>NW_028257280.1:10600000-11123926 GCF_035046125.1 Drosophila serrata | reverse complement strand
TCCAACTCATTAATGCAAACAATAGACAGGGAATATTAACAGTAGAGTACAGGAACAAATAAATAACATTACCATCACTGTCAATCAAATTCTGAGGTCGGCTAAAGAATCCCAAATTGATTCGGGACACCTATACGAGATGTTATTGTCTCGGAATAGGATGATTACAATGGAGCTGCAAAATTTATTGCTTGCAATAGCGCTCGCCAAAGTCAATGTAGTTAGCCCTAGCATATTAGATCATGCAGACCTGGAAAGTATGTGGATAGAGGAGCCCATTAAAGTTTTACAATCCAATAACATTATTCATTTCATTATCAAGTTTCCTAAAATTAAGTCAGCCTGCGTTAAGATTACAATTTTTCCCGTGTCACATCACGACACAATGCTCAGACTGGAGGACAAGGTCATAACGGATTGCGACGGAGAGATCCACACGGTAAAAAACTGCTCCGTGTCATCAGGGGCCACATTTTGCCAACTGGCGCTGAGAAGATCTTGCGCCCCGGAACTCCACGCAGGAGGGATTGCGCACTGCGACATTCAACATAGCGACCTGCATCCCATCACCTATGTGGATGAGGGAATCCTCATAATAAACGATCGCCCGGCTCGTGTGAGTGTGGACAATGGCACTTACGTCCACTTACAAGGAACACACCTTATCACCTTCATCGAGAGTGCCACGGTTAACGAAACCCGATATATCAATCATGATATGGCCCAGAAGAGGGCACCAGGAGTAGCCAGCTCACCTTCCCTGAACATTTCTCTAGAGCACGATATACTAAGCCTCCCATACCTTCACCGCTTGAGTGAACGTAACCTGGAGCACATCAAGAGATTTGGGGAAGACATCAACAACTACCGCTCGCACCAGATTGTGCTAGTCGCGGGAGCAGTTTGCTGCGCGTTGATTTGTATCGGCCTCACTTATCGGCGAGTCACCCAGGCCAGGAGATCCACGGCCCAACTAAAGGAAGTGATTGCCCAAATAGGGTCGGCCGAGGGCGGCCTTAATCTTGAGGGGGGAGTAGTTAACTAAGTTAACCGGGCGACGGCAATGACCGATCGTCCGAAAGCTCGCTCCGGCCAAATTGCTGACCCAGCGTCTGGCCGGAAGCTCGTGCATAGCCGGCAAGCACTGCCCATTGGAGTGGCCGCTATGAATATCACTTTTGTTAGTTCTTAAGTTCAGTTCTGTTTTGACATTTATGAAATAAAGAGCCATCGCTCTCATACTGTAACTCCGACGACCCGTCGTTAAGCATTTATTATTACAAATCTGACTGAGTCCCTAGGCCAGCAGATAAAGAGGGACAGTCATCCCTCCAACATAATCATCCTAACTAAATATTCTACGGCCAGCCGGCTAGAAGACACCAAAGGGCCTCTCGCCCCGACCTTACATCTCCAGGAACAATCCGTGGCGGAATTGAAATTGTCGACGACGAATCATTACCGCCCAACATTATATTAATTTGTATATACATAAGTCCTGCTGCGGCCCAGATATCCCTGCATACAGAAAGTGCTTGGTGTAAAGTCTGGCAAGTTTCCGAAAAAGGAATTGCGCTAGCTGGCTTTTCCTTCTTCATTTTGTAAGTTTTATAAGTATGTTTATGGAGTGTGCGTGTTGTGTATTGCTGACACACACCCCTTATGGCCAGATGGGTATCCGCTGGTCCTAGCTACACTCTAGTCCTGCTGCCATTGCATTCTGTTTGCACAGCCGACGAGGTACCACTTTCCATGAAAGCCCTTCCGTCCTCGCAGCTCCCCCCGCATCACCATGACCAGGATCTAGTCGAGTCGAGAGCCATGCTGGGAATGTCGTCAAAGGATTTGCGTCACAGAATTCCGAGAGCCGGCTCTGTGCAGCCTGCATGCAGTACTTACAAGCTCACATCCTTTGGCGACGGCGGCAGTTGGGAAACCAATTTGTACTAGTTTGTCCGCACACTTCGATTCTGGCGAGTCGAAAAGTAATTCAGCTGCCGAAAGGCAGAATCTACGGACAGCGTACAGCGGCCTAATTGCGGCTGGCCAATTTAAATGCGTCCTCGGACTGGCACATCCTGTCCAGGATACGCTGCCACTTCCACTTCCAGTTCCTGTTCCTGTTTCACTTCCACTTTACTCGTTTGTTTTCGATGCGCCGGAAATACTGGAAACTAACAGTGCACCTGAGGCCGAGCCTCACACATAACGACACTGGAAGTGCCACAAAGATTAATGGCGGCAATCCTTTAACACCCTTTATACACCGAGAAAAAAAGTAATAATAGTGATATTTAAAATTGAGTTGTTAGTAAACTCAATTCTATGTTCATTTACTTGTGGTATTTTGGTGATTTTATAACATTTGTAGTACTTCTTAAGTATTGGAATAGAATATTAATAAAGAGCTCATATGTGAAGCTTACCCTCTATATATTTCCGTGACAAATGAATGTGCCAAAATACGTATGAAAAACGATTATAACGAATTTGTATATGTGTATTCTCACCGCTTAAGGACATTATTCCAACGCCTGCCTCTGACAATGTGGCAGAAGGCCTTCGCCATGGGGCTTGGGTTTGTTTGTAGAAGGGAATATGGTGCTGAAAAATGTCGCCGCATGTTTTGCGGTGGGTAACAGCGACCTCAGAGAGTCAGGCAGTCCAATAGGGACTGACAAAAAGGACATTCAACCCACAGGACTTGCCCAAACTAAACCAGCGGGTGGCATTTGGCCAACTTTTGCTTAAACTTTTAGGACAGCACTACAGAGGTAATCGAGCTCAAGGAAAACTTTTTTCTGTACTTTTTACTTATTATTCCTACTAAAGGAATAGCACTTTAAGTTATTCAGATGTTGGGGTATATTTTAAATATATTTAAACACAGTTAATCATATACATAACAAGAAGGGAGGTTAACCAACATAATCTCTTACGTTAATTTAAGAAAAAGTATCACTGTTTTAACGTCTCATTGTCTGCCTCATATTTTAATAATTTACTTTTTTAAACAATGTTAGAAATGTCAAGTTCGCTAATACCCTTAATGTTCAATTTAAATTTCAAAAACCTGTAAATCTTTAAACTTTTATTTTTTGTTGTTGTTGAATTTTCATTGCCTTACTCGTTGTTTCGTCGGAAAAGTCGCCCTTAATGTTCAATTTAAATTTCAAAAACCTGTAAATCTTTAAACTTTTATTTTTTGTTGTTGTTGAATTTTCATTGCCTTACTCGTTGTTTCGTCGGAAAAGTCGCCCAGCCAAGAGTCGATATAAATGTTGACTTTAAAATGAAATCACAGCCCGAATCCTGCCTTATCATCATTCACGGCCACACAAAGTCTGGCGCTGTGTGAGAAGTTTAATCAAAATAATAAACCCAGTTTGTTTTCTAATTTGCCATGCAAAAGTTCCAAGGACGCAGGGCTTGGTTCTGTTGTGTCTAAGTCCATTATCTTGTCTTTGGGACGCCGCCTTCCCAATCTGGAAACTCAAAACCAAGAAGTTAGGACTCAGGATCCAGGACGCAGACGACATAGACACCTACCTACCTCGGCGTATGTCTAAACAATATAAGTCGCTACTGTTACAGTTCATTTGAATGGAAGGAATTTCATAGGAAATGAAGGCAGCGGCGCGGCATATTAGATTTCCCTCAAGGAGCTGGAGTTGGTCTTGGGCTGGGGACGAAGGAAAATTTTAAATGCAAATGAATAAGCAGCTGGGAATGATTCCGCAAATTTATTCATAATAAACAAGATAACAATAACAATAATGCCACATGATAAGCCCAGTCAAATGTTATCTCCCGACTGACTGTCCCTTAATTCGAATTGCGATCCATAAATATTTATGAGTCTGTGTGTGGAAAACTTTGATTTTCCGAGGCGCCAGCAAGTCGTAGCCCCATTAAAACACATTAAAATATAATAATTTGTTTTACGACTCTACCAAATATGTTTTATATCGGCGAGTGGCCATTAAATAGCCATGTTTTCGAAACTTTTTATCCCACATTTTACAGCTAAAGAGATTACGCCAGGTAAGTAACTTAAATCATTCAAACGGGAAGCTCTAAGGGGACTTCATTTGCGACTCTATTCATTTGCTTTTGCCACCCATTAAGTAATTAATCCAATGTAATTTGAAAGGCTTAGCTAATTTTAGCAAATATTCAACGAGGTTGTGTGTAAAGGTGAAACGATATATTCATTAGCATTACGTCTGATGCAGGCGGATTTTATTTATAAGGCACTTTGTGCGATGTATATTTACGTGTTTATCTAATTTGTAAGGTGTACCTTTGATTTTATCCAATTAAGTACAGCTTCTGGTAAAAGCAAGTAGAGGTCTACAACTCTCTGTTTATTTTAGACAGTCCATTTAATATAAACCATTACTGTCTTCAAGCCTGTGGTGATTTTGTGTTGCAGCATTTATGAGTAAACCACAAATGTGCTAAGCTATTTATCTACAAACTACAAGCATGTTTTGAGGCATTTTCTCTCTCTCTTACTTGGAAAATCGGCTTAAGGTTTTATATAAGCAGATTCTGGGCGAAATGACCAACAGACGTTCAATGTCCATTCCGTAGGAGGGTCAACGTGAGCCATAAAACCGAAGACAATGAAAGCCTCTTGTGCGCATAACCATATCTATATCCTGGCAGGACTTTAAACCGTTTTAATTAAGCGCATTCCCACAGACATTGCACCACTTTTTGCACAGCCTCTGCAGTTGGCATACGTATTTATTATTTACATGGACGCCTGGTCTACCTCGGAAAACTGTGCGAATATTGTTTTAATATTACACATGCCATATGGCCGAAGAGAAAATAAAGTCAAACTGTGGCCTTTTGCAAATTAAAATGCAGCCAATGTGAGTTGAATTCTTAAAGTAAAAGCCCAATGGGAGTAGGAGAACCTGAGGGTTCACGTGGCGTATACGTCATGTTGCCTGCCAAATAAATCTGCGCCCTCAAAATGCCCGACGAGACGGACTTGCGGTTGATTTTATTTCGCTTTTTCTTTTTTATTATTCTGGCAAATTTATGAGCCGCGTATAATGTTGATTTAATATTTATAACAACAATTGCCATTTGGCGGAGAGCGAGCCGTCAAGTTTTTTAATGCTTCTTGATCCAAATATATACACATATTTGGCAAATTAAGTTTACTTATTTAGTGAATTCCTCCGTTTGCCAGTTTAATGCCTTTCCTCCGGATTTCCTGCGGTTGAAACTGAAATTTTTATTCCCGGCTTACGCGCTTTTATGGCCCATGTTGATCATAAAGTTGCTAAAATAATTGAAATGACACGGCTTAAGTGAGTGCGGAAGTTTCATTCGTTTGTTATTTCGCTGTCATTGTGTGCTGGACAAATCTGCGGTTGTTTATGATCTCGCCTAATAGCCATCACAACGCGCTTCGGACCAACTTTTCCGAACTTTTTCATTCTCACCGAGCTCTCGTACTTACTTATATTGCGACCATAGGGGAATGTGCCAGTTGCGATAAGTGGAAAATGGTTGCTGGTAAATTTTCTTGTCGATGTCCAACCATTTACAGAAAATATTAGACAATATGATTTTAAAAACTTAAATTAAAGTCCGATTACCATTACTTTTAAACACAAAGGAATCCATTAGAGAAGGTACAACTTTTAATAGTTTAAAGGAATAAAACTAAAATATTACAGCTCCCACCCCTCTTTGCTATGTTTCTCCAGACTTTGTTGAATTTACATTAAGATAAATCCTTTGACAAAACCTGATTTAAATATGGCCATAACTTTATTGCATTATTGCATTTTTGCGGCAACAAGCAGTCACATTTCACCGACTTTTACTGAACTAACGTCCCTGGGCGCACTAAATATTTGATCTGATTTTGGCCCGAAATCCCTCGCCATTGAATAACTTTTCTGGGGCATTGATACTTTGCCTGACTGGCTGGCTGGCTGCCGAAATCCATGACATGAAAAATAATTTGAGCAAAAGCGAAATGCGAAATGCAATATTCTGCATTCCTGCAAGCATATTCTGGTTGATTGATGATTTCTCGAACACACAGAGAACTTTGCATATTTTTACTCTATGACTGCGGTGAGCTGGAATTGCGAGACCGGAATATTTGCAAAACCTGCTAAGGACAAATTGCCGCAGTCAGGACATCGTGTTCTACATTTTACAACATATTTAAATAAGAACCACTTTTTCTCAAGGGGCCTCGGCGACAACTTGTTTTACAGCATTTTCTGGGGGAGAGCACTGGGAGTTTCGCAACTTTTGCGTAACTTTTCTGTTAATACTCGGTTGCCATTTAGGTTGCCAGCGAAGGGGAGTATTTATGTGGCGTGTTACCCATTAACGATGCTCTTTCCAGGACCTCCTTTCTCCACCTGCGTCATCGCCAACTTTGGCCTAAGCCATTTGGCCGAAAAGGCAATTAGGTGAACCTGAGTGTGTTGCATTGGGGCGGGATTAGCAGAGATTCCGGCCAGATGGGACTCCGACTCCGACTTCGACTCGTCCTGTGTGTGTATGGTTAGTATGCAAATTTACGCTGCAAACGTGACAAACAAACTAAACTGGGACAAAATAATTGACAAAGCACCTGAGATTGCCTCACGTGCGATGTATGCTTGCTTAAAAGACCTTTGAGAGGGTTTTCAACAAGTGCCAGCGATGTCCCTGTGTCCCAAGGTCGTTTCCTGGCTTCCAATCAATTTTTCCGTTCGGGTCTGCTTAAAAAAATGTATAATAATGATAATAAAGCAAAAAGGAGTGCTCCCAATTTTAATAAACGTTCAAAACTCTGCCAACTTTTGTGACTGAATATACCCGTCACTTGGCTGGACCTCAACAAAAGCAAACCTCAGCGTGGCCAACAAAAGGATCCCAGGTCCTGGCGGCTGGAGCGGCCTTGAAAGCTGTAAAAATATGGAAAGGAAGCCATTGAGCCGTCAGTACGAACCAAGCAAAGTCGTCAGTCTGGTTCTATTCCTTTACACGACAAGAAAATAAGGATTAAGTCTGGAAATTAGTATACATTTGTAATATATTTTAATATAAATAAATTCTGGTTAACTTATTTAATATAGATTTTATTGCTATGTCAAACTAAAAATGTACTCCTTAACAGCTTAAATTACCATATTCTCTTTGAGTCTTAAATTATAATTTATTTATTTGATTCATCAACCTGTAACTGAATTATATAAAATGAGGAATAATGTAAATAAATACCATTTAATATGATATACAAATGTAAATGAATAATATCCAGCTACTTAATTACCAAATACCATATATGTTAATATCAATGCGTTATTGAATTGATTTATGTTGTAATCCTATTAAAATCAGCACTCTGAAATTAAAGCTTCATAATTTAAACAATTTTTGTAATGTAAATGTAAATGAATTTTTGTTCACTTCAGATTTCCCTTCAATATTTTCATTCTACTCCCTATTTTTTTATGTTGTTCATTTTTCAACCTTCTGTGCCAGACGACACACCGTCAAATCGCTGGCAAAGTCGACATAATTCAATTTGCCCTGAGAGCTTGCTGATATTTTACGAGGCCCTCAAGACAAGAAGAATTTTAACCCGCCACGAGCATAAATTAAACGTTTTAAATGCTTTCACGGTGTTGGGGGAAAGGCGCAGGAAAATTCCGGGAAAGAGTTTAAGTGTGGCCCTGTTTTGTTCGACACGCAATTTGCGTTTTTGTGTGATTGAAATGAAATGCTTTTGTGCCGCGACACAGTCGTAAACTTAATTTGACAAATTGCGAGCTTAGCGGGGAGCAGAATTCATATGTAGGCCTTTCACCAGTCTTGATGATGCCTTTATTTGTTTTTTTTTTTTTTTTTTGTTTTTGCCCCGTTTTTGGGCCTGCCACATAAGCGGCTTAATTGCGCGCCTTTTGATGGGATCATAAAAAGACCAAACGATCCAGATCGGAGTCCTTGTTGTCGTCCTGCCACACATGTGGGTGCAGTTTTCGGTTTGGGTTTTTTCGCTCTTCCGGAAATGTGTAGCGCCAGGCTGTGAAATTTCATAAAAGGCAATAATTAAATGAAATAATTCCCGCAGATGACAAGTGAAATTGCTAACCACGCAATTTGTGCCAGTGGCAAACAAAGCTGCCAATAAAGGACTCAAGGACAACATCGTTTAAAGGGATAACGGCGGGATACTTTAGAATTTTGTATGCTAAATATATGTGCATTTAAAATATGAGCATTAAAAATTTTATATGTATACCAGGGAATATAGTCATTATAAAAGTGTATCTAAGGATACGAAGTTTTATAAGAAAAAGTGGAATTTAAACAAGTTGTTCTTTTCTTTACAAAAATAAGTATTGAATAGAAATGATTAACGTAATTTTTCCTTTAAAAATACATATAGAATTTTATACCCCAACCAGCTGCATTATTGTTCTAATTTATTATTATTGTTTTTAATTATTCTGCTTATCTGTGTGGTCCCTTGAAATACTCAAACTCTTTAAAATGTCGGCAATAAAAGTGTAGTCACGTTCCATAAATGATTCTCCCGGGTGCTTACCTAAATTGATTATGACCTAAAATGCAAAATTTATGCTATGAATGGGGGTAAAAGTGAACTTTTAAGGACTCGACTGGGCATTGGCCCTGCATAATTAGTACTTTTGCCATTTTTCACTCAGCTGCACTTTTCCATTTACCTCTTTATTCAGGGGAGAGGCAAAATTGCTCCCAAGAAAAATAGTTGAAAGGGAAAAGTGTGAAAGTATTAAATTGCCAGAAGGTCCTTCGCCACCAGCCTCAGCCACAGCATCCTCCTGGCATTCCGGATTCTCCCGTTCTACCTTTTCAGGTAGTAGTTGGGTTTTCTTACTGCCTTTGGCTAAAGTTCTCAGGTTGGCAGGCGGCACTTGTTGCATTAAATAAATTTCCAGTAGATGTAGACCCTGCTTAAATATATATAAGGAGAGATCAGGTCAGCGGGCTTAAAATAACAAACATTTGGTAGACTAATTAGAAGCGGCTAAGAGGTCATTCGGAGGGCAAGAGGACTCTCAAAAACTAAAAGGATACTGTTGTCCGAGCACAAGCTTTTGCAAATTTAATTAGCCAAAATAGGAGAGGCAAGCAGTAGCAAACTATGGGGGTAAAATATCCTAAAAAAGGGTACATTTTAAAATGCGAAGGCTCTCCTTAAAAATGATAATTGACCTTTGCCAGATTCTGTAAATATTCCCTTTAGAGCTGCCGCTATAATTGAATTTACTAAGCAATTTTTATCCAGTTTGCTTCTACTCCATTAGAGCCAGATAGCCCCAAGTTATGGATACAGGCAATGAGAAAAATGCTGCCAAATTTTTTGGAACTAAAGTTAAATATAAAAAAAAATATAATACTTATAATTTTAACGAATGTGGTAATCATGTAAGCTCAAGTATTGATTATAAATAATTTATGAACTTGTCAATTTCCAAACTTTAATTCCATTTAATGCCATATTTTTTTCTTTGTGCATGAACCCATGTTACGTGCTGATGTCTTGGCCATAACACTTCAAATGTAACAGCCAGATCGATGGCCCAAACTCAGATAAATTGGCGGGGCCAAATGGCCTGGTCAATGTTTAGCTGAATGAGCCCAAATGAGCCCTTTTTCTTTGCTGGCTATCTGCCGGAAATGCCAAAACCAACCGAAGATAAATGACCACTAAACAGTAAGCGAAAAATACAAGGGGAGCATAGGGAACACTTTGACCGACTTTCAGTGGCCAGAAACAGCAAACTTGGCCCAAATCTAGTGGTACTGACCCAAGTTACAGGCCATAAGACCCCAAATCGACAGTTAATTAAGGCTTCAGTTGTCCAAAAAGCCAGCAGCACTTCTCGCTCACATGGCAGGACTTCAGCTAAAGTTTGCATTTTAATTAGCAGACCAGTTGACACTGACACTGAGAACTAGTATCCGTTTGGGCCAAGTCAGAACACAGCCGCAATCAGATTGTGGCTGGGATTGAAAATAATCCCGGGAAGCACTAAAAATACCCATCCAGATTGTTTCACAGATTGTTTCAGATTTCAGCTGGATATATTTTTGGCTTACTAAAGTAACAGCAAAAAATGTCGGGCTTCCAGTCCGTCCGTCAAGTGTCTTCTCATTGCCAAACAAAAGAAAAATTTTACCAAAATAATATAAAAAGACAGAAAAGAAAACTGCTATTGACGTCAGGGGATGTCAACATTTAAATGCAAAATACGAGAAGCTCAAAAATAAAACACAACAAGAATACGGGATTCTTTGATTTCTTTGATGTGTAGTACATATTTTTGGAGCTTGTTAATGAAGACTAAATTGTATATATTTGTTTATGAAATTGAGAAATGCCAAAGCAACAAACCAGGTGGCGGTGGGAGGATAAAGAAGACTTCAAATGTGTCTATTTAGGTCGAAAAATGAACTTGATACGAAGGTTAGACCGAATTAAACCGAGTTGAAGGGGATGAAGGAAAAGAGCCACCAAAGGTTTAAAATTACACAGGGATAAAAAAAGGAGCCAACAAAGAGGGATATTGCCAGGTAACCTTTTCTGGGAACTACTGTAAGTAAAATAAATAACTTAACTAAAATCAAAGCAGTTATTGTTTCTCTGCTTAAATTAATATTAGTTATTATAAGCCTTAATAGAATTAAATTTTTATTTTGTTCTCTGCTGAGTAAGTGCCAAGCAAGGCTTAAAATTCTAATAAATAATCGAGCAAATAAATTGAATAATTGCCAAAACAAGTTTGATGTCTGTGCTTCATGATCAAAACAAACAGAATTACTTCTGCTTGAATTACCCTAAGGCAAAAAATATCTTTTATATTTTCAGAGAAAAACAATTTTGTAACTCGGTGGAATTTTCTGCTTAAAGCTTTCGAGTACAAATCCAAATTCCTCTTCACCCCTTGCTAGTTAAATGCTGTATCATTCGAGTTTAATATTTGCATAAATAGATCTGGGAGCATTCTACGAAATTTACATAAGTTGACGAGCAATAAAAAAATACAAACCGGCAAATAAAAATGCAAGGATAACCTCGGATTTCCATAATAACACCACTTTTTCGTTAAAGCTTGAAGTTTAATTGAAAGCAACATGCTTTTACTTTAAGGAAAA
This sequence comes from Drosophila serrata, assembly GCF_035046125.1. Classification (NCBI taxonomy): domain Eukaryota; kingdom Metazoa; phylum Arthropoda; class Insecta; order Diptera; family Drosophilidae; genus Drosophila; species Drosophila serrata. The sequence goes on along the minus strand of NW_028257280.1, from coordinate 11,112,751 downwards.
CTGTGGTGTTGCAGCGGCGACACTTTCTAATTGAGATTCCATAACAGTTGCCATCATTTGCACAGTTAGTTAAACAAGGTAGGAGGCAAGGTAAAATTTCTTATTTGTTTAATGCCCTTCGACGATTTGACAGCAGCTCGGGGGCGCGTTTTCCTTCCCCCCTTTCTAAATCCTTGTGAAAATTGGAGCTCTAGGAGACTATGGGGTCTGTCCACCCCGTTTTCCCTGTACATTTTCCCAGTCACGTCAGAATCGCAAATAGAACAGGAAATTCCACGCCAGCTTTCCTATCTTGGTATTGCTGGTTTTCTGTTTCTCCTTTTTTTTGTGTGTTTTGTGTGCCATTTTTTCCGCTTTTGTAGGGGTGGATTGACGCATGTTTGTAATTGCGCAGCGATTTACAATTTAAATGCTTTTGGCCTGAATCGAAGCCTGAAAATCCACAGACACAGCAGGTGTTGGCTCGACCTTTGACCTCTTCGAAATTATTTTAGGCTAATTGGAAAATCTAAATAAATAAACCGGATTATATGAATTAAGCCTTGAACCCTACATAAAATTATTCTGATTATTAAAGCGTTTTCGGAAGTCCAACCTTTTAATTGTGCTTAATTTTCACTGCTTCATGAGCCTCGGCCAACAGTGCGTATACTTCATCTGCAAGTCGTAAATCAAGGACTTGGCATGATGCATGGATATCCTGTGGCTGGCGGTAGTCCTCCTTTTCAGTTTTTTTGTCAGTATGAGTGGCAGAAAAATCGAGCCTCAGCCCGATGGTCTTATCAATTATATTTTTGAGCACACGCCGCAGTCAGAGATTAATTGGAAGGAAACGGGGCAAGGATAAAGTCATCATGAGCCTACAAATAATAATCCTTTAAAAAAGAAAGCCGACAACAAAGTCCTTGTCAAAACTGGCCAGTTCCTCAGGTTCCTCTAGAAGTAAATTACTTAAAGGAAACAATGTAGACTAAAAGATATATAAATAAATTCTGAAAAGTACTCAAAAGTGAGTTCGATTTAATTTCCTGGTAATAAAAATTAAAAGAGGCATGATAATTCTTCATCAAAATAGCTTAAATACTTTTCCATTGAATTATTTTTGAAACAATTTTCCTTGCAGACCATTGCACGCAGGTTGAAAATTCCCTCAGAGTTTTACCCCGTATTTATCGGGTTGAAAGCATGGCAAAGTGGAGTCTTCTCAGCAAAAAACTCCTCATCCTGTTGGCAATCATTGCAAAAGTCTTGCCATTTTTCAGGCTTCGTCTCGCCTGCAGTTCCCACTTAACATTTGGGTCAATGTTGAGTTGCTGCCCACAAACTCTTATAAATAAATAATGAGTCGGGAAGCCGCCTTTCACGAGGCAATTGACTGGAAAAAAGGTGACCAGGACCGATGTCCCAAGTCAAGTGAGTGTGCAAATGTTTGGACATCGGTCAGGTGGCCTTCTTCGCCCTAGACTTCCACATGGATCCTTATATTGACCTCCGTCGTCTTCGGTTTTGTTTGTGTTTGTTCCCCTTGATTTGTGTAATATTTTTCATGTCCGCAGCCCGACAGCCAATTTCCTTGCCCTTTGCGGCTAATCAGCGACACGTGCTAACCTGTTAAGCTTATGGGGAAAAGTGGGTGATTTCTCAGGGTAAGAAATTTAAGTTTAAAGTCTAGGGGAAATTTTTTACCAAATTTAATACATATTAGGTTAGAATTGAAAATTTTTTAAAATTTTATAAGGCAAACACTGCGTATGAGTAATGCAAACATTAAATTCTGAATATAGGTTGACAATTGCACTTGTGAAAATATTTATCTATGATTTAGATACCAAAAGAGGTTGTTCTTGAAGGGTAAAAAACACAAAAATACATTTTGGAAACTGTTCAAAGAGTACTTTAGGTATTATACCCTTGTAGAGTCAGAACCTTGTATCTGTGTGAAGGAGTCATTTCCGACCCCATAAATCAAATATATTCCTAATCAGCATCAATAGCAGAATCGATCTAACTATCTCCGGTCAAAATGTAATTTTTTACAAATTTTTCAAATTTTTCAAATTTTCTAAGGGGTTACATCATTAAAATTGTAAAAAAATTTAATTTTTTAACATTTTAATCTGAGTATACAGATTTATTAACCTAATAAAAACTTACATAGGAAAGCTTTTCGAATTGAAATTAGAGCATTTTTGGCTGAGTTATGCGATTTTTAAACTTTGATTAGTCGATAACATTGTCATATAAAATACTTCGGTTTAGCTTCCCAAAGCTAGTTACTTTTCTAGTGTTATTGTAACTTTTCGGGCAACTCTTTCCTCAAACACCTGTAAGGGATTAAATTTTCACATGGATTAAAACAATATTTACTCTATGCAGATCGTAATAAAAAAAAACACATACTGAGAATAAGTTGTGTTGGTTTCTGGTTTACCTAATCATTCTGTTGGTGCATCGCAAGCTAGCTTCGCTTCGCGTGGGGCGGCAACTTTACAGAATTTAAATTTATTTCATTAATATTTACCAACGATTTTCCACTCCGACCCAAGTCCCACATCCTGTGTAGCTGCCCTCTGCCCAGTGCTGGTCGCAAAGAAAAGTAAACACTTGCTGCAGTTAGCAGTTTTTCAGTTTTTCCTGTCACGACTTGGCACGTCATCAGCACGGACACACGGATCTCACACACACAGCGAAGGATGCAGATGCAAACTGCATCTATCTCACTCCGAGATTGCAGGTGATATTTGTACTTTCAGGTCTGAGTTGCGACGAGTTTGCCAGGGAAAACCTGCAGAGTCAGCAACAAAGTCTTCAAACTCGCAATTGGCAAATTTTGCACGTTTTGTTTGCATTTGATTATGCTATATGGAGTGGCCAAGGGTTGACTTACTTTGGACTAAGGTTTACTCAACCAAGTCGACAGATGGATTGGCCCTAAAAGTCTTGTGGTTTTTGCCTTTCTGACAGTTGATTTTCAACCAGAAATGTAGGTCCGCAATTAATCATAATGCGATGGCAGTCAGAGTTGAATTTTTCAATAAGAAAACCCCCCGGGTGGCAGTGACCAACAAAGACGAAGGAAATTTTAAGGAAACTTTGGCTGGGACCAAGGCACTGACAAAAAAAACTTTTATTGTACCTATGATATGTAAGCAAAGTTCTTTTAATAATAAGAACTAAAATATAACACATAATCCTTAAATTAAATTAAGAAAGTTAAACTAGCACATTTTAAAAACCATTAAAGGCCCAAAAAAACGTTATCGTATCTCTTAATTTGGTAAATTGTTATAAAATCCTGTTTGCCATATTTTCTCTTTCTGTAGCGAAGATAAAATAGCACCAAAGACAGAAATGAAAATTTCAATTTATGAATGGCTAAAAACAAATTCATTTCCTACCATTTTAGGACCAAGTTTTCCCTCAGTGACTACTGTTTGAAAATTTATGCGCCGCTGCCGGCCCCTTATCACATAGCAGACTTCGCTGTTCTGGGCCTTAGTTTTTGAGCTCCGCAACAGCTGATTGTGGGCGGTTGGCGGAGGGCATTGGCATGGGCGTGGGAGTGGGTGTGGACGTGGGTGTGGGTGTGATACAGGCGATACAAGCGGACATTGCATTGTTGCCGACAGTTGCAGCCAAGCGAGTAAAATGTTTAACAAGCGCAAAATTCGCGCAAAAGCAAAGCTGAGCAAAGGAAAGCGGAGAGCAAACTGAAGACGACAAAAGACCGAAAGATAAAATTTTCAGAGCGTTGTTTATACCCCCTCTTGTTTCGGTTATTCTTCTCAGTTTCTGCTCCTTTTTCTTGTTTCGTCCTTGGTGATTTATTTCAGGCGGTATTTTTATTCTGATACCCAACAGGGGTTCGCATCGAGTGGGTTGTTTTAAACCAAAATTAATTGCGAATATTATCCTAGGCGTGGGTGATTTCACTTTTTAAAATCAAGAATATTTAGTCAAGAGGTTAGGGAAACAAAGCTAAATGTCAAGATAAGGTTTTTTAAAATACCAAGTTATTTATATTTGAAATCATATTATTTATATTTGGAATATGGTAAAATTTAAAGGATAATTCATTTAAACTATTTACTAAAGATTTGTAAATTTCAGCTAATGAAAAGCAAATGTATTATGATATAATATATTTTCTTATATTAAGATTTAGTTATTTACCTATATATTCATTATTTATGTTATGCATTTTAGAGTATTTACTGTACCAAAGCAATAATCTTTAATTGAATGAAACACCTTCCGAAATGTAATAATTAACGCACATTTTTCTTAGCGAATTCCAATATAATGAGTATTTATATTTTCGCATTCCTTAGGGTCTTTACCTCTGTCCCTATTTTTTTTTTTTTTTTTGCATTTAGGCTGCAGACGGTGGAGGATATTTAATTAAATTTTTGCTCCTAGTTGTTTACAACAGCCGACGTCTCGGTTAATCTCTTGATTAACTCTCAGCCAGACAATGAGAATGCATGTTCCTCTGGGCCTGACAACTTGATAATCTCCCCAAAAAAAGAACAAGAAAGGAAATAAAGCCAGGCGGAGATAAGGATAAAAAGGAGAGTTTCTGGAACCCCTCATCCAGATGCGACATGTGGCAGCATTTGATGAAATATAAAACTTCAAAACGAGTCTGACAGCTGCTGACATTGCGATGTCCTCACTCCAATGTCCTCTGTGTGTGCTTGTGTGTATGTGTGTGTATGTGTGTGTATGTGTGTGTATGTGTGTGTATGTGTGTGTATGTGTGTGTATGTGTGTGTGTGTGTGTCGGGATTAAGCCAGCGCATCATTAAATAGACGGCTGCACATTGCGCATACGTCACGTGGTACATATATAACGACTTTTAATACATCCTGTTCATGTTTGTAATGCAGGTTCTTATGAGATTTGTCATCGGCGAATCAACTGTCATCTTAAAGGCATTCAAATGCTCAACAATTAATCAGCTTATCCACCGACTGACAGGCCGTGTGATTGCCAAAGGAGCAGCGGGTCCTCGCTTCACCGAAACTCATTTCGCTCCTCTCAACTGCAGTCAATATACTTTTGCCTTTCCCTTCCCTTTTCGGAAAAAGAAGAAAAAAAAATAAACCATCTTGAGACTTACCAGTCATTGTTGAATTCTGCTGAAATAAATATTTTATCGCAAATTCTCAGGCATCAAGCGTTTTTCGCTCAATTTCCAGACGGCACCTTGACATTCGCTCATTCATACGAAACTGAGTAGCTGAAGTAGTTTTTCCCATTTTGAAGACTTCCAATATATTGCCTCCTGTTGCCGACGGACGGCCCTTTGACATTCAGCCTTTTTAAGCACTTTTCGGAAGTTTTCTATTACGAAGTTGCGATGAAAACCTAATTGATTTTCGTTGCAGGTCGATTTAATTCAAAGAAATTGATAGCATTGATTAAATAAATGTTGGGGTTTCTGAAAATTGCTTTTTATTTAATTTGAAGAATTTGTTTAGATATGAAGAAATAATAAAAATTTAAAGTATGGTATTTATTTGGCTTAATTTGAACATTTCTTATCAACGAATAGTTATATTTTGGTCACTTTAAGATTAAAATAATTAGTTTTTGGGGAAAATTATTATTCTTTCTTATTTCAACTTTAAGAAACCTGTCTTTCTCACAGCTCTCATTTAACATAACTGAAAAAAAATAAATAAAATAGGATTGAAGCCCAGTTAAACATCAAATTGAATTACATTTATTTGCGGCGAAACCATTTTCAAGAACGACTACGTGCTGGCTGAAGAAAATACGAAGCTCGAAAGAAAAAAACCCAAAAAAAAAACGGACAAGAAAGAACCCCTTATGGCAGTCGGCCGTTATGGCCATAAATGGAGGCAATTACCAACACTCTTAACGGTATTTAGCCGGACCGGCTCGTGCCAAAATTGAAGTAGAATAAACAAAATTAATATGCTGCCACCCGTCGGGCGACTTGTGGCACGTCTAAATACAATTGACCGCCCGCCGGGGACTCCCACCCACCCAACAGATCATTGTCGTCCATTCAAAAGGATATTCATATGTGTGTGTGTAGTGGCTGTATATTTCCCGGTTATTATTATTTTGCAATCGGTACGTGGACGCCAGCACTGGGAGCTCACTTAATTGATATGCATGTGTTTGTAAAACAGCAAGCAAACATTCCTGACACGAACTCCCGCTATCATCCTGCGGCGTCCTTCAACTGACTTTGCAGGCCGGTTTTCGGCCGTAAGAACGATTTTCTGATAGCAGCAGACAGCGGAACAACCCACCCCGAAATCAGTGTCAGCTGTGTAGCCGCAAATATATTAAAACTTCCTGGCAATTCAACTCAAGTATTGAAAATTGCAAACACAAAAGTTCCAAGAGTTAAAGAAGAAATGGATATTGAAATTTTTGGTTGCTAAAAGGTCTTCAATATATACAGTCTATTTAATATTTATACGTTTTAAGAAATGTATCTCTCAGCATGTTATTTTGATATATATCTAATTTAATTTGCTTCATTATTCAAAACCTGCAGAAGATTAAAAATATAAAAGATAAATATATATACTTAAAGTTCTTAATCACAAATTTATAATGTTATATATAAAAAATTGACAATTTATTATTGTTTCTACTCACCTGAAACATTTTAAATGTAAATATTTATACTTAATATATCTGAAATTCAATTTGGTAAAGAAATTAGTTTCATAAAAAGATATTTAGAATGTATTTAATAATTTTTTACCCTTAATATTTATCCCTAGTTGGCTGAAAAAATACCTAGCATGTTCAACACTGAACGCCAAGGGCTGTGTCACTTGTCTGGCCATTCATTAAGCCTCGACAATATGGCGTATGAAAAAGCATAAAACTAAATATGACCAAACGGGAATCTCTCGAAATGTCAACAGCGTCGTCGACGTTGGTCCCAAAAATAAGATAGAAAGGGATCCGGAGTCAGAGATCTGGGATCGGGATTTCACCACCGCACATATCGGCACAGAACCCAGAGTCACACACAATCTCCGTCCTTCAGTGCTTAATTAAATCTCCCCGGACAAGTTTATTTCACTTTCGCCTTCCTGGCCGGCTGTCAAATTATGGTTAACTCCCAAAACCCTCCCGAAAAACAGGAGGCTTCTATTGCACAAGTCTGCGGTTAACTTTCCAGCCGGACTGAAACTAATTTCAGCTAGATGATGTCAAGTCATTAAGTTGTATTTCTGGTCAACTGGGAGAAGTGCTTGATAGTGCTGTGTTGAACAGTGCCAGCAGCAGAGAGGTCAGAGTTCACTGCGCTCTGTTCCCTTTCGCAGGACTTGTTGCATACTTTTTGGGGCGGCACTGCGGGCGGAATGGCTCGTAAAGGCTTTGAAAGTGCGGCAAGTGTACATGTGAAATTACAAGAATTCTTGAAAATAAAGTTTGCTAATTGGACCTCGGGGGTGGTCAAAATTAATGTAAAATATCACTCCCATTCGGCTCAAGTGCCGTGTCAGAGGAAAAACTTATTAAAGTCAAACTAGATTTTATGGTTCATAACTCTTTTTAAGTTACTTTCCTAGAAGGAGAAGTGTATGAGGAAAATTACTTGGATAGTGGCATATAAAGTAAAGTTAAGGCTGACTGAAGGTCTTTTATAAAGAAGGGGATTTGGAAATATATTTTCTATTTAATTAAACACCGGTATTTATTTAATATTATAAACATATGTTGTCATATTAAAATGTATATATAATTGGAGTTGTTTCGCAGTCACTTTTTAAAATAAATCCAAATCGCTTGAGGGGGCAGACATTCCAAAAGGATTTAACATGATTCCTTAACTTCAAGTCCTACGACAATGATGAGATTAATTGCCCCTGGCAATAAACGAGTTTTTCATTTAACTTTCCAGCCCACAATAAACAATGGAAATGACAATAAGCCTGGAGCTGGCGCTCTTAAGCTGTTTGCCAGGATTAGAAATGGAAGAGCAGGAGCAGGAGCTGAAGCTGCAAAGAATCAGAGTTTTAATTTGTCAACCCCGGTCGACAAGCCGATCTAAATCCCACCTGCCAGGTGGCAGACCCAGCTGAACTCTTGACTACAGCTGATTAAGCTCATTTATCAAAAGGAAAAGCCTGCACAGATGGCTCTTCACTCGACTTGCTGCTCTCTCGCAATTAAATGGCTCAAACTGGAGGCCACCAAATCGCCAGCGGCAGAGCGGCAAACTTCAAGTCAATATTGATATTGATGTTGGGAATCCGAAATTCGCCATTCGCTTTGCCGCAGGAGGAAGAGCGAAAAGGACGTAGTAGTCCTCTTTCAAGGCCACGGAATTTCGGTATTTGAAAAGTTTCGCGGCGCATCAATTTGGCAAGACAAACATATAATCGTTAAAGTTTTAATTGTACTGCGTAAATGATGTTTCTGTTGCCATCTAAATTTAGATTGCTCAGAAGTTTGGATATATATTAACAAAGTTTTCGTTTGGCCAAGAGGCCCGAATCTAATTCTTTCAAAATCTAATTAAACTGTTGACTGCTGGCTGTGTGTATTTGAACATTTTATTGACGACTTTTATTGAAAAAAAAAACCTACAATTGACATTTAAGTTGGAATTAAATTATTAGAAAGATTTTACAGTTTTATTTTAAATCATTATATTTTTTTAAGATAAGAGAGAGATTTTGTAATAAATTAAATGATTTCGATATCTTAGAGAAAGTATTTTTAAGTTAAGAAAAGGCAAAAAGAAATATAATTCAAACACTTTAGAATCTAATAAATATTCAAATTCAAACAATTAATAACAAGGCTTTTATAACATTTTCTTTTTTAACTAACAAGCCCATAAATTATTTCAATGCTATGAAGAAATTGAATTCAATCGATACAATTATATTAGTAATAAAAAGCCATAAATCAAGTTGAAAAAATTGTGAGTTTGGCTTAAAGCTTTACCAAATACATGTGTTCATAGCTTTCACAATTGCAATTTAATTGTGAATGTAACTAAAAAAGTTTTTCTATTAATGTTTTTCATATTGTTATTATTTTCCTCGTTCAATAAATACCCAAAAAAAAAAATGTATTATAAAGTTTTTACGCCGCGCAAAGCCGTCAAAGGTTTATGGAAAATGCAGTACACGTAAGCTCAGTAAACCAGTTTTTCTCCCAGATGGAAAGCCCGGAGGGAAAGTGACTTTCAACTTTCATCTAGCCACTGCGCCTGTCACTCGGAATTCTCGACTGGCATTTGTCAAATAGTTGAGAAGTTTTCCCAGCTTTCCCGGACCTCGTCAGGCATCTAGAAACTATTGACGTGTTTCAGTTTTTTATGGCAGGCGTCTCCTGGGACACGGGTCTCCTTCTGTCGTTTTCCCTCTCCTTCATAACTCTCCCTTTGGCTTATTACATTGCAAAGTTGATTTCATGGCATCCTTGTGGCGAATCCAAAGCGTTGACAAGACGTTCACAGGAGACGGGCTGGGAAAAACAAGACAGGACACCGGCAGGTTGGCAGGCAGACCGAGTGATTGAGTCCCGGCATTTGTGAAACAAATTGCTCTGGATTCTTCCCAAATCCATCTTTGCATCTTTGCCCTTCGCCCAGCCGCTGTCTAGAAACTGACTGAACAAATGAACAATTTTGTGAATTAATTTGATGTCTCGGCTGATTCGCTTCTCGTTACTCAAAGATACATCTGTCTGCCTGTCTGCGGCCCCACCACAAGAAAAAAACTTTGCATAATGGAGCACAACACAGTAAATGGCCTTGTCCTTGTTCACAAGAGAAGAAAGAAATGTACGAAGGAAATTCCACAGATGTCACATGTGCAGGACAAAGGCTGCAGACAAAAGGCTACCAAACAGAGTTGAATGATTAATTTCAACTCAAACACCATACATGTCCAGAAGAGCATGTCACTCTGATGGCACCGAAGATAGCCACTGCATGATGTCGAAATTATTTGGTACAAATTGGGCGATTTAACTTCATTGCTTAGAATTGTATGGCCAAGGTAAACATCGTAGTTGTAGAAATAAATTGGCAATAAAGTGATTTATTAGAGTTGGAAGCTGTTGCAAAACATTGCCAACATTATTAGTTAGTAAGACTAATTTTACTCCTCTTTATAGCTTTATGGTGTGCAACGAATTTTGCAACTGAGTGTTTGGTATCTTATAGTCGGGACTCTTGTGTCTTTATAATCCTTTCTAATTCCTATTTAATTCTTTGAAGTTTTCCTTCGAATTTAAAGCAGATAATCTTTAGGGAGAGCTTAATAAAATGATATAATACTCTTGTAAAATAAAGTTAGTATATTTAAAAGCATGATAAAAAAGTGACAAGCTCTTTTATTTTAATTTATTTGTTATGTAGTAAAACTAGAAACATGTATAAAAATTAAACGAACTATCAAAAGTAGCAAACAGAACAAACTGTGGGTGCAGTATATTCTTCCAACCTAATTACAGATTTAATAAGAGAATTGTATGAATATTTTAGGACTCGTTGAGGACTTCCACCCATCCAATTATACAGACGCAGCTGGCAGGATAACAATGCCCTTGGCCTGCGCTGCGAGTGTGTGTACCACTTGTGGTTGTGTAAATAACCAACTCATTCGTCAAGGCAAAAATGTTTCTGATGGTCGCTCTCTAACATTATCCTGGCAACTATTTTAAATAACTAAAAGCAATTCACTGGAAAACTCAAAACGAAATTTATGAAATTAGCATAAGTTGAACCCCAAAACGAAATAAACAACTTTGAGTGGACCACAAAGGGAGGGGATGGCAAGTGTTCGTTTTCAGGTTGAGGCTCAGTGAAGTGAACAAACGGACTGGAAACCAAAAATACGTTTCCGCATCAGCCAAAGGGATAAAGGAATGGACAGATGCCGGATATATATACATATATATAGGAAGTTAGCTGTTGGGAGTTATTATACCCTATATTATTTCATTCACAAGCTGCAACGCAGAGAAGGAGTTATTTCCGACCCTATAAACCATATATATGCTTAATCTGCATTAAAAGCAGAATCGATCTAGTCATGTCCGGGCGAAAAACCAATTTTTGAATTTTTTCAATAAAAAAAAAAATAATAATTGAATTTCTTAAATTTTTAACTTAAAGTATGCAGATTTGTTAGAGCTTTAAAAACTATCACATAAAAGCTTTCCGAATTTAAATTAACGCACTTTTGACTTAGTTATGCAATTTTAATAACTTTGATTTACTTAACGCAATAAGCATATAAATAGGCATATGAAAATGTTGTTTTACAATACCAAGAATACACATATTTCAGGGTTTTTGTAGATATACAAGGGTCAAGGGTATACACACTTCGTCTCCTCAAAGCTAGCTTCCTTTCTTATTTATTTTGCTTTTATTTTAGCCGCGGGTCTGCTACTTCCTTCCGTTTGCCTTTGTCGACTCTCGACTGTCTGTGTAATCGGCTAGAAGGGTTTAGATAAAACACGAAATGGCCACAAAAAAGGGAACTTGTCGCCAGGAGCACACAACAAACACAGATACATCCAGCATGGGATATGCAAAGAAACCTTCCTGGATTTGAGTTCGATAACCGGACTCGCACTCCGGATTTTGAGCCCAAGGCTAAGGATTCATTGTTAGCCAAACAAATCTGCACACGTCAGCAAATATAACGAAATAAATACCATATATGAATAATAACTCTTTGTCGGTCAACTCTGCAAAGTTCTCTGGTAATACCAGAAATAACGTCTTTCAAGAAGTTAATATTCCTGAACTAGAAACGCTGCCATAACTAAATCACTTAATTGTATGAATCCGCCACTCTTCTGTCTGTTCACATGGTGAAATATAAATGCATGTATTTATATTAAATATTAGTTTTATTAACAGGAAAAGGTCCACAGTGAGAGAAAACTAAAAGGAAAACTGTAAGAAATTGATTTTAGTTCTTTAACTTAAGTATAACTTTCAATTAGGGAAAATGCTATAAACATACAGATATTGCCAACTGGTATAAGCTTAACTTAATGTATGCTTTGTATACTTTTGTATCTTACCTATAATTTGGGGCAGTTTAGTTTAGTTAGATAGACTTACTCTCAATTTTTCTCGGTGAAAGCCCTACTGTGTCCGACTCATGCATATTAAATGGAATTACGCTGGCCAGCACTCGAGGGCTAATCAATGACACGTGCTGAGTTGACACCGCACTCATTAAGATGGACACCCACCTGGTATTCTCGGCACTTGGCCAGTTTTGGCGCCTGGCTATATCTGTGTTTACACATGTATTTAGTGGGCAATGCTGGCCATCTTTTTGGGCCACTTTGTGGCGCAGGCTTTTACTGAATTTTAATTAGACTTTGGCACTGAAAAGCCAACACGTGCAGAAACCTGGGCAAACAGCGCTAAAAGCCAAGAACAAAGTCGTCGGGCATTAAATAAACATGAGTTGGCAAAAGTCATAAGGTCTAAGCCCCTAAGGCTGAAAGCCAGGAGAACAATGTGTTTACCTACAATTTCTTTAGAATATGCCACTGTGTCAAAGAGATTACCCTGCTTTTGTGCGAGTTCAATCTAATCCCCAGTCATCGATTACGACCCAATCCTGCGTGTCACATCGCTTGGCCATATTTGACAATATTTTGCCTCAGATTACTGTAGTAATAAGCTTAAGCATCGAAAGCCCTACAAATGCCTATCAATCTAAGGACCTGCCATTCGCAAACAATAAGAACTTTTAAGAGATTTAAGAACGGACAGATGCAATGGGGCCACAGAGACCACAGCACGAACAGAATGGCAAATGTGGTTGGGAAGTGAACCAAAAGGATGTCATAGCATATACAATAATATTGACAATGGGATTTCCTTGACACTTTTGATGAGTTTTGTCATGTGCAAGGAAATTGTGCAGGAAATGTATTAATTTGTAATGATAGATGTGAAAATAAATGGCTAACGAAATATTAATTTAAATAATATGAGAAACAATAGTTTCTTGAAGAGTAAATTCAGTATTTCAATAAATTACTATAAAGGTAATACTTGTCTCTAAGTACTTGAAACTCCCAATAAATTTACCAAAATTTTAAGTGGAAAGTCATATTTAGATATTGTTATTAAATATGTTATTTAAAAGCAAAAATAAAGCTCAACAAAAAGTATTTAAATTTCAAAGGAATTAGTCTTTAATTTAGGCTCGCCAGTTTACTGTAAATGGAACAAGACAAGTTTGTTAATAATTTATAAAGCATCCTTGCAATTAAGCAGCACTCAAGTCTTTCTCCGTTGGCCAATAGAAAGTTGGTCAACAATGAATGGCTTTTACCAAAATTTTACCAAAATGTAATTAAATTTTCATGTCCTTCATTAGATCATTTCGGAGGCTGGTCGATAATTATGTGACCAATTAAAACGTCTCTCTCTTTGGCGTTGCCATGCCAAAGGTCTCGAAGTCACCAAGGCAAGTCTGTCCACAATGGCAATTCACTGAATATTTTCGTAATACTTGACACATTTTAGTATTTGAGCATTGAGGGGAAAATAATAATTCTAAGGTTTTTATTCAATTAATACCTAGAATTCTCCGACTGCCGCTATTAATATAACCGGGGGAGAGGCTTTTCCCGAGAAACAAGTGAAGCTTTGCCATGCGCCACTTGAGGTTGGCCAACCGACTTTTACCGCCCTCGTAATAAATAGGGGTGTCGGTTCATGTCAATCCATTTGATCGACCAGGCAGCGAGGTTAATAATAGGAGCCTCCATCATTTATGTAAAAAAAGGTAATTTTTAAGTGGTCATGTGGGAGCCTTGCAGGTGTGCTTAAATTACAGCCTAAACTCTCAGGCTAATTATTTATTTATAGGCTACAAGGCCAAACGGAAGCTCTGGTTACGGCTAAGTTGTTAATAAATACCAAGAAGCGAGATTAAGAGTAGGAGTATTCTAACAAAAAAATTGAGGGATAAAAAAAGAAAATAGGATGCTTGAATTATTTATTATATTTACAACTTGAAAGATTGATAATTGATAATTGATAATGATTGAAATAGAAACCAATTTCTATGGTCATGGAAAAGCAAAACAATGAGTAATGATAATAAATTAGAAAATATATTTCGTTCTCCTGACACAATACGAATAATTGGTGTAATAATATTTATGGTTTACATTATAGCTTACTTTACTTTAGTTAATAGAAAGATTATCCACTCAGCTCTCTCTGTATTTCATTTCCAGCTAGACTTTCGAAATAATGTGTAAAGCATTTGTGATCCTATATTTTCCTGTTTTTGGTATTGCCAATGGTTGTGTGGGTATCCTATAAACTTTAAGTAAATATTAACCATTTAATTTAAATAAATTATTTCAAGTTCTTACCTATGGTTCTGCTGGACAACATTTTCAGTCCCAATCTAACGGCCATAAGTATGAGATAATCATAAATGACATTCCATATTATTAGTAATTGTTATTGTTTTATCTAAACAGACTTCGGCGAAGTATGGGTATTTCTGATAGTCCTTCAATTAGTGAACTCTATTTATGGCCTTATATTGGTTTGTGCTAAATCGGAGGTTAGATTAACATTTATATAATTTTTAATTATGTTATAAGACTAATTATTTTTCAGATTAAATGCATAATTATCCCTTGGGCCTGCCAGTCTTTTACTATAAATATTTTCTTCTTTTTTTGGACCATAGTATTCTCGCAGGATGGTAGCGGTGGCTTTGAGACCGTAGAAGCCATTACCTTTGCTTATGTGGAGGGTAAATATTATTTTTATCATATTTATTTAATAAAATTTTGTATTTATTTATTCCACAGCTTTTAGTATTTATACATTGTATGTGGTTTTTAACTACTATTGTGAGTTTGTGGTAAGTTTTCAAGTCATGTTATAAATAATGAAGCAATGTTAGATATGAATTTTATGTTATTTCAGGAACAACTTACCTTGCGTCACATTTCTTTTTGTTTTGTATAAATTTAGAATATTCTTACCTATTAAACCCAAGCTTATTTGTATATATTTATTTGTGTACATCTGAAATAAAACGAAATACAATTAAAACT
Organism: Drosophila serrata; assembly: GCF_035046125.1. NCBI lineage: Eukaryota > Metazoa > Arthropoda > Insecta > Diptera > Drosophilidae > Drosophila > Drosophila serrata. The sequence goes on along the minus strand of NW_028257280.1, from coordinate 11,097,663 downwards.
CCTTTAAATGCTCTCTTTCCAAACTCCGGCATGCCTTTAGAATTACCTTTAAATGGAACACGTACCCATATCAAACCGTGACTTGCCAACCGTGCGACATGCAATTGAAGAAATAAATCAGAAGGCTAATAAATTTTTAGCAACGCCAGTGGAAGCTGCCTAAAGCTGAGCCAGAAAAAGCCAGCTTCGACAAGGGCTGCCATAAATGCTCAGCACAGGAATACAGCCAAGCCAACTGAGCCATTAAGGAAGCCAAGTGAACAAGGCAAAGGACAAAGCCAGATTTCGGGGATGCGGACAAAAGTAAACGGGAAAGGGAGTTTCACTTGGTTGAGCTGCTGCTGCTGCTGTTGCTTTTCATTCTCATACTGCTTTCATAGCTTTCCCTCTGCATTTCCCCCAGATTTTCAATTCAATTCTGTGGCCCACACGGCGTATACGTGTTGTTTCCCGCAAAGTGTAAATGTGAATGTGAATCTGAATGTATATCCTGCATGCAATATCCTCGTTCTCCTATGGCTCAGACTTCTACCACGCACATTTAACGTTATGATTAAAAGCCATTTTCAGCACCTGTTCGGGCCGTTGATTTTGTATCGACGAGCATTAATTGCAATTTATTTTTTATGCCAACACTCAAGACTCACTCGCATGTAATTGAATTATTTATGCACGAGAGCATAAGCTATTTTAATGCTTATTTACCAAGCGTGTGTACATCAAGCAAAATTCAGCAATAAAACATTGCCATTCGCAGGGGGATTTCGGTTTATTCAACGAACATTTTGGTCTTATTTTTGAGATTTACAAAATGTTTCAGCCTTGTTTTAAGTTAAAAATAAATTAATAAAATCAGGTAAATATTTGCAAATATTTTATCAATATATTTATAAAGAGTACACTAAAGTCGTTAGATTTTATAGTAATTTTAAAAGCCAGCAATCGGTAATTGCAGATGTTAATTTCGGAAATTATTTCGCGATTAAAGCATTTAATGTCAAAAGTTATTTAAACTGTAAAATGCAGGACAAATAATTAAGATGATACTTTCTTTTATATTCAACAAATATTTGCTTAATGAATTTAATGCCAAAGTATGTAAATATAAAATTAACTATATAAGTAATTAAGTCCATCAAACTTATATCAATTGTAAAGCATATATGTAAAGTAAAGCCTCTTACCTTAGCAATATATGTATAATTTTTTCCACATTCATCCTTACATACATTTCGAAACCCTTAATTTGAATAATAATATAACCTTCTACTCTCATTCATATTCCTTCGTAATTACAGTAGTCCTTAGTCCTTAAAAAGACCGCATTATGTTGGGATTCTTCATTCCACCTTTTCTCGCCTTTCTTTCTTTAATTATGCTCTACATTTTTTATTTAAGTATTGTCCTGGCAAAGCCTTTTCCCTATTTTCTCTGAATATTCCGAGGAATTTTTCCATCCAGGTCATCGTGAAAAGGAAAACCAAAAATAGAGGGGACAAAGTATTGATAATAATAACTGCGTACGGCGAACTAGAAAAAAATAAATTAAAACCATAGATAATAATGCAGAGGAGAAATGTGTCCTGTGCTGTGCAAACATTTCAAGCATAATGTGCCCAACGGAGCCTTAACAAAAATAGTGCAACTGCTTCCCGCTTGTTGACAACATGTCAAAGCAAACAATGCCATGCCAAGAGCTCAACTTCATTTTTCCCATTTGCTTTTCCTGCGTGCACAGTACGCTTTCCTCCTTCCATCAACCTTTGCAGCCTTTTCAACGACTTAAATTCATTTAATTGAAACTACAACAATCTTTTCTTTATCTATAAAGAGGAATCGTTATGCACTTGACTTTGATACTCAAGTTCTCATGTCGGGTGGAATAACGAGGCCAAGGAGCGTATACTTGATTTCATTAAACGGTTGCGCGGCTAATGGGCGTATACTTGATTTCACATAGCGACAATGGGAAGCATTCTATTATGGATAATTAAAACAGATAATATAGATAAGGGGAAAGCCACTTAGCAGATTATTGCTTTCGATTTCCCAGAAAAATGCTGTTAAATAGCTAGAATAGCTTTCTGATGATATTTTTCATCAGTTGAGAAGATTTTCGACGAACTGCAGTATTATTGTTATTCACAGGAAACACTATGCGGTTTCATATTTTCTAGTACGTCGAGAAAATTCCTTGCATCCTAGGTATGTGCGGCCATCATGGTTTTTCTACGAAATAATATTACTATTTCTAGAAAGGAAAATATTCCATTGTAATAAATAAATAAATTCTAAATAAATACCAATTTACAGGCAAAAATTAACCTCCTATTAACTTAACTGGTATTCTTCCTTCCTTCTTTTACAGCATCGCTAAACTGATTTAGTTCTATTATTAATATATTTCCACCCTGTAAAAGCTTCACTGTACCGCCAACCTTCGCATGACTGACTTCGACTTTAGGCCAGAGGCGATTAATATATTTTTTTGTTATCCTGTTTTGTGAGTCTGTCGTTCTTTTGTTCATTGTTTCAAGGTTCCCACATAAATTTGCCTCAAGATGGTCATAAATTTGAGCCTATTCGGAGGGCCACGGCAAGATAGGAAAAACTTTGAATGGATATGATAACAGCGAGCTGGCAGGATCTTAATTTGCCTGACAGCTAGAAAGATTAAGCTTTTAAATTACTTAGTGAAAACTCACATTCTGGTGGTAGTTTATGGAAAAGAGTGCATCAAAGCAAATAAACTGCGCTTTAAACTCAAATAATTTATTCTAACGAACGCCTGCAAGTGCTAAGATCTCCCATAAATTGGCGTGAGCTTTTTAAACTAATGTTGCCTATACACAATGTTGACCATAAACGAAAAAGCTTTGGTAGACTCGCGTCTCTCTCCCGAGTTCGTTTTTCCATTCGGAATTTATAATAATAACTTCTAGGACCAAGAACAAAAAATAAATTATTATATTTATCTAATCTTAGTCTTTTACAATATTTATATTACATTTATATAATTTATTATATTTTTTCAATGTAATATGGATAAAAAAACTTTGTTCTTTGAAAACGGTTCTCTAACAGTTGCAAAAGTTTTTGCCATTTCCAGGAAAATGCAAGAGGAATTGGAGGACTCTGAAAAAACAATTGAGAAGCCAGTCAGAAAGTGCAACTTTTGTGATGGTCGAATAAAGTTAAAAGTGTAGGTAATTGGCCAAACTTCCTAGACAGTCACAACTTTCATAACAATATCAAGAGTTAATTTGTAGAAGCAATATTATGATTCTAAAATGTTAAAACAAAGTTTGAAGGTTATTTATGTTATAAAATAATAAAATAATTTACAATTCGATTAATTAAATCATCATTATATCTTTTAGTTTCTATTGGATAAAGTTTTCTAGACCCTAATATGTTTTATTAAAGACTTAATAGAATTGAAAACATAAATAAGTTTATAAGACCTTATAAGTCGAAATTTGATAATATCTAAGCCAAAACTGCATTAATTTCAATTTAGAAAACGTTTAAATGTTGAGATTTATAAGTTTAACTAATCTGCATACCGAGATTTAAGATTTAAGATTTTAATTTTTTGTCAATTTTATAATATTTTAACGATGCAACCCTTCATAAAATTTGTAATATTGAAAATTTATATCTCTTTCCAGGCATGTTTAAATCGATTTGGCTTTTGATTTTGATCAAGAATATTTATGATTTATAGGGTCGGAAATGATTCCTTCACTGCGTTTGAATCGTATGACTGAAATTGTATTTTGCAAAAAAGGTATAAAAACATACAATTTCATTGAAAAATCTATGTTTTCCAAACATCATAATTAAGCCAAAATAGCATTAATTTTGATTCGGAAAGCTTTTCTGTGCGAGTTTTTATATCACTAACAAATCTGCATTCTGCGTTTGTGGATGCAATTATAGGTTTTTGACTAATATAATAAAACCCTGCAGAAAGGTATAAAAACAAACAATTTTTCAAAAAAATTATAGTTTACAAATCTTGTAACTAAGTCAAAAAATCATTCATTTTAATTTGGAAAGCTGCTGTATGCTAGTTTTTACTAAATTTACAAATCTGCATACTCAGTTTTCAAATTTAAAAAATCAATTTTTTGTCGATTTTTGAAAAAGGAACGAAATTTTCATATTTAAACAAAATTTAGGAAATTATATTTTTTTATTAAATCGTTAGTTGAGTTTGCTTTAATCGAAAGCTCTTTAACTTAAATACAAAAGCTGCTTGATACATAAAAGTAACTTACTTATACATATATGTATATATTACATTATATTCTGTAACTGAACCTTTTGGATAATAAATAATTGTACTTATTTTAATATATGATGATTTATATTAAAAAATTATTTAAAAAATACATAAAAACGAAAAAGCAACTTTAAATTATGTAAATTACTAGCTAGTTACTAATAAGTCATTAAAAGCCAAAGAAAAACACGTTTCTAAGAATAATTACAATGACCTTCGTGTTATCATGTAAAAAATTAATTAACATAAATTTTGTTTTCCGATTCTCAAAAACTATCTGTCAGAAGTGTTAATAAACCTATACTTTAATAATAATTATTATATCTTTTATTTATGTGGTGCTGTAACAAATAGCAAAACGACCTTCAAGTAATTACATGGAAATGTATGACTTTAATTTTTAGTGACCACTGTCGTACATTATGGAATTGATTAATTGACCATAATTATGAAGACGAGCTTAACAACTTCCCACCTACATTTTTTGGCTAACTTGATTTTTGTGGTTGGGAAGCAGCCGCAGAAGCGAACCAAACACGTCAAACAATAAGGCAAGGTTTTCGATGTAGGCTTTAGAAAAACCCCCGAAAAGAAATACATACATAAATATAACGTAGTTCATTGGATCACCATTTATCATTTATCGTGTATCACATCGGCGGAAACTAGTTTTTTGGTCTAATTGTTTCCAGGAACCAGTCTAAATACCTATGCGAGTCTTTGATTACTGTTTTCAGGAATAATTAAACATATATTTTAGTATCGTGCACGAGGCCGTGTATTAAACCTGCAGAGTCTAGACATAATTCTCAGTTGTAGGCGCTTATTAACTTTTGAGCTTCAGAATGACTTGTGTTGTGTCATTTTAACATACAAATAAAAAGCAAATGTTTTTGTCAATGCTTCGAAGATTCTTGAACTGAAACTTGTTTTTGGGTGTCGCGTCCATCACCAGAACTTGCTAATTTGTCTAAAGTAAAGACTTCTTAAAGGTCAAAAGAATTACGCCATAGAAAATGCTGAAAACTCGTCTATCCAGGGTGAGGTTCAATGGTATTGAATCAAATAAACTTGATCTTGGCTAGAACCAATTTGAAATTCCTTGGCAGATGCCAACCAGTTTCACTAGATCAGCGATTTGACATACGTTTATTTTTGATTTTCATATTTATTATTCTTCTATTTACAACTGAAAAGGCAGCTTGATTCCCCTTATCCGGCAGCGGACTTCAGAGCACCGGGGCTCAGTTTGCGGTTCTTTGTCTGATAACGCGCCTTGTAACCATCCTTGTCGGCGGTGTACATGGTCGTGGTCTCGGTGTCAGTCTTCTCGTCATATACGGTGTACATACCCATCACCACTAGCTCCTCCTTATCGGTGCCAGGGTTCAGGATCATACCGACCTCCTCCCGAGAGCTGCCATTGGGCTCATTGACGCTGCGAGTGGGAATACACACAATTACACTTAGTCCTTGATAGAAATAGTTAACACCTACGCGAAACGGTATCCTTCCTCGCTGGAAGCTCCGCTGTAGTACTCCGTAATGGCTCTGGGAATAAGAGCGTCCAGGAGACCGGCCGAGCAGTTAGCGACCAGGATGGCCAGCAAGGCACTGCAGAGAAGCTGAAAAAAATAAAATAATTATCAAATAATTAATATTTAAATATGTGAATAATTTTCAATTTCAAAAAAGATAGCTAAACTTATGAATCTATCAATCCTTATACAATGCAATACAATAAAATATTAAACTTAATTTTTGGGCGAATTCATCATCATATATTAAAAGAAGAATTACATTTATCACAATTTATTCGTTATTCGCTACAATAATTGAGGTTTGCCTAGTTTATTTGCATTCTATTAAGCTTACAATTTCTGCGATAAAAATTAAATGATTTCAAACCAGAAATGTCGAAATAAAACTAGTTAATGAATACAAATTCTAAGCTGCAGAGAGAAAACTAGTCTTAACTAATCCAAAAATTACCTTCTCACGCTACCAAAAACTCAGTAATTACTTCCTCGTAATTTAAAACAGTTTTATGTTTAATAGGTAAGAAAACCTTAAAGACAGACATTTGCAATGGAGTGCGGGGGCAATATAAATACTTTGACTCAATCGATCTAAACGCCAAGCTTGATTAGCCATTAACAGCAGCTGCATCAATATTTTGCATGCAATAATTGCTTTTATTTAGATAGCACAAACACATTTAACACATGAACAGTGTAATTATATTGCCGCCGATATTGGCAGGGTCGTAGGTTCTCGGACACGGGACAGCTACTACTTACCAATTTCGTTGAGGAGGCCATGTTGATGCGCGATGGAGTTACCAAGCTATACTAAAGCATCCGAAGCGCGCCCCTTAATTTATAATAGTTAAGATCTGCATAGATCCGCGCTTGTCCAGCACACAGACACACACGGCGGATAAGTCATATTTCTTACTAAGTTGCTGCCATTATTGAGTAAAACCGGTCGCGTCGAGTCTCAGTCGAAGTCCCTCTTAAAATGCCGAATAAGACGCCACCAACGCCTTTCAACCATTATGTTTTGATTTTGGTTAATATCGGCAGATCGTGTGTGGCGAAGGAATCGTCAAATGATCATCAGAAAAAAATGGATAGTTTCACAGGTGTCCGAAAAACAGTATCTCGCCTAGTTGCATTCCATTTCTAATCATTATCCGGTTATCCTTGGTTTTAAACTTTAAAACAAGCATTGATTTATAAAAATGATATTTGCATATTTTAGTCTGTTGCCAAATTAGAAAAAAAAAACTAATAATATACTAAAACTAGTTTATGCCGGTCATATTATGATTTCACTTTCTATAAGATGCTCTCGAATGTGATGCCCCTATAGCCACCACCAGCTGTTCATTCCAAACAATGGTTTTTTACCGAATGAATCAGGTTTTTCTTCGGTTCTTACATGATTCTACGATGAGTAATTACTTGTAATTAAGCAAGCAACATATTGATGTTACTTAGTCATTGCTTTCAAGAAAATCCTTTTGAAATGTGGAAAATCCAGAAATAAAACCCAACTCAGGATAACTTTTAGATTCGAATGGAGCCACAATAGTTAAGAAAACAAACAACCATTAATCTTACCGTCATCATAAGGTTGAATGATCTTAACTGATGACAAATTAAATTAGAGTTCATTATAAGTCGCTGACCTTGCACAAAGTTAGAGTTCGCTATTTTAAACTGAACCTAAAATTGATGTTGGCGGTATTTTGACAATTGTTTTAAGCAGGAATAACATTGGACTTTTTTGGGGATCATTCAGGTTATCTTAAATAAACAATCTCATAATTTTTTTTGAAAACAATGTACAGCAAATTAATTATTATTAATATTATTTTCAACTAAAGACACACCCAAAACATCCTAAAATTAACAAACTATTACTATTATTATATTTTCTTTTTCAAAATTTATAACTAATAAGTTATTAGTAATAACTGATATCATACTTGAGCTTTTAGACCATTAACAAATTGTGATCCCACCTTAACTTAGTTGATGAACAAAAGCTCAGCTGCGCATGCTTTTAAATAACGTAAAAAATAAATGTAGATGACATCACCAATATTTTATTTATCTACATAAATCTTTTTCGAAAACCTAAAGTATAACCATTTAAAAAATACAACATTTATAACTCTAAGCTGAATTGTGTTGTTAATATTAACATATAAACTTATAACATAGAGAACAAGAAAGGAAAATTAATACAACCATGCAGTTTGAAATTATGTATATGTATAGATATTAATAATATAAAAAATCAAAGCTGAAAAACCTCATAACTAAGCCAAAAAAATCCTTAATTTGAATTCTGAAGGCTTTTCTATGTTAGTATGTATTAGCTATAGAAATCTGCATGCTCAATTTAAACCTAAAATTTGTATCAATTTTTGACAATTTTAATGATGTAACCCCTTATTAAATTTTGAAAAAAAAATTTTTTTGAAAATTTATTTTTGGACCGGACATTGCTAGATTGATTCAGCTGTTGATCAAGAATTTATATGATTTATAGGGTCGGAAATTATTCCTTCACTCGTTATAAGCTTCTGAATAAAGTTATAATACCCTTGAAAGGGTTTTTATAATGATTCATTAAACCATGACCCTCTAAAGACATTTATCAATCCTGCATTTTCTCCAAATTTACCTTTTTTTATATACATTATTATATCCCTTCTTAAAGCGTTAAAGTCTTCAGGGTTTGAGCATTTAGTTTGCGGTTTCTAATTTTATATCGTGGCTTATAACCATTCTTATCAGCAGTGTACATGGTGATAGTCTCGGTATCAGTCTTATCATCGTATGAGGAATAGGTACCCATCACCACCAGTTCCTCCTTATCGGTACCGGGATTCATGATTACCCCAATTTCCTCACGTTTGCTGCCATTGGGCTCCTCTAGGCTGGAATGGCATAAAATAATAATTATCAATTATCTTTGAAAGGATTATATTTGACTTTCTTGAAACGGTAACCCTCCTTGGTGGGCACCTGCTGGTAGTATTCCGTCATAATTGTGGGAAAGATGAAGTCCAGGAAACCCGCTGAGCAGCTCGAGGCCATAATGGCCAACATGGCACTGAAGAGTAGCTAAGAATATTAATAAGAATAATTACACATTATATTGACACATATTTATAAATTTGTTCTCATTAAAAAAAGCAAGTATTTCTTACAAATTTCGTTGAAACCATGTTCGTTAAATTTAGCAAGCTATACTAAAGCTGCTGAGGGGCACACCTTAATTTATAAACTTAAGAGCTTATGGCACCTATAGTCATATATCCCGAATCAGGCATATTTCTTACCTAGTTGTAGCCGAAATTATAGAAAACCGGAACTTTTGGTTCCCCAATTAAAAAGCTAAAAGTGGGGAGAACAGGATTTGACCTCACTCTTTCACTTTTTTGGTCTTAAACTCTCATTAATTATTATTGTGGTTATCCTTGGCTTTATAACGAAACCTGTGATATATAAATTTATATTTGCATTAAAACTGCTAATAAAAAAAGTGAATACTTAAAAACTGGTTTATTTTGATTTCACTTTCTATAGAATGCTCCAAATTTAGCATACCAATGAAAGATTGCTTCTAAAAGAACAAAGTAATATCTAATGCTAACACTCAAAATAATATTTAAAATGCATTGTAGCAATTAATCTTAAGCTGAGAATAAAATATATTGCTCTTGGTAGCAATAGAATTAAGTTGTTCTCAACGAAACAAATTTTGTATTAGGTAAAACCTTTCAAAATATAAGACGCATCATATTGAGTTAATTTAAGTATTACTAAATCTTTAAAATTGAAATATTTTTACAGACTTTTAATAGTTAATTGTTATGTTTTTTAATTATTAAGAAAAATTTATTTGTTGTCAGTTAATATTTAAAACTCTTATAATAAAAGTGATTATTTCTTTACATAGCATAATGACAAAAAGCTGAACGGTACGATGTAGAAAAGAGGCGCCACCAAAAGCATTTACTTTGTAAAATTTGTTAATTTTAAATAATTTAAATGTATTAAAAACCTAAATTCGCTTACTTACTAAATAAATAAAAAGGATTGAATATTTGTATTCCTTATTTTACTGGTATATTGTAACATTTTTGTTCAAATTATTATCTTAACATTTTTTTAATACAAGCCCTTTCCTTAATACATTTAAACTTAACCTTTAACCGTGTGAAAAATATAGCCATGGCATTGCATATACCATAATTAGAATAAACACTCACCTTTTCGACTTTGTTACCTAGCATTAATGCCGTAATACACACCAATATTTAGTATTAAATGACCCTTACAAAAAAGCTAATTAAATTACTTAAAATTATATTGACTACAATTAATATTTAAATTATGACTTGGCACGTTTCGCGGACAAAAAGTGTGAGCTTCCATAGCCGATGGGCAGTCGCTGATCCATATACCAACAACTAAGAGAGTCATCATGTTGAAACGGAGCAACCAAGTAATTCTGACAGGACTTGTGACCCTTATGGTGACTTTTGGATCTATACCGACCATCGAAGCAGCTTCCAAGGCACCTGATATAAACCTGGGACTTATTTCCATCTCGGATACATCCGATATGTGCCAGTACTCGCCGCTTTTATCCTACAGTTGTTGCCAAAGTGTTACTGTGAATATGTTGAATGATACCAGGAAATGTAAGAGGGTGTCCTTTTTTATTATTTCATTTTATTATTAGTAAATCCCATTTACAGTTTGCCTGAACTTTAAGGCGAATATCTTGGGCGGAAAAGTGGATCTGAGTACTACCATGGATGGGGTTTCATTGGGAAAGTTTAATATTGATATCAATAAGCCGCCAACAATCTGTCTGCCTTTGATCTCCACGATGGGCCTGAACATGTGCCTTAAGCTCAACTTCTCGCTGTCCAGCTCCGGGGCCAAAATCTGTCCAAATGTCTATTCATCCTACAATACCAACGATATCATGAGCTACACCTTTCCATGTGTCCAGGTTGCCCTGGATGGTGTGAGCCTGGTGTAAGGACTAAACACAATATAAAATGGTTAGGAAATAAGCATCAATTTGGTCTTGTTTCGAATTAAATTATTTGATTGATGTGCAAATTATTGATTTGATTTTTTTGTTTACAGAAATGAAGAACAAAATTATCTCTGCTAAGACTTAACCGTTTTTTAAACCTTAAATCAGTTACATAAAATGTACACATTTTTTCCTTCAAATTTTTTATTCTTAATGCTTTTCATCGTTAGAATTACAAAATGTTTTCAGCAGATAGCCAGGAAAATTGGTATATACAAATGTTACTGGTCAAATGCACGGATCAAATACGATCGAGGACATACATTATAAGACAGCTTAGCTTATCGAATAGGCTATTTTTTTTTAATTAAACAAAAAAACAAAAATATAATTGTGGGAAGGGATAGGGATTGGGAACCCATCAAGCCCAGGGTATAAATGTACAATAAACTTATAACTGAAGATCACAAAGGACTCCTAACCATCATACTAGAGCCTAGAGGTTTTGGTCTTACAAATTCTACCAATTACATTATGTTGGGTTCGGTCTCTCTTCCTATATTGAGGTAAGCAGCAGATAATTTAGGCTTCTTTATATAGATAAAGTAAGGCTTGTCAGGATCTAAACACCATTGGAGTATATCTAGTTCCCTAGGGGCCTCTAAGGAACCCGAATAAAGATCAGTTCGTTTGTAAATCGCTCATATACTACATCTTACTACAAAGCTCGCAAGACTAAAGGCGGTTATCAACGAGTTAACAGAAAAAAGTGGTTAAAGAATTGAAAATGCAACTATAATGGCGCATTTTGAAGACTAGGTAAGGTGAACTTGAAACTTAAACTTTCAATTTATTATAATTGAAAGTGTATTCATCATTTCTTTGTATCTTATATTTAAGTTTCAGTCTTGAAAAAGCACCATAAAGTCAATGTCAGTAAATTTAACCACTTTTCATATTCTGTGAGCAATCTATAAGAATCTTTTCAATCTTGGCCTTTAGTATTGCGGCAAAACCAACGATTTTCGTAGGCCTGTGTAATTTATCGCTTAATCAAACTAAAACTAAGCCTGGAGCAAGCCACCACTGTGATTGGCCAAACAGCTGCCCTGGTCCATGGCCAGGCCGAATGGGGATCCATCTCCGCGAAGGGACGACGACGATGATGTCGCCGTGGTGGCCGAGGGCGGCACATCGCCCACGATCGCCTTGCACATGACCATCCTGACTCCGGCAAGGAAGTCGGTGAGGTAGCATCATGTGGGTCGCGAAGGAGCCGGTGGCTTCCGCTCAACGGCTGTCAGGACGACGGGTGGCGGGGGTGGCGGAGCACTACGCATCCTGGGCACTGGCTTTTGATCCTGCCGCCCCACCTTGGGCTGTATGGTGATGACCTTTGGTTTGGTTCCCAGGTGTTTGGCCCTGGCATCTGCAGCACCGCCCTCGTATTGCACCGATTCTACTGATGATGAAATTCTTATGTTGCCCTCTTCATCAATGTCATTGGGATTATTATCCAACTCATCGTCCTCGTCCTCGTTCTCCTGGTCCTCGATCAGGGCACGGAACTCCTGAATTGATTCGTTTAGCACCCACAGTTGAGACAACAACGAGAGATCTAGTTGACGCAGTCCGTTCTGAAAGAGGAAATTAAAAAATTAGTAAAAGTAAGATTATATGAATGAATATAATGTAATATAAATATAAAATAACATAAACCTTTATTTAATCTTAATACAATTTTCAGTGAATGATTATTGCTAAAAATATTTGAGCTTAACACGTTTCATTAACCTTTTTATATTCACTGATAAGTTATCCAACACACTTATCTTAATGAAATATTTATATACCCCTCTAAAGATGAATATATGTGTATTCTTATCAGTAACAATATCGCCTGCCTAGCCATGAATAATCCCGATATACCAATGTCTCCTTATATGTATATAGCCTTGGCCTGTATTTATGCCAGAAAGACGCTTGTGGTCAAAATGAAAGTTCGCCTGTCGCTGTCGAGTAGGAAGGAAAAATCTCATTTGTCAATTAATATCTCAGCATAATATCGCGCGAAAAATATATATATATATAAAAAAAAAGAAAATCACCAAAGAAAACTTTCTGCCAGCAGTCGCGTTTCCAGTTGCATCGTTTGTGGCACTAAAATCCAAATCCCCTCAACTCGACGTCTCGCTCCAGCCAACTCCCACCTGGCTGCTAATGTATATTCAACATTCAGTATTCAGCACTCAATGGGGGAGACCGGAGATTAGAAAATAAATTATAGAAATCGCTATGCTTTAAATTAAACAAAAGCAGCATAATAATATTTAAATTAATAGCATTACAAGTTGATATTTAAATGGGATGCGACACGCGATAATTAAAAATAATATTTGGTTTGCAATGGAGAAGTGCTTTATTTATATTTTTGTACTATTAGGTATTTAAGGCATTCCTGATTAATTATTATATGTTAGCCTTTAACTGAAAAAAGAAGCAATAAATAAATATATAAAAATAACTGCATAATATCCCCATAATTTCTCTTCATATTTTTGTTAGAAAAAACCACAGAACTCAATTTCCCTTCTGCTACCGGACAGAATAAGTATTTTTCCATTAGTGGTTTTTCCTTCAATGCATCCCAGATTTTTCCTGCTTTCATAAGCTTTCCTACCAATGAGGAAATATATTTGCGTGTTCTCCAATAAAAAAACTGCCTATCTACACTTTTCTCTTTGTATCTTCTTACTTTTTTTGCTGTTTTTACTATTTTTCTTTGTCTATTAGTTGTTGCTTTGGTGTAAGCCATGTAAAGTGTGCCAGTTTGTAGGTGATTAAAACCTTTTTCGCCGCTTTTCACGGGGGCGTCACCTTGGGCTTGGATCGAATGTGAATTAGTCGCGAATTAACATACTTGCAGGGTTATCTGTGGGCAGTACAATTGATCTAAATAGAAATTGTAAATTGCACTAATGACATTAGTTGTCTAAACCAGAAATTACAGATCAGGCGGTAAGAAAATGTGGGTCAACCTTTATGGTGAAGAGTAGCTTTGACCAAAAACAGAATTAATTAAGTAATTAGCATAAGAAATTGTATGGTAAATTAATATTAATTTACCTGATTATATTCTATAAGATATATATTTCATTTAAAAGCTTATTAAAATTTATAAATATGAGTTTAAAGAAGAGTTTATATTTTTCTCTTATCTTTCATTATGTCAAATCAATACAATTAGTTTCAAAACTCAATTAGCCCTAAGCTCATTGCGCTAAAATTGCTTAGGGCTGTTCCATCCCATTGGTTATATTACGTGGTATATTTTTTTGTTATCTTTTTAATGTGCCCCGTGTAGCGTTGGAAGACTTTGGCGCAAGCAGAAGCCCTAAAAGTATTTCTTAAATGCAACAGCGCCAAATGGCAATGAACGCTGTAAATGCCAGACAAGGCTGCCTCTTCTCTGCTCTGCCCTCTGGCGATGCAACAACTATATAGTCATATATACAAACATTTGCATATAGATTTATATATATATATATATGTATATTTGGATCTGCCCAAGATCTGTGGTAAATACTGGCCCGTTCTATCTTTAGCCATTCGGGAAGCCTTTCAGCTTGCATCAAAGATTTCTGCGCTGATGCGTGAACTCTGCGGCTAAATGGCGGCACCTTTTGCAGAAAACCATGCGGAAGATCAGGAAATGGGAAATGGGAACGGGAAAAGCGAGGAATTTCAACAATAACAACTGGGAGAATAAAGAAGAAAATAAGTGAAAATATTGGCAGACAGCCCTAACGTATTTACACAAATGTAAATCTATAAAAGAACTTATTATATTAGAGTTTTATAATTTTAGTCAGAAGCTTGTAACTCTGCGAAATCGGGTTTCCGACCCCATAAATCATATATATTCTTTATCAGCATCAAGAGCCGAGTTGTAATAGCCATGTCCGGTCAAAATTTATTTTTTTCAAAATTTTCAAAATTTTCAAAATTTTATAGGGGTTATCGTTAAAATTGTCAAAAATCTATAAAAATTTGAAATTGAGTATGCAGATTTATTAACCTAATAAAAACTAAAATAGGAATGATTTCCGATTCAAATTTAATGGTTTTTTGGCTTAGTAATGAGCTTTTTAAGAACCAATATGCCTTAGAAATTTTTATACAAAATTCACAATAAATATAACTTCAAAGAATGAAAATTGTTTAAGTTTAGTTATGATCGATTTTTGATTCGATTCTATACTTCAAGTGCGGACTGCAAGGGAACTTCTGCATCCCTTAGTTAATTAAATCTTTATATTGCTGTATAAGTTTGGGCAAATTTAGTAGAAACCCCTGACGATTCTCACCAGACCCTGTTATTTACCAATTAAATTTAATTAACCCCAAAGTTGGGCAAATGAGGCAATGGATTGATTGCAGAACGTCGGTCTTGTTGTTTTTATTACCTTTTTTTTATTTTTATAACCCATGAGGCAGAGGTTGGCGTGTCGTGTTCGCGGTCTGATTAAGATTAACTAAGCCCAGACTAAGTTCGCATGTGCCAAATAAAGTGGAACAGGTGAGAAGCGATTAGCCACGAACGGGGTCGTCTTTCGTCTTTCGCATTTCATATCTCCGTCCGGCCAAGATAGAGATCTTGGGATCTGGGAGCCAAGCGGAGAAAGAATGCGGGCGTTCAAGGCCATTTTATGTAAGCCGTAAAACTCCATTTCATGCATTGATGCATTTCTTCTCACCAACAACCCAACAGCGGCTGTCCGCTGGCTTTCAAGCTCGAGCTCAGGCTTGGGCTCTTTAGTTAAGTTACTTTGGCTGCCTCCTTTTCTGTTGTTCATAAATTTAATTTGCTGCCATAACCGAGGTATCTGGCAAACCCGGCAGAAAAAAAAAAAAAAAAACAGCAGCAACAACAAAAGCGGCCAACATAAATTAGCTGAAGCGGACTCGCTTTGTTGCTTTGTTGGTTGCTTACTTGCCAGCTTGTTACACTGCAGGGAAATTCTAGTTATATATAAGTTACTGTTTATATTTAATATTCTTAAAATTATTTACTAAGCTAAACACTTTTTTACACATTCATAGTTCTAATATTATTATTAATAACATTTTTAGTTAGGTTAATGGATTAGTTTTTGAAAGTATAAATTTCTGTATCTTATTTTCTTTTTAGAGCATTCAAGACTGTATTCAATCGAAAAACGTTCCTGAACTTTTTTAGTTTTGATCTTTTCTTGTACGAGAAAGTTATTAATAAACTTCATTAGCTGTTGAAAGGTTATTTCTGGAAAATATAAATTTATATTAATAGCGTATTCTATACTTAGAACATTAGAAAGAATTATGAATTTATTGCGGAAACTTTTTTAAACATTGTTCCTCCTCATATTTCTTTTTAAAAGAAATCCATTAACCTATTTAAATGTTAGAAAATTGTTTCTTGAAACTGTAAATCCTTACAGGGACTCAGAAACAATGTTGAGATTTATTCTGATATTTTTTCCAAGTGCAGGCTTGCCAGCTTACTTTGGCTTAATGGCTGCGCATGCGCTGATTAGTCTTACTCCTGTTTTCTCCCATTGTGGCTCCGTGGGCTTTTTAGCTTTAGCTTTTTATTTCTCCCCGATGCGTTGTGTTGCATTAACCAAGTTTATTACTTCATTTTCATCGTTGTGCACATTAGAGATGGTGCCAGTGCCGGTGATGGCTATGGGAACGGCTTTAACAATTGCGCGTAATTTGACTTGACAATCATCTATTAATTCGGAGGGAATCAGGCAAAAGGTAAGATATGGTGGTATCGTATCCATCCGGCTAAATGAGTTCTGCACTTGGAGCGGTGAACACTAAAAATTACTTTTGTCCAATAATGATAATAACAATAATAATAATCATCATTTTAGAGGTGGTACCGCTTTATGAGCTACACACTTTATGCCGACAAATGTGTCTTTTGGTTACCACACTCACTCCGAAAAAGTGAATACAAACTATCGGCTATTTTTTGGCCTTTCAAAACTATATAATTTTTCAAAAGTGCGGCTTCGTGAGTTCTGCACTTTATTTAATTGTAAAAAATATGAGTACCCACAAAGGATCCAAATATAATGTATAATCGCATTATAGTTGGCACTGTGCATTGAAAGCTGATCTAATAATGACACAATAAACTACCTCACTGACCTTCGGCAAATATTTACTTTCGATTTCTGTTCAAAATTACCCAAGTAAAAGCGGCTTTATATCAAATGGAGACGTGAGTGAACAATGCATATCAATATCGCGGGTTCACCAAGAAGGCTAACCAGTCGATCTTAGCCCAGGTTCGGCATTCGAAAGCAAAGGCAAAAGCAAAACCATTGGCCAGCTAAAAATCAAAATCAAAAGCGGCCAACTAACATAATTGCAAAACACATTCACACACCGCACCGGACCCATACTTACCGGCTTACACACCCACCGAGCGAGCGATCAGAGCCCGAATCGTTAATCAACCGACCGAAACATTTGCGAAAAGCGAGAAAAGAGCTACGGGTTCATTTTGGGTCACCAAACAGATACCCTCATATTGTATTTTTAAATGAATACAAAATTAAGTAAAAATAAAAAAAAATAATTAAAAAAAGAGCATCCTATACATTAAACTACATTTGTTCAAATCATTTTACATAGTAATTAAATAAATGATTTATATAACTAAATCTAGGCAAACAAGAATATATTCTATATTTAAAACTACTTATATAAGGCTCTAGTAGAAATAGTTTTTTAATAATTTAAATTGCTTTAATTAGTATATAATGCAATTAGGTAAAAATCATTAAATTATATAGCAAAACGAGAAGTTCATGGGATCATGGATTTGAATCATTCAAAACTAAGCCAAAAATGCACTAATTTCAATTTGGAAAGCGCTCCCATGCTAGTATTTATTAGGCTAACAAATCTGCATGCTGAGTTTAAAAATTTAAAACATTAAAATTTTTGTCAAATTTTGAAAATTTTAATGATGTTACCCCTTATAAAAAATTGGAATTTTGAAAAAATTTCAAAAAATTGTTTTTCAACAGGACATGGCAAGATCAACTCAGCTTTTAATTCTGATCAATAATATATATGATTTATGGGGTCGGAAATGACTCCTTCACTGCGTTTCAAGCTTTAAACTTAAACTATTATACCCTCCAAGGGTTTACAAATTATAAACTATTAAAATCTATTTAATTGGAAAGCTAATGTTCTATAAAAATTTTATAAACAAAATTAAACAATTCAGACAAATAAGATACTGCTTAATATCACTCTTAAATCCCTGCCTGACAAACTTATTTTTAAACCAATATAAATCTTTTCCTATTTATATAAATAAATTTGGCTTGCAAAAAAAAAGCACATGTTTAGAGAGGTCAATAAACAGATTTATATTTTTATTTACTTGTTTATTTATATATTTAAGATTAATATAAAAATAAACAAGTAAATTAAAATCTATTGCCATTAATGTAGTTTATATCTGATTAAGAAACGTACAAAGAGAGGTCAATAGCCAGACAGTCTAAATATATATCCATAATTTAAGGAAATAAATAAAAATCTCTTGCCATTGATTTATATGTATTTTAACAGGGAACTTGTGTGGGCGAAGACCAAAATACTTATTTGTAAAGTCAATAAACATATCTTTCCCATACATTTAATTGTATTTGATCAAGATAATAACGTTTTTAAAACGCATAAAGATAGACCAAACAAAATAATACTCAAGAAAATAAAAAATACACTTCCTATTTATTTAATTATAAGTCATTAAAGAAACATAGTTTATTTTTATGGATCCAGAAGACCGAGTAACTTGATATTTTGATCGTTTCTGACGATTTCAACAAGTTTGCACCCAACTTGGCCAGCAAATGAATCAAGCCCGGTTAGAGTTAGATAAACAAAGCCAGGCCCGCGCCATTGTGGCAACGAATAAATTTAAATGCCTCGCAGAAATAACACACAGTAATAAATGGTTGGGTAAATACAATGACCAATTAAAGTGTCATTGGGCTTGCGTTGGCGCTCTCGAAAGGTTGTAAAATCGCATTTAACACATAGGTAAGACCGGTGTAAGCCAGACCAGAAGTGCGGCCAGCTAATGTAAAATATTTGTTAAAACACAGAAAATAATAATGGCACGAAAATGTGTCTCGATTTCAGCCAAAAACTCGACCCAGTCTCTGTCTCTTGTACATATTGCACAACGGCAGACATGCAAATTGCACAAAATGGCCTAAATGGTGCACAATTTAGTGTTTATTTCCAATTGTTCAGCGCCGCCACCAAATCGACATCTAAATCGGAGCAGCACGAAAAAGGCGGCATTTATGTTTGTATATAGAAATGTATATATTCAGAAGACTTGCTTTTGATTTTATTTTCGAGATCGAGACAATACGCCAAAGCGGCCGCTCCTAAACCAAGGCTTACTGGCGCATTTACACCTACGCCCGATCGAGTATTAAACAGGTTCTTATGGCCACATAATACTATAGGTTGCCACTCAGCAGAATTAAATGTGAAAGGTTTGGCCAACTCAGACTTTGCCAACTCAGTTTTGCCGGATTTACCGTAGGCTGTTGAACTACAACAAACTATGTACTAAACCAGGTCAATAAAGTTCACCTCACCACCAAATGCAGCGGCTTTTGGCCCAAAAAAAAGTGTGACTTATTCGGGAGAATGACAGCATTTTCTGACAAATAAAAATAAATGTCGTACGTCAGAGAACTGGTTTCATTGCTTTTGTTTCGAATGTTAATTTTTTAAATATTTTATTATGCGGATTATTTCCAAAGATTTTATCTTTAAGCACACAAAATTCTGGATAAATTAGGAACGGTTGGAAAAGATAATCTTAAGTCTTCGTTAATAACATTTAAAAGATACAGAAAACCTAGTTTTTAAATCAATGTTTTACTCCCCAAATAAATATGTAAAGTCTTTAAACTTTAATTACATAATTTCAGATGATAAAAATCCAATTAAAACAGGTCTAACCTATTTACGATTATAACATTTTTTATTTGAGTTGTAATAAACCTTTCTCTTGCTATAATATTTATGACCGGCTAACTCTTCTGCATTTAATTTATCATGGCTTGTAAGCTCTTCGATTATCTTTGACCAACATAAATTCATTTTCCCCGATTAAATAATAAATAATAATTTGTGAAGAGCATAACCAAAAGATGTAGCTCATAATATTTCATTATTTAAATAGTAATAAACCTTTCTCTTATTTATCAACCTATTATTTAACAATACAAAATTTACTATTTAAACACCTCTGCATATAAACTAGCATTAATCTTGGTAATACATTTTCTCCCCTAGTAAAAACACAACCGAAACCAGTCCCGGCTTTAAAATGAAAAGTAATATTGAGTGAGATCTTACCATTTCCTTCCGCAGCGTCGCGATTTGTGCGTCCAGAGTGCTGCCCGCCTCGATGGTCGCCTGGGGGTTTCCTTTGGTGGATAAGCTGGGGGATTTGGGATCCGTTTCTCTTGCTGGAATTGCTCTATTTCCTTTCGGAGAGGCACCGGGCACCGACCCATTACCACCACCGATGGTATTCTCGTTGCTGTCCTGAACGTTATCCGCCTGATAATCGCTTTCTTTTTGGCTGATCTCGCTGTTATTGTTATTGCTTCCCTCCACATCGCTGAGCAGTCCGGAATCGGAGCAAAGTAGTTTATTGAAGCCAATCAGTGACTTGGGCAGGGGTGGCAGCTCGCAGGCCGAGGTTCCACTGCAAGGAGAAGGGGAAACCAATGTCCGAATTAGTCAGGGGAATATATATACTAGACTACAATACATACAATTTTTTTGCACCCCAACTATACCTTTGCTTGCCACCCAAATAGCCATAACCTTGCCAATAACCAATCACATGACCATCAAGGTCATCGTCACTCTCCTTCTCAAAGTCCCCATCACTATTATTATTATCATCATCGGATTCTTCCTCATCCTTAGGATTAAGGTCGTTGAGAACCAAGGGTAACACCGTCATCCCCGCCTCCCCGAACTCCATCTCATCCTCGTAGTCACTGCACGTGGTCGGAGTCTCGCCCCTCATCCGGATCAGTTCCTCGTCCACGTCCCGCTCGTCAATGTTGAAGAGCCCGTCCTGGAAGCGTTGGTACCACTTGGCTACATACTGGGCACTCGGTGAGAACGATCCAAAGGCACTGCGACACTCTTCCAGTATTTGGGAGGGATGGAGGCGGCGACGGAACCCGAAGAGGATGCACTGCTGCAGCTCAATGGCCGTGGGAGCCGGCATGGGTGACAGGAAGAGCTCGTCCAGGTCCTCGGACATTTTCGGGGACTTTCTCAGCTGGCCCTTCAAACGACTTATGACATTAGCTGCAAAAGTGTTTGTTTTGGTAGAAGAGATATCGGAATCTTTAGATCTTCCACCAATTATAGATGGATTTTGAACAAATTTCTTGGCTTTTCCATAGCCTCAAAGAAGGAGAACAGAATGGCAACAGCAACGATAGAACAAAGAACACGGAACACAAAACACTGGATGAAGGTGGAAAGCTATATTCAGCATGGGTTCAACTAGTATCAGATGTAGGTTAGGCATAGAACAAGGTATGGCTATATATATTTATGATTTGTTGTGAATTTTGATACTCCAATTGACATAAGCTGCAAAGTCTTGACTTTATTCTACGTTTGTTTAAATTTAAATTGGAAACCCAGAGAAAGGCAACAGGTTCAGAGAAATATACAACAAATATAAACACAGAAGATAGTATTGCTTATAATTAAATGTATTTATTAATTTAATATTGCTTCAAAGAAATCTCTTATCCAACTTTGTAATAATCTTGTTCAATTATAAATCTTTACCGTGGATAAGATAAGTGAATATACGAGGCTTTGCTGATTACACTTTGTTTTATTATATATTATTTAAAAAGAAAGCAAAGCGCACATACTGATAAATTGAAACAGGGTGATGGTTAATTATAATAAGATTTTAAGCTGCTTGTAAAATTTAAAGAACAAGAACTAGAACAGAAAGCAAATCGGTAATGAATGAAATTCGCAAAATATATAAGCTGAGGTATAGGCAAAGCTTAGAATTTATGCATTAGACCTAAATAAATTACTTTGATCAAAGATTAAATCCATTACCAAATCTTACTACGAATATATGTCTTGTTTTCTCTTATGATCCAGATTCAGATAATAATTCTGACTGAGCCTCGCTCTTCGAACTGACATTTTAATCACAATCTGCCATGTACAATGTATACACAGATTTATGAGAACATGGTCAGAATGCGAAAAAGATAAAGTTATGTACACAATGCAGCTCCGTTCGCAAAAGAAAACCAGACACGAAGGCCATCAACTTATGGCTTTTAGAATGCTAACAAACGAGTTCAAAAATTTGCTAAACAGTAAGTTGCATCAAAGGCCAGTAGCCAGTCAAACAGTCAGTCACACGAAACATGGTCAAATGCAGGAGGTAATTTACTTTGTAACCAACATTTATTCCTAATGGATCTAACATAGTATGCAGCTGGGGTATTAAGGCCATAACGTCTATGTGAGTTGGATAATTGCTCACTATTAACTGATTTTTAGGAACCCCTTGGCAAGAAATATCTTTGTTTTATTTGCTGGGAGCTATTAAGATATTCTACAGATTAATTTCCATTATGAAACCTATTCAATGATCTAGAAATTAATTCAAATGGTTAATTAATTCCCTTTAGTTTTATTCAACACAATGATGCAATCCACCTGTTGCTCTTGTATCTGTCTATAAAAAGTAATTTTGCATTTCAAAGTCTCCGCGTACGATTCTATAATTATATTGAAATCAAAAGGGCAGACCGCCAATCTATATCAACATCTGCAGTCAACACCTTTCAGCTGCTTTTCAGCCCACATGCCAAACTATTTTGAATACATACCAATTAACTCAATCAGTCAACAAGTGATCAAGCCCACATACCATCTATATATTCCTACCTTAACCGATGCATAATGGAAATGAATATTTAAAGAACCAAAATATGTATTAGTAAAGAAAGCATGCTTACCAGGAACTAATCATTATCACAAAATTGATTTGATTTTGGCATGAACTGATATTACGTCATGAGATTTTCCCGAACACACATTTAAGCCATAAATAATATTCTGTGGGAGGTTCTGCGGGGCAAGGCTAGAGGTCAACGATAGAATGATTCTATACAAACGCAAGTGATGGGTTTATTCGAAATGTCTCACATGTCCGTTAAGGAAAACACATGTATATTATATCGTACGTATCTGCCAGGCTTTTACTTTTCAAATAGCTGATGTTGTGAAGTAGTAACACATTGGAAAAACACTGCGGCAACATTTTTTTAGACAATACACAAATCAACACGAATACATTTCGCTCTTGCGAAGCATGGCAGCGGCAAAGATATTATTATTTCAGCTATTTGCTATTTGCTATTTGCAGTATGACTAATTTTGACTGCCAATCTGTCATTTTTTATATCTGAAGAATTCACACAGCTGCGTAAACAGTGTCATTTAAAGGGCCCAGGGCCTTCAGCGCGTACTCACAAATCACGATTTGTACAAACAGTATGGGAGAAATGAACATATAATCTGGATTTCCTAGTTCCGCTCCGCCTCGGGATTGTTTTTATTTTTTGTTTCTTAATTCGCTGCGAACTCTCTGCTCGTAGCGCCCAGAAATTCGCGTGCAACTAAAGACTAAACACTGCCACTTTCGGCCACGTTCGCATCCAAATCCGAAATCCGTCAGAAACAACAAAACAGAGAAATCCCCAAGATACGAAAGCCACGCGAGGTGAGAGCAAATAACACTCAGGAGAGTGAGAAAATCAAGCGGCGTCGGGACAAAAATAAAAATAAATATATAAGAAATGAGCAAATTGATTTAATAAAAAAATAAAATGACAAACAGGGTGTAGCCGGAAGTCAAAAATAGACTAATTCAATTTGAAAATAGAGTTTTTTGTCACATTCCAAAAAGAGTTCATCGACTTTTAGATAGAGATACAGATGAAGATGCAGGTACAATTTAAAGTGTAAATCGAATATATACGAAATATAGTAATTAATTATAGTAATGCGAAAAGTTATAGAATGTTTGATAAAAATAATAAATATAACAATAAAAAATTGGCAAGTCAATGTTTGTTTGCAATTGATTCACGGGATCAAATTGGAAATCAATCATAACTAAGCCAAAAATGCTTAAAAATATAGTATTCTTGGATTTTTGTAAGGAAAATGGCTCAGTCGAGTAGGTTACTTATGCTGATCAGGAATATTTTTAACCCATAGGAATGAATTAGAAATAATAAGCTTAATAACTAAGCTTAAAATATTCCCATTCTTTAAGCCAATATTTATAGATCTTTCTGCATTAACATTTTTTCAACAAAATCACAGTTTACAAAACTCACAACTAAGCTAAAAAGACTTAATTTCAAATCGCAAAGCTTTCCTATGTTAGTTAGTATTGGGTTAATAAACCTGCATAGTCAATTTAAAATTGAAATTTTCGTCAAAATTTTAACGATGTAACCCTTTTCCTTTTATTGACAAAAATTAAGAATTAAGAATTTTTGAATTTCGTTTATCTGCCGGAGGTGGCTAGAAACTTTCGGCCGTAGATGCTGATCAAGAATATACATGTTTTATAGGGTCGGAAATTTGTACTTTACTCTCTGCAAACTTCTGACTGACTTGAGAATACCCTACAAGGGGATTAAAAATAAATTTCGAACAAGAGCATCTTCCAGTTTGTTTAGCGTTCCTATCTTTATCATGTTATGATCTATATTCAGCACCCTGTAGAATGCCCCGTGTCACCAGCGTGGCCCAACTATTTTTAGATATAAATATAACAAAACTCATTTGCTCATGCCGCTGCGAGATCGCTTTGGTTGTAGTACATCATGTACGGAATAATCAGTGGGGCTCTTCAACGAGACCTTTGGGGCGGAATACCAGCGGAGATTCTAGAGCTGCTCCCATTCCCATTCAGAAATATCCGAAAACACGATGTCGAGTGACTTCGAGTGATGCAGCCGTCAAATTTGTCTTATTTCGGACCCCAACTGTGCGTATTTGTTATAGTTTTAGCCTTGCCGTGCGGCGTGCGGGACCAAAGCGAATTGGGAGCAGCCGGAATGCGGCATGGCGCTATATATATTCATATAAATATATATAGTATATAGTAAAGGAAAAATAGTAATAAATAAAACCAGAAGCAAACGGAACAGCGAACTGCAACTGCAGCGAAATGGGGGAATTATGCAGGTGCAGGCCAATCGGATCACGCACATTGCAGGATGTGTGGCTTTTTGCAGAACAATGCAACAAACAATGACGATTTCTTCGCCGACGACGCCGGTGCTTCACCTACGTGATCATAATACCCAATGGATGACCCAAAAATTTCACCAAGACGGCGCCGAGAGCTCTCCGAAGTTGAAGGTGATAAAAGGGGATAGAAATCTCTGGGTCAGTTCTGCCAGAGTCTTTCACAGCCAATTTAATGAGGGCACGGCGTAAAGACTAATAACGCCACGCACACAATCAGGTTCCAGTTTCTCACAGTGGCTTTCTCACGCATTCTAATAAGGCATCGCTTTTCCATTGTCTTCAGCGGACTCAAATTAAGTGAGAAGTTGCCGAGTGACGGTGCACTGATGGAGTTACCGACTTTTCAAGAGTTATTATCATCGGTGGCTCACGTATAATATACTGTCGCCTTCTACGTGCAAACGCCCTTTTCTTGGGGCCACTCCCAAAGAAATCCACCAAACAAAAATTGCTCATATCGACGCCGTTTTCGCTTTCATTCCGAATGCTTAACAACTATCCAACAGAGAGCCCATAAATTTCTATTTTCTAGCTTTTATTTCGCTGCTGCTTAAAGAGTTTCTAAACAAATAACCAAACGTATGCAAATGAGACAGCAACTAAGCGGCGACTCCGAGTCGTTTCTTTAACTCTGGGTTTTGGGCTTTGGTTTTTTGGTTTGGCTTTGGTTTAGTTACCCAAATAAATTTCGATTAGTCGCGGGTTTCTCTTTCGAATCCAACAAAAAGCGAAATTTTTGATTTCGGTTTCCTGATTAGTAGAACGAAGCCACCTAACAAATAGCTCTACGAATGGCTTAATTTATGCAGATTGTTCAGCGCCAGCACGGTATCGTATCTGAACAAGGTGTATACATATATATATTGTATATATAGTAAAGTGAGCCACTGCTGAGACTTTGTTTTCATTTCTCAAAAGCGAAAGCACCGCAATCTAAGCGGGACATTTTTGAGAATAACCAATAAAAACATACATATAATGCAAGACACGCCATCGATCTCCTTTAGAAAATAAAAGCGCTCTGGGGCATAAATAATTATATTATTATATGTGAAGATTTATAGGCTAAAAGCCATCACCCTAAGTTATAAATATAAAATATAAATAATATTAATAATATAATAAAGTTTGCCATATGTGAAAGTAAAATGTCGAGTGCTTAGCTTGGCAACAGCAAAACGCATAAATCTGTCCATTTGACCAACGAACGGAACAGGAAACTTGGGCAATACTTGCGCACCTGAGATACAAATCTGGCCGAAACTACTATTTTTAGCCAAACAAATGTTGGCATTACAAAACAAGGTAAAACAAGTGCAAGTCGAGGGACAATTTAAGTAAGAATCGAGTCTGGCCATGAAAACAAATGGGTTCCATTCATCAGAATTAAATGAAAATAATATAAAGAATGTTTTATTAATGAAAGGTCGGGAATTCCAGTTGAATTCCTGCGATAAAATTATAAGAAATGTTTATAGATAGATTTATTAACCACATATATTATCCCACATTTGCTCTTTAAACTTATCTCAAGAGCAATTACTCCTCCAAGTTTTATATTTGGCAACATGTTAGAGTAAGTAATTTGTGAGATATTATCTCCTAAGATATACTCCTAAGCTTTTAGTGTAAAATCGCTTATAAAAAACTTCAAGAGGTTGCACAAATATATATGAGCAAACGTGTGTTTTTTTTTGGTTTATGTAAGCCAAGTCGGCCCACACTTGTGTATAAAGTGGAGTAGAGTCCAAAAACTTCATCCACATTTGGCTTCCAGGTTCAGGCTGCTTTTCCGCATGTTGGTTTTCCGCTAAAATCAAGTTTATAGTGTCTTTTTTTTGGGTACTTTTTTTTGGCCAAGTTAGGTGTCTCTAAATCAACTGGGGAATTGTGTGGTCCGTACTCCTCACCTTGTAAACTAGTAACACTCTTTCCAAACATTTATTTCTGGTACAATCACTAATCATTCGATTAATTAACACCATCTTGATGGGAAGAAGAAGTTGTTCCTTTTCTCAGTTATATTTTCTTTTGGCTTTCTGGTTGGTGATCTCATTGACCTGATATTTTGGTATGTTAGTGGCTTTTACAGCTCAAAGAACAGCGGTACGAGGTAGTTGAACCCGAAATATCTGTCGCATCATCTCGAGATATTTAGCCGGTCGACAGGGGCAACTGAAACAGAGGCACATTACGCAGAAATCCACCTGAAAGTCTGGCACTCAGAAGAGCTTTTGCGGCGTCACTTTGTCGTACTTTAACGGTTCTCACACTCGTAACAGCCTCGACAAACCCGACTTGAATGCGAGTATATATCTTTGGCAAACACCAGACTTACAGCTCTCCAGCACCTGAAGTTGCTTTAGGCTGGCATCTCACCTGACTTCAGGCTCTGGCTCTGGCTCTGGCTCTGGCTTGGCTGACAGCCATCAGGCCTCCGGACCGGCCATGATTTTAATCGCACTTGAAGGTGTTTCTTCTGTATGCCTACTGCTAGTTGGAACTCATATATGTGGAGACCAAAGGCTGTCAGTCTTTGTGGTTTTGTGCAGTTCCAAATATGTGGCATTACCTTCTCAGCGAAGAGAAAACTGAAGCTTGTAATTGCTGCTAGGAAAATAACCTCCAACACGACCTGTGACCTCGAAACCTATATCTCTAGCTAACTAAAACTAAAGCAATGATCGAAAAATTCCACTAAGCTTGTCACACCTGGCTGCTAATTGACTTAAAATGTAGACAATTGCGTAAAAACATTTATTAAACGCAGTCAATCAATAATTACACAACTCAATCAATTAAACTTGCTTAGCTAAAAAAGGAAATAAGTCCACATTGGTTAGCTAAGCTAATTTAAATTCAACACGTTTGAACTATATTTAATTTAGAAAAAATGCAGAGAAAGCCTTTCATTTGTGGTTTTTAATAAGATGAAGAGAGTTAATCAATATAGATACATAGTACAAGTCCCAATGAAAAGCCGGTTGAAGACATACAATTTGTATATCTCGGTTAAACTTACAGTTTCTATTATTTGGGACTCAAAAGCAGCTTACATTTAGCCCGAATTTATATGATATGTAAATCCCAATGTGATTGGCTTTTCTTTGCCTGGCTAGTAGTCATTTCCCAGAAAATTATGTTGGAAAATGATTGCTGACAACGAGCAATGCAAGGCAATAATCAAGTTGCCGTCGTCGTCGTCGGTGTCGTTGTCGTTATTTAAGATATTACCACATACAAAACACATTCCTTTTCGCTTTCATTAATGCCTTGCAAATAACAATTAGCTTTCAAAGAAATTATTGTATTACACACAACGATTTAACAATAATTTAGCAAGTTCTTTGAAACAGAAACTATGTCACAGACAGATGGAGCAAACACATATTGTATTTCATAGAACTTCAAAGACAAAGACCAGGAACTTCTAAAGCTTGTAAAGCCCAAGACTTCTCCACGTTCTGTAAGACCATATATAGTTTGCATAGGAAAGAATGAGGAAACGGTAAACCATTCTTGATAACGGCATCCATTATGCAAATTGAAATCGAAGGAGCCATAACTGGGGCCCCGATCCAAGTGCAATATAGGATTGCTGCAACTGCTGCTGCCTTCGCCGTCGCACTGATTGAATTTATTTTATAACGCTTGCCTCGCAGTTGCAACAGTTAGCCATAGATATATGTATACACAACACACACCTTTATATGTATATATTTTATGTGACTTATCTGTGAATCACTACTTCATATGCATAAGAGCCAATCCACACGTTCAGGCATTTGAAAGATGCAATTTGCCATTTGAATTTCGCAGTTGTAGGAAATGGGGATTGTGTGAGTAATTGGCAAAGTAAAACACATTATTATCGGACAATAATGCCAGCCATGGGAAATGAGACTCAGACCTGGTTGTTTTCATCGCAATTATTATTATTTTTTTATTGCAGCTTGGAATGTGCGAATTTGTATATATATCTTTTGATAAAAGCAGACCTTCAGAGCTTCTTATTCATCATAAATATATGAACTACTTTAATCTAAGAAATGGAAAGGTTAATGTCTGTGACCTCTAGAAAGTTGGAGTTAATTGAGATTAAAATTTTAGTACACAGTAAGAAAGTTAGTATAGGGTTTTAAGTGTTATTTTTATAGTAGAAACAATTGTTACAAAGTATTTGAGAAAATGTAAGAAAGCGAATTGCAGCATTCATGTCTTTAAGCTTTAAATTGAAAGTAAAATATGTAATAAATATGGATTATTTATAAAACTCCCTGAGCCCCTACTAAATACTATATAATATTAATAAAGAATACCAACCATCTAATTCAATCTTTAATTATTGCCAGTATAAGGTACACTTCTTTCGACTTCTCAAGTTCTCGATTCTTATGGTTTGCCAATGAAAGCTATAGCTTCGTGTGAATAAGCAAATATTTGAATATATAGTAAATACAATATATGTGCACGATATATGAAGTATCTTGGTCGTGTGTGCGATGGCGCAAATGCCAAGCCAAGTGAGTCACGATAATCACTTTTCGAAGCGACAAACACGTACCGCAACGGAATACATATAAGTATTTATATGTTAATCAAAATACAAACACAATGTGTGTATTGCCGCTAAAATACGAATCTTTAGAGTCGTAAAAGAGCGGCTCGAAACGGGTTTTCTGCCTGTTGGTTACTTTGATTCTGCTGTTAAAATACAAACTACACACGAACGGATCCGAGAAACCCAAATTGTTAATATCGCAACCTTTTTTTATATATATATTTTTGTTTTTTGTGGCCACTGCAATCGAACCCGTGCCCGCACATGCAATGTATGGAGTGCGGTGTGTGCAACGTGCAACAAACCACATTCGAAATGATGTCAGCACATTGAATTAATGTTAACCCGCCCGCCTCGGTGAGATCTCACTTGGTAAGTACCATCACAATGGTAGTCCGGGTTGGGAGATCGAGCTCGAGAGGTGCTCCAAGCTCCAAACTCCGAGCACGGAGATTCCGTGGGATGCGCACGGTCGATCAAATCAAAACCATGTCAATGGAGCCCAGCGAAACTCGGTGAAATAATTGTGGCGGCAGCTTAGTAATCATGGATTTAAATTTCAGTCCAAGATCATCTCAAACTCCTTAACCCACCAAATATAATTGACGATGAAATATAAAAATAAATAAAACCTATTTATAGCTTCTTTCATATCAGTTTGTAATTGTAAATAATGATTTAGATGTTGCAAATAATTCTGATCTTAATTCATTGTGAATTTTCAATATTATACAAGGCAATTCTATTAGGATCAAAATAACATTCATTAAGGTATTAGAGTAATCAAGATAATCTCAAACTTCTCCAAATATAATTGACGATGAAATATAAATATAAACAAAAACTATTTTAAGCTTCTGTCATGTCAGTTTGTAATTGTAAATAATGATTTTGATTTTGTAAATAATTCTCATGATACAAGTCAATTCTTTTAAGATCTTAATAAGTTTCCTTACGGTATTAAACTAATCTTTCTAATTTTAAAATTTAAAAAGCATAAGATAGTATTGATTTTTCATTTAAATAAATGTAAGTCCTACTTTCTTGTCTCTGAATCTTTAAGCTCTGCAACACTATCTCGCCTAAACCAAACCCTTTGTTTTTGTTAAACATCCACAAATTGCTTTTCTTTTCGCCAAACTTGTATTCAATATTCATTAGCACTTAATAAATTATGATTTTTTTATGAACATTAGCTTTTTATAGAAAATCATTATAAATTCGCTCATTGGCATGCCCAGCAGCAGTGCCATAAAGCCCCTATCTATTAACGGGAATAGCTTTAAAGTTTAAACTATAAATCTTGCAAATTTATAGGATATCTGTCATTGGCACTAAACTCCTAATAAATATCTTAATTTTCCATAATTTTATATTCATAGGTAAAGCTCATTTCAAAATCAGTTAACGTTGAAAAAACTTTCGTATGGTAAAACGCTAAATCAAAAAATTTTCTTCAGTGAAATTTTCAAGACAGTTTAGTTTTTGCATAAATATTTGTGATATAACTTATTCAAGACTTTAAAATATTAACTTTATCATAATTTTAATATAGTATTTTTTCTTAAAGTTTTAATTAATTATTGAATTGTTCAAAGAACTCACCGTTTTGCACTGCGCGAACGCTTTTCGGTCTCCGCCTCCTTGACGCTGTCCCAACTATCGCCAACGCCCGATGACATGTCGTCCAGTCGCTCCTCGTCCTCCATGCCTGAATCCTCTAGAGAAATGTGGCAGCTGGTCAAAGTCACCGCTGTTCCATTGTCGCCCACCTCTATCCAATCCGAGGTACGGATACGTTGGGATCTCTCGGTTCCGTAGGGTGAAGAGTCTGTGGAGCAACCCGAGGGACACCGCTTCCTCGAGGTGCCCTCCTTTCCTATGTTCTCTTTCAGGGATTTGTTGACCGAATAAGTCAGGGTATCCTCCTCATCCACATCTCCATCGGCATCCTCCACATTATCCGCATCCACATCCTCGGTATCGGCATCGTCAATGGAGTTGTAGCGAATACGCGAGGCGATCTTCTTGGGTGGCGATGTGGCTACCGGCGACATGGACTTGGTGGGCAGCTGCTCCAGCGAGCAGGATTTATTCCGCATGGCGGCCAGCTCTGAGATGAGCATTTCGTGGAAGGCCTGTTTCTTTTCCGGTGTATTTCCCACGCTAATGGAGCTCTTTATGGTGCTGGTGTAGCTCGGCTTGGGGTCACCGAATTCGGAACCAGAGTTTATGTTGATCCGCATGCAGTTCCCTGTAGACTGGATGGTCAGAACATCGGACTCCTGCTTCAGTGCCTCATGTTTGGTGATGATTGTGGTATCAGCCGCCGCCTGTTTCTGCCCCTGATTTATGATTATTTCAGAGAACAGCCGCTCGGCTGCGTTCTTCAGATTATTCTTAATCTCCACAGTCCGTCCGCCCAGGAATCCTCCTCCTCCTCCTCCGTTTGGCGAGACTACTGCAGTGGACTCCTTTTGGTAGCTGTCCAGCGTGGTTTTGGATCTTCTAAAGAGACCAGTGGATGGAGTAGAGGTTACCTTTGGTACATCCTCCACATCCATGGTGGCCACGGGTAACTGGACAATTTTCCTGGGCCTGGGAAGGGGTTGTGTTGCTGGCTGCAGGCCTGCCCGTTCAAAGTCCACCTTGCCGAGACTCAGGCGGGTCTCCTTGCGGGGTGTGGTCTGAGGGGAGCCCCCGATGACGCTGATCGAATTGTGACGATTCACCGTCACCACCGACGTGGTGACGGTCTCGCGGGGCTTGGCCGTTGGTACATCGGGCGCCTTGCGGAGCTTTAGGGGCTTCACTGGTGGGGTTGGTGCCGGCACCGCTGTGGTTGGCGTCTGCGTCTGGGCCTGTTTCTTGGGCAGATTAACCGTCGGTGACTTGTAGACCAGGGTGCGACCCACCGCACTCAGCTGGCTGACAAAGGTGGGCTTCTTTTGGATGATTGGCGGCGTGGCCGAGGGATTACCCGTTGCCTTGGGCCTGGGCGGCACTGGTGGTCCAGGCCGCTTCACCACCACGGCCGCTGTGGCTCCGGCTGTGGCCATTGGTTGAGATGTAGCTGAAGCTGCACGTTCTCACGCGAAACCAGTATTTTTAGGTCACTTCTCGAACGGCGAACAGCGTACGACGAACAACAACGACTTGGCTTATTTATTATTATTACTTAGCATAGGCGCGCAAATGGGAAACTAGTTTTGCTCTTTGCCGCGGACTAAGTTCTCACATGGCACTGGCATCTCCTCTCGCTCCGATCGGATCCTCTCCTGCTACTGCAGCTGCTCCGCCGATCTCTGATCTATTTTGAATATAGGCCACTGCAACGGTGCTAGTTGGATGTGCCAAGTAACAAGTAACACTTATTGGTCGGTTATTCGATATGGAATATGGTTGCTCTGCTCCGCTCTGCTCTGCTCTGCTCTGCTCTGCTCTGCTCTGATCTGCTCTTTGGCACAAAACTCGTTTTCGCTGGATCTTTTGGGGGGTTCTGTGGAGTTTAAAGTGAAAGGGTTCCGTTTATTTTGGTTTTTGTGCTGCGACACACAGCATCCAGCAATGGTAACTGCTTTTAATTGAGTTGTTGTAGCCTACTCATTATTGGAACAAAATAAGAACTTGGTATCTTTGATAATTATAAGTTACGCAACGAAACCATTAATCAATTCCTTGAATTATCTGGTCTTTGAAGTGAAGGGGGCCCAAGAATGAAACCCCTATATAACTTATAAAAGCTTGAAATTGGCTGCTTATTATGTTTAAAAGAATTTTTAAACCATTAATTTAAAGGTGCCATGAACCATTTAATAGTTTTATCATTGAACAATGCAACAATAGGTCAAATCTTTGAGTTTTGTGGTTTTTAAAGTGAAAGGTTTGGTATATCATGCTTCCTAATTAAGTTGTTAAAGAAAAAATGAAAAAGATGTTGCAAACTATATAAATTTTACTACCAATAATGGTTCTACAACTTGAAAGACTTGAAGTTCTGTTTACATTCAAGTGAAAGGGTTTACTATGGACATTTTATTATCCATGGTTTTATGGTTTTCAGTCTCTCCACTTCAACAAAAAAAAACCAGGAAATTATACCGCCTAAAGCACTTTAAGCCGCGTTAATTGAGCTGTGTATGTTGCTCAGTCCGTCATTTAAATAGGTAAGAATTTCAACATTCCAATAAATGATCATCTGTGAGAGTTTTATTATGTTTGAGCCACAAAAGGCGGCAGACAAAAGGTTAGAGGGGCTTTGTTTTTGATTTCTTATGGCCTTTGAAAGAACGGTTGTCATTTTGAAATTGAAGTTTCACTGTTGCACTGATTTTCGGCACTTGCTGGGTTTCCAGTTTACGATCTTCGTAAGGCCTTAATTTGTTTAAACTTTACATATACAATGTATATACAATTTATTCGATTCAATTATTCACTGCATCCGCACCCACACTGAAGCTGGGACGGGAATGGGAGTGTGCGTATGATCGGTTCGTGGGGAAATTCCCAATCATTCGATTCTAATGATTCATCCATCCATTGGCGGTTGTTAAATGAATATTGTAAATTTATATATTTTATGCATTTTTGCGCTTGAAATAGCTTAAAGGCATCGCATCGCATCGCCTGCACTCACACACACACACTCAAGACGCACGCAGACAATGACAAAGTCCGGCCGATTCGGATACGATACGAGACGATATAGGTTGTCCGCTAGACGTTGCGCTTTGCACGAGAGTCAGAAATAAACTGAAACGGAGAAAAAACACGAACCGAGAGAGCAGAGCGTCGGCTAAGCGCACCTTGCTCAACATTGTTGTTGCTACCTCACGGGGTGTGTGTGTGTGTGTGTGTGTGAGTGTGTAAGAGGGTGTATGAGTGTGTGTGAGATTGCGGGAGTGTGGGTGCCTTGGATAAATGAGTGACGCGGCACAACTCGAAAACTCTGCACTTTACAAATTCGTTATTACATGCTGACTTAAAGCTACTCTAAAAATCTAGTGAAGTTATTTTGTTAAATTAATTTTAAATTTAAATCTAAAAAAATATGATAAGCCAATATTATATTTAATTCTAACTATTAACTTCCAAGAGTAAATCTGACTTTAAGCTATTCTGAACTTGTTATGTCCCAAACTAGAAGTGTTTATTTTAAAGGGTTATAGCAACCCTTTAATTAGTCTTTAAAATCCTTAGATTTATGTGAAATCTTTTAAAATTTTCATCAATTATAAGAAGCAAACATAACAAAGAATTAGTATCCCAAATTTCAGATCATTCTGTTCAATAGTTTTGAAGCTATTGCTCTTTATAACAACAACTCCCCAAACAAATCACAAGGAAAAATTAACTTTTAATTCCAAAAAGTTCCCCAAAGACAAAACAAAATTAAACTTTAATTTGACTTTAACTTTTGTATAAATAAAAAAAAAAAACAAAAATCTCCCGAAAAAAATCTCTTCTGGGCTCCCTCTCTTTGTTGGCTCTCCGAATTTCCCGAAGAGAAACTTGGCACATGGCCAGAAGTGCATCGATTGCCATTCGGAACGGGTATCTGGGAGGGAGACCACCGCCTCCTCCATTGCCGGCGTCTGGCTGCTGTTTGGTTTTTTCGGAGGGGTCGTCTGGCGTTGCAACAGCTGTTGGTTGCCGCATCGCGACAAAAGACAGCAGCCACCCCAAGCCTCCCCCTCCAAAAAATAAAATCTTTATTGATTGCATGTGCAAGTACTCGAGTACGTGGCATAGGGTGGACTTGCTTCCATAGGGGAGAACTATCCCTAAGACTAAACTAATTTGAATTTTGTACTAGAGAATAACTTATTCCCTCACTTTTTCATTATAAAATCCTACTTTTAGCCAGAACATGTAACCAATACCTTTTGTAGACATGTTAGACTTAATTTTGATGGTGAAAGTAAGATACCAATACAAAGAGGTTCATTTAGTGGGAGACAAAAATGATTTCAGCAATGGAAAGTGAGAATTTGGTCGGATATGGAATGACTTTAGTCATCTTTACCAGAGAACATGTGAAACTCAGATTCGTATCTGCGTAAACACCATAGAAACTAGTACATGCCATGTACTACAGTGCGTATGAGTAATATAATAAGAATAAGTAATGAGGAATAAAATAGAATACAAATAATAAAGAAGCATAATAAAAACTGAAAACTGTAGAGTATACGTCTTTCTATGGTCCACTCTTATCAACATACATATATAATGCAGAGGTACTAAGTTATGTATGCAGGTTCACATACCAACGTCCACATTGCGGACTAAAGTAAGACCAAATCGTAACTCCGCTTTTAATCGACTTTTACTGCTGTCTTTTCTAAGTAAATGACAGCTTAAACTGCCTGATTTCGGGGGTGCTTTTAAGGCGCAACCCCAAAACATCAGAAATAGAAACCAGACAGACCGAACCACTTAGACCTTTGCTTTGTCTTATTGCAGTCACCACTCCTCTGCAATTATGAGTGCTGAGATTAACAAATGTCTCTCGAGTTCCCTTGGGCAAGTATCGAATTACCTGGAGCTTTGTCTACTTCTTCGCTCCAACGGGAAGCCCCAAATATGAAGGTTAAGCTTTTGCTAAATAGCAGAGACCATCCCGGCGTGTGTGTTAGAAGGAATGTTGCTATAAGCTCTCTCTAATCCTGAAGCACTTCAAAATCGCACAGAGAACTAAAGCAGAATTAAAGCTACAGTTTGTGTCCTGGTTGCACATTTTTAATTTACACAAAATATATATTTATATATGGTTTAAAAGTTAATTATATTAAGATATAGATGTTATGTTCGTAAACTTTTAAAATAATTTAGTTACGATTCGGCAAACCGAATCCCTTCGCCGAACCCCTGCGGGTTGGCCTGTTCTGTAGTAACTAGTTTACACATCAGAGTGAAGAAGTAATTAATCGAGCGGATCTAAATAATAGATTCTGTACAGTCATAACAATATACAATTGACTTTCGAAATAATCAACTTGGTTAAACAAATATTTATACACATATTCACACGAATGGGCGTTAAAAATACATAACATATTTTGCGTAAGATTAAACAGTTCGCGCCAGCAGCAATTATCAACAATCGGGGGAAAAGCGGGACAGAAATTAGTAGTTAATTAAATACGGGTCAAGCGATGGCGGCACTAGTCACTAATGATATAAAATGTCACAAATACAAAAATAAAATAATAAAATACAAGCTTTACTCTTCTATTTTCTTTTCATCTTCTACCTATAGACTAATCCGCGATGGCTGTGTATGGTAAGCTGCTGTGCTTCGGCTTCGTCTTGTTGATGAACACCTTGATGGCGCCGTTGAAATCGGCACTGACCAGCACATAGCCACAACCCTTTTTGTGCTGCTCAACGAGTGGATCGGGCTGATTATGAGCCAACTGCAATGATATAATACGTTTACAAACTATATTCTGACAAGAAATTATGAACTATTACCTTTTCCATCGAGATTTCATCCGGTTCGGGCTTAATTATGGCCTCCGGGTGTGGCGCAAATATGGCACATGTTACCGTGGCATTGTGTGCTTTAATGCCTTCCCAGAAATCACTTCGATCGCGACGAACCTGTAAATAAATTGAAACATTAAAACATGCTTTTGTAAACATTAATATTTATAAAACCCACCGAACTAAGCTTGGAGTAGTCATGATTAGTTTTCCATATATATATGCACTGATTCTCGGAACCCGCTATAATGTACTTTCCATCGTGGCTAAAGGACCCCTTGATCTGCGAGGAGACGTTCAAATATCCCTTGTACTTGCATGACAAGTTCAAATCCCTCAGATCGTAGAGGCGTACGCGGCTGTCGTTGGAGGTGACTAGAATCTTGTCCTCGCCGGGCATCGGTTCAATGCCGCTGATTTTGCGTCCAATGCGATTCTTTCCTCGGGTGGAACGCACATGGATTTGCGTGTGGTACTTAAGCTGATCCGTGTTGTAGAATATACAGCGACCGTCGTAGCTCCCAACCACGGCAAACTGTCCGTTCTGGCAGAAGTTGGCGGCCGTTATAAGCTTCGTCTGGCCATCGACCTCATTCCACAGGGCCACCTTCTTGTCGGGTATGTTCCACAATCTCAGCTTGCCATCAAGGCTTCCACTCAAAAAGTACCTGTCATCGCGGGGATGAAAGGCAATGGCCGTGACAAAATCGATATGCTGGAAACAGCAGAGGCACTCCTTTCTGGATATGTGCCAGAGGCGCACAGTCTTGTCCATACTGCTCGACAGAATGAAGTAATTCTTCGACCAACTGACGTCCAGCAGATCCGAGGTGTGTCCATTGTAGGTGCAGAATGGCTTGGGCATAAACGGACCAGGGCATTTCTCGGCTGCAGTAGCCATGGCAATGGCCTCCTCCGCTGAATGCTGCGACACTAGAGATTCCTGCGAGGGCGTAGGCGAAGATTTTTGATCAGCATTGTATTTGTTGCGCATGTCCTAGAAGAAAAAAGATTTGTTAGATACTTGGGGAAATTATATGACTTGGCAGCTATTAACCTGGAAGAATGGATAGGCATCTTTAAGAACCCAGATCCTAAGCACCTTATCCTGCCCGGCAGTAGCCAACAGGCGTCCACAGGAACTGAATTTCATGCACCACACAGCGCTTGTGTCCTCGCCACTTAAATCCTGGACGTGCTGGAGCTTGGTAAACTCATACGGCCCCTTGTTGGACGACGAGGCCTTGATTTTGATATTCTGCTCGGGATTCATGGCATCCTCGATGTCCGCCACATCCTCCTTGTGCCGCGCATGAGAAACTTCCGAGGCAATCGACTTAGCCTTGTCCACCGTCTTTCTCATGGTGGTGCCAAAGAAACGTTTAATTCGCGCCGTCTTCTTTTTGAGCCGACTTCCGTCCTCTGTCTCGAGCTCCTCCTCGTCTGGCACCTGTCCCTCAGTACTGGGCGGTATGCCAATTACACTCTCCTCATCAGACTCCTTCTGGATCACCTCCAGGTGCGAGGTAAGTTTCAGGATGTGTAGCGAGAGTGGATTCCAGCCCTCAGGCACAGGTGGTGAACGCATTTCGGACAGCGGCATGTTCTCGCCGGTGTCCAAATTCTTCACAGGAACTTGTTCGAGTATCTCAAAGTCGGTTAATTGCTTGCCCGAGCTGGTGCGAGTGCGTACATAGATATTCATCTGTTTGAGCACATCCTCGTCGCCCGCAGACTTGCGCCGTTCCTTATCGGTTGTTACGCGATAGAAACCAGGATAGCTAAAAGAGAATTGACTTAATAAAGAGGGAATTCATCACTATTGTTTTAAAAAACTTACCGTGTGGCACTGCCCAAACTGTTGGATCCTGTGCCCGCCAGCTTGGGTCGATTCGCGTTCTCCATTAGCATCTTCTCAATGCGCTCGATTTCATCTTGGGACGGACCCTGCGCCTTATTGCTGGCTTCATCGCGTGGCTTTACCACATAACCACCCTGAATGGCCTTGAATAGGTTAAGACCCTGATTAGGATCAATGGAACTGCAAGTCATAAAATATGTGTTAACATTTCTTCTCAAAAAATATAATTAGTTAAAGATTGTACGCACCTAACTCTTCCCGGTGCCGAATTGCTTTTAGCTGAATTCGAGGGACTTGGCTTTGAGTGAACAGACGTTGAGCTGCTGCCCAATGATTGCGAGGATTTGGGGCCGGCAATTGTCACCGAAGAGGCCAGGTTACGCATATGAATCGCACTTGTCGATGGCAGAGACGAGGACGCTGCCGTAGTCGAAGCCGAAGCAGAAACGATCGTATTCGTAGAGGAGCAGGTCAAAGTGGTGTTGGAGGCTGAGGCGGTAGATGCGTCATTAAGTGAACTCTCAAACTCCATGACAAACTTCTGCTGAAAACCTTGGACGCTCTTCACCGAACGGGTGTCACTGTCAGTGTCTTCATTATCGGCCTGCGGCTCGGAGGAGGAACTATTGGAGAAGTTTCGAGACTTTTTCTTTCTTCGCGGCGGCGCCACGGGTCCACTCGAGGTGATGGAGTCCGTGGTCTTTGACTGGGCAAGTTTCGTGCTTGCTATCACATCCGGCTCCTGCAGCATAATGGCGCTGGCAGCTCCTGTCGTAGTTGTGACAGCCACTGCCGTTTCCTTACTGCCTTGTTGATGCTTCGGCGAAACCCTGGGCGTACTCAGACCGGAAGAGGTGTTGCCAGTGCTCGGTGGATTGGTGTTCGACACTGCCTGCGCCTGTTGCTGTGCCTGTTGCTGTTGCTGCTGCTGTGCCTGCTGCTTTTGCTGCTGCGCATTCAACGAGGCCAGCGACTCACGATCTATACTAATGGCTAATGGCCAAGCAAATAAAAACGAAAGTGTCAATAGTGCTTTGATATTTGCAAACAATATCTAAGTCTTCACTCACCAGAGGGATCGATGCTGCCGGCCAAGATTCGGCCCACGCGACCCAGTGACGTCATGCTCTGTATGCTCATCGTATCGGTCTCGATGACCTTAAACGGATGCGTCGACCGGCTGGTGAAAATGCCATCCGTCGAGCTATTCTGTAATTCGAGTTTTAAGTCAGTAAATTCAAGTGGGACATCGGTGTGTGTGGGACAAAAACACAAAGGTTGGAATAACAAACTAAACATGGATAACGAAAGATATGTATACCTGAGAATCAGGTGTGAGTGTGTTTCCTGGATTATCGTCTTCATCGTTCTGCATGAACTGACGCAGTTCTTGAAAGCGCTGTCTACCACCATACTATATGCCCGATTTTGAATAATTATTGATTTATATGTATCCACACATTATACATTTGGTTTAGATTCAAGTTTATATTCGTTCGTTATGTTTTATCGGAAATGAGGCGGAGAAAATATGAAAGTAAAGAACACAAATATGGACAAAAAATTAAAGGAGGCAACGACATTGGGTATTATTAATTTAATTTATAAATAGTAATAGTCTGCCTTTAAATAATTATTAAAACCAAAAAGTATTACTCTAAATTGGATCGGAAATGCTGTGTACAAATAAAAAGTATATTTATCTAAGCTTTATCTACATTTAATCACTAAGTAAACTCTATTAATCATATCATATCGGCTTTTAACCAATTCCTTTCCAAAAATGATATAACACTGGCGTTGTTTATTGAGCAATTAAATATTTTATAGTTGGCTAACGCTGATAGTAACTAGCCGGTGTTGTCTAAAAATAGAAAGTGTGGTATGCCTTATTGTGACAACAAAAGGAAAGGAAAATATATATTGATCTATACGGACAGAAAATTAAATATATTTTAAATAGAAAACATCTCTATAATTTTTATAGATCCTGAATATTTTATAAGCAAATATTGAATGAACACCAATACCAAACTATGGTATATTCCGGGCAGTCACAGAAATTGATACGATTTTAAAATTAATTGAAAATGTGTTTAAAAGGATGATATTAACTATTTACAGCTCAAGTAAACATCTAGTCCATGGTAAATCTAAGACCTTTCCTTAGGATGTAGAATGAATGAAACTCATAAGGTTTCCATATTCAGAGTTTCTTTAGATATATCTATAAGCCTATTCAAAACCATTGAAAAAACTCATCAACTAAAAGATATAAACTATATTCCTTGACCAAGATCGGAGAACACCTAGCATATGCAGTCCACTTACGGATCCGGTCACTGGTTTCGGCTCAGCAAACACTCCGGAGACGCCACCGCCCGCAGCTTCCTGCTGCTTCAGCCGGGCACCCAGGCTGTTGGTGGGACTCCTGGTGGCGGGCGTTCCAGCGCCAATGGGTGTTGCATCGCTGTCCGACGAGGCCGCTGCATTGACCCGTACAGCGGGATCGGGAAAGATAAACTCCTGGGCCACTTCAGGCGGCAACTTACGACTGTAAGAATATTGACTCGAATGAATTCCGGCTGCACATACCAAAAGCAAGTACCTACCTTAGCGTGGAGTGGCGATTGGGCGTTGTGTCTTCGGCATCGAAAAATTCCTCTGAACTGTCCGAATCCGTTTCCAGCTTACTCATCTTCCCGTGCGTTGTGTGCGTCGCGCGTCGTTGAGTGGCTATCTCTATTACCTAACCGCCCAACCGAACGACTTCCCCCCGTCCGTTGTATGCAAATTGACCACGAAATTACGCGTTTTCCTAGCTCTTTTTTTGTTATTGATTGCCTTTTGTTGGTGCGGCGCTTTGTTGCTTGTGGCTCTTGTCTGGTTGAATTTCAGTTGTGTGATGTCAGTTGGTGCAGCGCTGGCTTAAAAGGCATTGTACTTAGCATTTTGCCATCAATTGGTGGTGGGGAAACGGAGGCTCACTAGTAATTTAAGTTTAAATTTAATTTTTAATTGAGTTTTACGCCCGAGCGTAAATACTAGAGGTGTCAAGTGTGCGATTGCGTTTCCGATAGGCCAAGATGATTCATGAAAAATCGATATCTTGTGCTGAACAGCTGTTCAGAAAATCATCGAAACAATGCGCGCCACATATTTTTATGTCTGGCAAGACTTAGGTCACGATCGTATTTAACTTTTCGCAAGGCTTTCTTTAGGGTTCCCTAGAGTTTTCTGTGTACTAGAATTGGTAATTAGGTAATTGGTAATTAAAAGGAAAACAATTTCAAATAAAAACTCACCTCTAAAGTATGGCAGCCCCAGTTTTGAGCTTTTAAAGTGTTGCCAATTGGCGTGGTGAAGAAAATCCGCTCTTCGATTCCATCATTTTGTAGTATATTTTCATTCCCAGGAGTTGGCAGCGCCAGTCTCGATATTTGTAAACATTTTCCGCACGGCACGAATTTCTTTAACGAAAATGTATAAATGCATGTGATTTTGGCGACTTGTAACGTTCAGTCTAGCGACTCGCGGGGCAACGTGTATTGAGCCCAAGACTTTCGCGGGGTCAAGTGCATACAACATAACAGCAACAACAAACTTTCGCCGTGTATAAGATACAAGTGACTGCAATTACTGCGAAGTATAAAAAAACGGGTGCCAATGATCGCTTACTACGCAATAGAAAAATAATTTATCGCGATAATTCGGCTAAACGCAAGTCGGACGTCAATAGATACAAAGGCTAAAGTTATTGTTTTGTGCCGTCATCGTAAAATTGGCTTTGATAAAAGCACGTTAACCTCGTACCTGCCGCAAGCTGAATTACGGTAAAAAATAACTGCATATTTTTCGCTTACGGACATTACAAGAAAGAGAATTTTTTAATAAAACAAAGGATTTGTGAAATACGTGTTTTATAAACATGTTTCGTCAG
Organism: Drosophila serrata; assembly: GCF_035046125.1. Classification (NCBI taxonomy): domain Eukaryota; kingdom Metazoa; phylum Arthropoda; class Insecta; order Diptera; family Drosophilidae; genus Drosophila; species Drosophila serrata. The sequence continues at coordinate 11,054,504 of NW_028257280.1, read as the reverse complement.
AAATAAATATAGACAGTCAGAAATAAATATAGACATATGGCAATTTTTAAGCTCGTCATGCTTATCGGTTATGTACTATTATATACTTGTGTATGTTGTGGGTTGTTTATATGCCATTGTTTCCCTTTGCGGCTTCCTGAAAAAAATGCTGTGTGCAAAGGCAAAGGTGTAAAAAATTGATAAGGAATTATAGATGCTATTTTTTACCTAAATATAGCTACCTAATTTCCGCATAGAATGCATTTTAAATCATCTTTCTTATCAATTTCCTCTTTATTGTTGTCCTCAGCAAAAAAAAATATCATACACCCAAAATATATACATACATATGTATGTACATACATGTATGAGGTTTTCAATAAAACGGAAACCAGTTTGATAAGAAATACTGCTTGCAACTTGTTCGCTACTCAACCGAAACTTCAACTACCTCAAATACTTCCGATTTTCCCCTTTAATAATGCGATATAACTAACCTAGTGTAAGATTATCATCAGCCACACGTCACTAATAGCGGCCATGTTTGATAAACTATGCGAACGGCGCACTCGAATCTAATCTGAAATCTGTGCGCGAAGTGCTATTATAATCATATGTGTGTATTAAGCATTATCAGAGCCACAAACGTATACAAATCCAATAACAAATTGAATAGATTTTATAGACGGACAACAACAGCAAAGACAACTTGTTTTGCAAACAGGTTTTGCGGCTTCGATCTTGTTTAAAAATAATTATTGAAATTTTAAAGGGATTTCGTTCTGTATACACCACAGTGTGGTCTCCCTTATGATCCAAAACAAATCGAACAATGTAGTTTACATTGCTGATAAATTAATGAATATTACATAGTGAAAGCTTGACCATCGGGAAAGTACACAACACCATATATTTAACTTGTGTATTTCCCTGATATCAGTTATCAATTCTTTGTTTCATACATTTACATAGGCCTGCTATAAATATGTGCAGGGTTTCTATATTGTACATTTCGATTGTATCTTTGTTAGACAGACGCTAAACCTTATCGGCCCCAAGGGACCCATTTCTTCTCACTTACTCCGAACTGTGCGGCACGTTCTGATTGATAATTGCTCGCTTACTTGGTCGAGCGGCCGCCATGTCTCATTTTAAGTGCAGCGTGCAAAATAATCTGTGTGCCATTTTGTATGATCCAATGAAATATTACGGCATATTGGCGACAATAATGATTCATGTAATTTGCAACTTAGCAACACTTTGTTTTGCCTGAAACCCCCTGACTACAATTTCCTTTCGATATTGTGTCTATAAGAACGGCAGTAAAAGACGATCTCGCCCCCATAACGAGCTCAGTTACCGGCGCGATAACACACACCAGTTGTGGATCTCGGAGCATAAATTTCCGCATTAGTAACAGTCAAGGGTGCTATAGTTATTATTGTATTGTGTTAACGGCTGAAAAGACGCCACAAATCAACTTTAAAGCTTCGTTCTCAGCCGAAAAAGAGGAAGAATCTATTGTCCACGACTTGTATGCTCTCCACTTGTGTACATTAATTTAATTCTTATAATGTGACATGTGACTTTTTCGGATTTACATATATAAAACATTAAAAATTTCCAGGAAGAATCAGTAGTTTTACAATTAAATTATAGAACTTTTCATTGTTTTAAAATCCATTAAAAACAGACATTTATTTTGTTAAACGAAAAGCTCGTTCGAAAATAACAACAGCTAAACACATGAAGTCTCACTTTTATTGTGCTGAAATTGGAGTATTTGTACAAGTGATCAACAGAATTAAAGTTAAGAAACTTGACTGGCTTCCTAGAAACGAATTTCGACTACATAATAAACACTCAAAACCGGCTTACAACCTAAAGAAAGAGAATATGATTTCAGAGTTTATTGAATCTCTGAGAACTTGGCAAAGATTATGCCCATACCAGGCAAATATTTCAATTATACAGTTAAATTTGCAGCTGGCATGGTATATAGTATATGTACATATATTTTTATACATTTTAGCAGATCAAGAAGTATGTATATATTTCTTGAAAGTGCTATTGAAAGCTACTTGGTATTTATGTTTCTTTATGTATACTTTTAGGTAACTATATTGATAAATATTCATTGAATTCAACAAATTTTTTTTAAGGTTTTTATAATTATTTGATCACTATGACCTCATCATGGTCATTGTCATGAAGCATACAATTTTTAGGGGAACACCACAAATGAAATTATTTTCTTTAAATTTCTTGACGAATCAGTTTCTATATACTATAGACTCTATATATATTCAGACAGATCTTCCTCCCTCCATTCCGTTTTCTGTAATTACTAGACTAAATCTAATCTAAACAACTTGCTTTTGTGATAGTTCAATGACAATGACGGCGAAAGATAAGAGGTCGGCCATAGCTATTTCGCTCATGGGTTCGTCTCTCGCATCTGCTGCTACCTGTTTCAAGTTCAGGTATAGTTGTCACAGGTTCTCGGGCCCATTCCACCTGGATTCCCCAATACACATGTGCAGTATTGGCCGTTTAACAAAGCTGCCGAAATCATACCACTTAGGTCGACTCGACTCCAGCGACGGCGTCTGTAATCTTATCACCGCAAAAAGTGAACAGTTTAAGCTGCATCGTTCGTGCACATCAAATCGGAAATCAAATGGAAACAAATTATATCTTGACGTGGGCGTTCCAAGCGCCCGGCGTCTTCTAAAATTTTCGATTTAGTCTGTTTGTGCACAGTAAGGGCGACGGTTATCGAGTTTGGTAATTCCGCTCTGCCTTCTTAGTTATTTCTGCTTAATTTACAATCTGTTTCGTATTGCTTAAAGTTTTTAAATAAGTTGTAATCTAGTAGAGTCTTTAGTGAAGTGATTTAAAAGTTTAATTTATCGAATACAATCTAAATTTCTTGAGGTTTCTTAATAGTTTAGGAAAAAAAAATGGTTTAAAGTTAATAAAGTGATTTATACAATTCAAAGAAAATACCTTTAAAAGACCTATAAGACGAGAATTAACATCAGAATTATATGTCTTAGAAAAGACTAAATATAAGTAATATTGTGTTTAAGAAATGCATACATAATCATATAAAATTCTCTGAATTAAGTACTTAATTTATAATGACAAAGAAATGCCAATCTAACTAAAAGCAAATACCCAATTAAATTTAAATAAAAATCCTTAAAATCTGCAATTATTTAAAAATTATATATATTAATATGAAACCGTTGAGGCAGGACACGATGGCAAGAGGCCGACTCATCCTGACGAATAGCCTGTCCCGGGCGATGGTCTTAGTTTGATTGACTGCTGTTTCTCACAAAGCTATCTCTAGTCACACTTGAGCCGCCGGGACTTAAGTTTTACAGAGACCTGCCTGCTTATCGAACCTGACAACAGTCCCAGCCAGGAGTCCATTGTCCCGTATCTAAGAGATTTGCCCATCACATTCCGTCTGACACTGACTGGGTACTATAGGCATCTGAGCATTCGATGAGCTTGTTGCTAGGTGTAGGATTTTCGAAGCAAATTCTCGCTCTAACTTAGTGTATAAAGTATCTAAATTTATAAGTATATATCCAATTTTTCTTTATCAGGGCACATTACTTTATTATAAGGATATGACCAGGCGGCAACAGTGAATGAAAAAGAATCCTTAGTCCCTCCAGCACAAAACCAACGCATAAATAGCCACAAAAAAGACACCCAGCGAACAATGAGCACCAATACCAGCAGCTTCTTCGACGAACATTTCGCCATGTTGTACTCCAACCTGATGGATCAGTATATGCCAGAATACTTCAAGAGCTTTCAGTACACGCCATGGGTCTTCTCGCTCCTAGGATCGGTGGTCATTGGACTGAGTGGGATATTCCCGCTGATCATCATTCCCACAGAAGAGAAGATGGCCAAAGAGGGATACAAAGATCGTAAGTAGTAATTGAGAAGGAATTTGCTATATAAGAAATTATTATATACCTTATTCTTCATCCAGCTGCGGATTCAAAGCTCCTGCGAGTCCTTCTCAGCTTCGCTGTCGGCGGACTGCTGGGCGATGTGTTCCTTCACCTACTGCCAGAGGCCTGGGAAGGCGATAATCAAGATCCATCTAGTCATCCGTCTCTGCGCTCGGGCCTATGGGTCCTCTCCGGCATACTCATCTTTACAATAGTGGAGAAAATATTCTCCGGTTATGCCAGTGCGGACGAGGAGAATCCACAGCCCAAGTGTGTGGAGATTGCCAACTGTTTGCTGCGCCGACATGGCGGACAATTGCCAGAGGGCGAGACAGCCGAGAGCTGTGGAGGTGCCTGTGACATAGAGGATGTGGATAAGGTGTGCTTCCTTCGCGAACGAGAGCAAAAGTCCAAGGAGAAGAAAGAGCAGCCGAAGAAGGTGGCCGGCTACCTGAACCTGCTGGCCAACTCGATTGATAACTTCACGCACGGCCTGGCGGTAGCTGGTAGCTTTCTGGTCTCCTTCCGGCATGGAGTTCTGGCCACATTCGCTATATTGCGTAAGTAAAAGCATAATTATATAGTATACCCTTTTAACTTTTGCTCCTTTTGCAGTACACGAAATCCCCCATGAGGTGGGAGACTTCGCCATCCTGCTACGCTCTGGCTTCAGTCGCTGGGACGCCGCCCGGGCACAGCTTCTAACAGCGGGCGCTGGTCTACTAGGCGCTCTGGTAGCCATCGGTGGGTCCGGTGTAACATCGGCCATGGGTAAGCTTATGAGGGCTTTGCCACTGACAAGCCAGTGAACTTATCTTTACATTTACAGAGGCACGTACATCGTGGATTATGCCGTTCACCGCCGGCGGCTTTCTGCACATCGCTCTGGTCACAGTATTACCTGATCTCTTGAAGGAAGAGGAGCGGAAAGAATCCGTAAAGCAGCTGGTGGCCCTGATATTCGGCATTGCGTTAATGGCCGTGATGACTATGCTTTTCGAACACTAGGAAGTTTTATGTCGCGACAACAGTACATAAGTTGAAAAATTAATCCGAAGCAGTTGTAGTTTTACGACTGTCATTTGGCAGTTTCCAAATTTACAAGAATTTGTTGTACTTTATAGGATTATCGGTAATCCCGTGCCTGCGTTATGTAATTATAGCCGATATGAATGATATTTAAACTATTGTTAATGATTACGTATTATTGTATCATACTTATGGAACGAAAATTGAAAAATAGACATTTAAGGGAGACTCGTTGGATTCTCCACCATCCATGAATATTTGATGCTATTTAATTTAATTTTAAATTTGGGAAACTTGTTCCAGAAGAAAAACATAAAAGAAAGAAAAAATCACGCGAAAAGGTACTTCCTTTAAAAAACAAGTCATTTATTCTGTTTTCTTGTTTGCAAATCAGGCTTGCAAGCTTATCTAGTACCTTTATTTCTTAGACTTGATCTTCTTAAGGTAGAATTCCAACTCCTTGCCTTCCAGAATGTAGCCGTCAGAGCGGCCGCACTGTCCAGGGCGGGAAGAAATGCAAGCTGTAAGGAGAGCGAGTGAAAATATAGATTAGTCAAGTGATTCACTCAATTAAAAGGCACAAATTTTGAGCAGAAGGAAAATCAGAGTAACTATGACAAGCCAAATCACACCCAACAGGCTTGCATCTCTCTTAAAACAAGATCGATGCAATAAAAGTTGTTGGATCGCTAAGGGTTTTACATCACTTTAACATAAGCTGCATATTATAAATACAAAACAAGATACATACCCAAGATGCGACCGGAAGTGAACTGATCCTCCAGGGCCTGCTCGACCTTGCCGTACTTCTGGCGCTCGAGGTACTTCTTCATCACCTTTTCGCTGCGCTTCTTGGTCAGCACGTCGTTCTCGTCCTCCTTCTGGGCATGCTTGGGGTTACGCTTGCGTCCCAGGGGCAGAACGTAGTGGGCCTCGTACCACTGACGGAATGGCGTGGCATCGATCACCACAATGCTGTTCTTCACCAGAGTCTTGGTGCGCACCAGCTCGTTGTTGGAGGCGTTGTACACCACATCGGCGATACGGGTCTTGCGAGCGACACCCTCGGAAGCCCAGGCGAAGTTACCGGTCTCCAGGCGCAGAGCGCGCAGCTTGGAGTTGCCACCACGAGTGCGAACACTGTGCACGCGGCTGGAGCCAAGCTGGAATACAAGAAATAATCGATTTAGTTGGGTTTTAATCTTTGGGAAATGGTTTTTGGTGGAGCAAGTGGTCAGTAGTCCGAACATAAAGCTTTTCAATCATCAAGAAGAGTGCTCGAAAGCACAATTGCAGTTGACACGCGTTAACATCATTTGAAAAGGTGGTTGGATATCTTGGGACCGTTTTCTAACGTTGTTTAGGGATCAGTTAAAGATATTTAATCAGTCTTAATGTTTAATTGTTTTTTTTAGTGATCAAGCTTGGATCAAAGGTATCAATACCTTTGACACACTTAAATTAGGTTAACTTTCACAGTCTAATTTTGATAAATTTTCATTTCATGTCTGTGTATCATTAATTGATTTTAATTTTCATCGAGGAATTACTTTAAACGCTTACGATAAAACGTAGGCCATGCGTTTATTGTGCTTAAATTCAGATTCTACTATTATTCAGACACAAAATCATTCAACTTAAATGAAGCATTCGAAGTGCAGATTAATACTTTTAAAACTCAAAAATCACATGTGCTTAGATATGAAAACTGAGTACAACCTAGCATTCGTAGCCACTAATTAATGTACACTTAGCACAACAACAACAACAAGTCCCCTAATTCGATCCTCAGAAAACGGGCCCAAGGAACCAACGCACATCTATACATATAGCCAGTATCGGGCACTATCTCACCTTGGTGTTGGCGGCGGGACGACCCAACTCGAACTTGCGCTTCTTGCGGAGCGACTTGCGCTTGCCTCCTGTGGCGCGACGCTTGTGTGCACTATCACGGCTGATACCTGCATAAAACAAATATATAATATTAATACAGAACACGAAACTATAGCCACTAAATATCAAGAAGAAACATCACATTGTGTGAGGGAGGGGGGCTCATCGCCGCATTGCACGGGGCGCGAGTTAAGTACACTGATATTTCGTTATATTCACATATTTCCAGCTACTGCTGGGCAGATGCAGCTGTAAACGTACTTGATGCACAATTTCATGTTGCTTGCAGGCGTTTCCCGGCCGATTTTCTTGATATTTCGACGCATTTGGCCAGAGTTTGACTTACCCATGTTCAAGTAAAAGCGAAAAAGAAAGGAACCTCGTGTCGAAAAAAGTAAGGTTAGGCGTAGTGCTGGCAAAACATCGCCACAATCGATATGAAAACCATCGATATTTTTGCGCCATCGATGTTTTTACATTTTACATCGTAGACGTTCAGACAGACATTTCGCAGATTTACAGAGACTAGGGGTAGATTTCTCGTGTTTGAAGTAGAATCCTCGTTTTTAGGGTAGAATTCTCCTGTAGAAATTAAAATTCGCATGTAGAACGTAGAATCCTCCTCTCATCCAAAGAACGATCACAAGAGAGCAAGACGATAATATTTAATTTTTTCGTTTCAATTAATTTTTGTATTCTTTAAAACTAAAATAATTCATCAAAATTAAATGAAAACAAGAAACGAAGAAAACTTTGCAACACCGAAGTTTATATATCCTTGTAAATAGAACTTCAATCACTAAAAATGAATATAATACAAACTATCTATATTTATGTTCAAAAACAATGAAGTAATGCCGGCTTTCATTTCATTCAATTATAAATATTATATTTACAGTTTTATATTTCCAGTTTTGGATTTTCATCGATATGCAACGATCGTTTGTATGATAGCTATATGATATTGGTGTCAGATATTTATAAAATTTTAAACAAAATTGTAGAATTTGAAAAAAATCTGTGGAAAACTGAAAAAAATATAATTATTTATTGGATTATTTTTTCGATCGTTTCTATGAAAGCAATACGATTTTCATATAATTTTACACAAAATTCTATATTAGAATAAAAGGGCTCAAATCTTAAATATTGACGAAAATCTTTTTAAAATTTTTATATTTTAATTTTTAATTATATTAATTTTTTGATCGTTACTATAGTAGCTACATGATAAAATATTCCGATTTTTTATAACATTAAAAAAAACTGTAGTTGAATATAAAGTGGTTTTTTCTTAAATTTTATAAAAATCTGTTGAAAATTGGAGAGTTATAATTTTGCTAACTTTTGTCTGAAATTATAATACCTTGCAAGGGTATAAAAATTTAGACATAGAATTAAAAATTGATGGTATCGAAGTTTTAATTTGTAAAAACTTCGGAAATATCGTTAGTGAAAAACAACATCGATGCCACTACCGATGAGTGCACATCGTTACAGCGATAATCATTGTATTGCTATGGGCAGCACTGAGATGCGACGATAGCAATCGATAGTGCAATCGGTTGTCCATCGAGCTCCACTGTACTTCTAAAAATTGAAAAATAAACGAATTGATAAATAAGCTAACAAGATTGCGAGCCCAGCCAATAGGATCTGCCGGAGGCGTCGGTACCCACACCCTGGATACCCCCATGACACTATGGTCGGGAAGAACTTCAAGGCTCTGTCGCATTTTCACCGCCTCACCGAATACATAGTACAGTGCAAGCATTGCGACAAGACGCTCTCGTCCAAACATACCTCTTCCAACCTGACCCGCCATCTCATCCGCAACCACAAGCTGCTGGCCCGCACGATTTTCGCCGGCGAGGAGGGTAAAATGCTCGCGGAGCTCAAGGAAGAGCTGGACGCATCTGTTTTAGAAGACTTGAGCATGGAGTTGCAAGAGGGCGAGGGTGAGACAAAGAGTGCGGTGCGCACGATCATTGGTGCGAAGCATGAGCATTTGGAGCGGCACAGCCACGAGTCCGAGATGCGAAACAAGGTGATTGGAAAGAACAATAAGCTCTGGGCGCACTTCATCCGCATCTCCGAGTTCATGGCCAAGTGCAAGCACTGCGGCAAGACGCTCTCTTCGAAGCACTCCTCCTCCAACCTAATGCGCCACATTGTTCGGCGCCACAACAACCTGGCCAAGACCCTCAACCACTCTCACCATCACCTGATGACGCCCAAGAACGAGGTGTTCGCTGTCCTGGAGCGAAGACAGCTGTCGGATCCGTTGGAAAAGGTCAACTTTGACGATGTGGATAGCATCATCGAAAAGGTGGCGGACCACCTGGATGACGAGGTTTGTGGCCATAGGCTTTCATTGCTCAGCTCCAACTGCTTCATATTTGCGTTCTTTAAAGGTTACCTCAATCTCGCTGCAGGAACCCTTCTACGAGTACGTGGTGGACAGCTCGGATAACGCGGTTGTGGACACGAGGCAAGATGATCCCGATCCCGATCCAGAGCCGAAGGCGGAGCCGGAGCAAGCAGACCTGCACGACCTAATACCCACAGACACCGCCTCACTGGCGGAGTCCACCACGCAGCTGGACGAGAAACTGAAGGCGGAAACGATATACTACAATGAGATGGCCGAGCTGGCAAGAGCCAAGCGTCGGCTCATCGATCTGCAGACCAAGAAGCTACTGCTTGACATGAACGTGGTGATGGATAATTAACACCAATTGACGAAAACTTACAACACGTATTTTGTATGAAGGCGAGCAATATGATTATGATTAATATTAAGTACAATTATGATTTTACCAAACAATTACCATGTCCGAACTTAATGCGGGGGTTTCCAGTGCTATAAATTAAAATTTAAAACTATCTTAAGCATTAAATAATAAAAAAAGTAACTTTAAAATGATAAATAATTTGGTTGTGAAACCTTCCTTAAATCTTAGAATCTCATTGAGCTCGCAGGGTTTATTCAGCATTCCACTTTTTACTGCTGGGGTTTCCAGTGCTATAAACTTAGATTAACAAATAACTCAAGCATTTAATTATGAATTATGTTTAAAATATAACGTTATTTATTTATTTATAACTGAAATGGTTTCATAAACGTAGTTATTGAGCTGGCGGGCTATTTAAGCATTCCAGTATTTTTTCTGTATGAAAGGTAGTGTTACCACCCTTTTCGGGTACCGACGCCATGTTGTGCGCCAGCACTTAGAGATTTTACGTTTAACAAATCTGGCCGCACTACGCCCCCAGGAGGCATCGCTTTTTTGTTTTTTGACGAAAAATTAAAGGAAAAACTTCATATTTAAGCTGGCACACTCACAACGTGTAAGTAAGATGGCAAGTTTTTCGCCAAACCAACTGCGGCAGTGCGCCCGCTTTACCGGCACTGCCTGCACGCCGGAGAAGGAGCAGCAGCTACGCGACCAAATCCACAGCGAGCTGGCCAAGATCAAGTACTGCGCCAATCCAACTTACGAGTGCAGCCTGATGAGGGTCGAGGGCCATGAGTACTGCATCCGGCACATTCTGCGCGATCCACGCTCCAACTACCGCCAGTGTACGCATGTCTATGCGAATGGTCGGAAGTGCATCAATGCGGTGCCTAAGTTCGACAACAAGAAGGAACTGATACTGACGACGCTGTGCTTCGAACACAACCGCCAGACGCAGTTGCAGAAGACGCACTTGGCCGTTGGACGCGTACGCAAGCTGGTGGAAACGAACGAGACGCTGCTCAACAGCCTGTCGTCGCACATCAATGTGGAGGGCATAAAGCCAGAGCCGCTCAAACAAGAGCCGGATGATGATGAAATAGATGTGGTGTCACCACACGTTACCCCCTTTGGTATGTGCTATACTTTTGGAAGGTTTTCTGGCCTTAAATAAAGACGATTCTTTTACAGATTTCCAAGATCATCGCAACAGCATTGGTGACATTGTGGAATCAGCGCGCAAGCGTCGTCGCATCCTAGACTATGCTTCAGATAGCTCTAGCAACGATGAAGATCCGCCCTGCGTTAGGAACACCGCTCAGGATATTGAGTTCAATGAATCAGACTACGACAGCATCGATTCAGAAGATGATGATCCACTAAAGTAAGGCTTTGACTACTACTTTGAAGTAATTATCTAATAACTAATACATTTTAATAACTTTTGCAGACATGCTGGCGTATATACGCGTGCCGAGGCAGTCCGTGTGGCAGAGACCAAGTTGATAAAGCTGCAGGGCCTTTACCGTGAGCAGGTCTCCCACCTGCAGCATGTCCTGAAGCAGCGACGCCGCAAGTACTTGCACGACATTCGCCGCGAGCGTGAGATTTATTGTAAGTTTGAAATATTGTTTAGTTTGAATGTTTACTACGCTTAGGTTCATTTCACAGGCAGCATACACGATCAGCTAAAGGACACGCCGCACGAGCGCAAACTGTACGACCAGCTCAAGGCTCTGAACACATACCATCGTCGTCAGGGCATGGAAGCGGTGCTCTACAAGAAACTGAAGGAGAAGCGAGCCAGGGACACCCTGTACGCTTCCAAATCGTCGAGCAATCCCAAATGCGTTTTTACCGAGGGCGGCGTCAAGTGCGGGGAACGAACGCTGCCATGCTGCAAGCACTGCCGCAAGCACATACTGGAGGATAAGCGTCAGGTCCTCTTCCGGGCTTGTGGCGTGGAGCGCAGCGGTGTTGTCTGCCAGGAGCCGGTGACCAGTATTCTCGAAGATTCCAATTGTGTGCTACACCTGACCGTGGCGCCGGCCAAGCGCCAGTATATCCAAAAGGTGCGTTAATCAAAGACCCAAAACCTAACCTAACCCAACGCATAACCACCACATGTTACTACTTAAACTTGATTATTTCAACTGCCTCTTTAGTCATTGCCATAAGTTGTGCAGAAGGCACAGTAGCCACTTAAACTGTCAAACAGTTTCTTCAACCCGACACTGCGCATAAATTAGATTAAGGCTTACATTTTGTTGTAACGCTAATGCTAAGAACATGTATAGATAGATATACACAAGAAACGCTTGAACATAAGTACTTCTTAGTATTGTCTTAATAAGTCGCTTTTGTGATCACTCCACACCGAATAAATTGCCGACCTCTTCACCCCCATCCCCTAGTTTTATGAACTACCAAGCACACCACCGCAAGAAAGTATCTTTGCTGCTGGTCGCGGTGGTGATAATTTAGTTGGAGAAGAGGCGCCAAACAGCAATGAGCAGCCACCTGAAGGCGGTAGTGATGACTTGGACTTGGACTTTGCCAATGGCATCTTCGACTTTGATCTCGACACGGCCGGAGATCTGGCGAATTCCCTTGACGATGACATTTTTCTCGATTTGGATGCTGATCTCGGCTTGGCTTTCGACGATCAAAGTTTGGCCGACTTGGGCTCTGACCAGGAGGGCGATGATGAAGCCAGTCCCGAGGCAGTCAGTCCCACCGAAACTATCGATCAAGACAACTTTAATGCAAGCCCCCTAGACCTAGACCAAATAGCTTTTGAAGAAAATCCCGAACTAAACTATCAAGTCATAGACGAAACCGATACCAATGTAACAGAAGTTTTGCGAATGCTCGATGGCATTCAGCACATGCCTTGGTTCGATGCATTAATGAACCAGTAACAAGCTAACATAGTAATCATTATACATGTCATCATATTTTATATCTGTAGGTTTTCCTTGAGACTTTTTTGACCAATGTATATTCCTCCACAGAAATGCGAGTCCGAGACCGAAGAGGACGAAACTACCACCTCGTCTGCCAGTATGAGTGTCCCCATAAAATCAGAGCCCAAAGCCAATGTTCTCGCCAGCCGAGTCCTTAACGTCACCACAGCCCATGGCGAGGACAAAAAAGATGATATCAAACTCATAGAGCCCGTGTAAGACCAATCTAGTTCGTAAGACTTTGTAGTATAAATGTTTACTGTTTGCAATGATAAATAAATGTAGAAATTGATCCATGACAAGTGCTATTAACTTGTTTACATATTTATTTATATATATACATTTAATGGCTTCTAATAATTTATACAACTTAATAATTGCATTATTTGTCTATGCACTTTAACAACTCACTTCTTATACCCTTGCAGGGTAATACATATGTATGTAACTTCAGTCAGAAGCCTACATCGCATCAAAGCTTTTCAAATTAATGATTTTTTGGCTAAGTTAAGTTGGATACGTTTTTTAAAATTTGGATTTGTCGAAAAAATTGCAAACATTTTAAGCTATTTAGTTATGATAAATTTCCGAATCGATCCTATAATTCAATTACAAACTGCAAGGGTATATTAACTTCGGCTTCCCGAAGATAGTTTCCTTTCGTGTTTTATACAGAATAATGCATAGCTCTTGCAGCTGCTTAAATAACAGAAAATATGCACTCCGTTTGCTTAAAAGTAATGACTGTAATTATCTGATCTTAAAGCACAGTTAAATATATATCAGTTATCAGTTCCTCCGATAAGTTTCTCTACTCAAATATTTACAGATAGCATATGCCTTAATCATAAATTGATGGCAACTGCTCTCGTTGTTGAAATGCACTATTAAAAATAAGAAATTGGCAGCTAAATATATTAACAAAGTCTGTAATTTGTTAAACGTTAAAGTTCCTTATAGTTCCGTTGTAGTTTCCACCTCCGAGCGATCCAAATCGTTCAGATACGAGAAGCCTATTTGGCCATAGTCCCTCTTGCCAAAGGACACATTCTCGTTTGTACTGCTCAAGTGATTGTGATCAGAACTGGATCTGGAAACGGGGATTAGATTGAAAGGAGATTGGTATTTTTATAAGACATGTATAAATAATATATTTACCTTTGAAACAGTGGGTTAGTTATGGGTACTTCTCCACCATAAAGCCTATTGTTGAGCTGGCCATTTCGACCTAAGGTAGCATTCATCAGTTCTCCGTTGCCGTTCAGTAATCCCACATCGCCGAAGGTATTTCCACGCCTGCCCATTGTGCTATAGGCGTTATTTTTGGCATTGGCCAGATTATTGGGCCCCGTAGGATCTATGTTGTAGACACCATTCTGGTAATGATTACTATTCTGATGCTTAATCCTGCCCAAAGTCAGAGTCCCTGAAAGAGCACCATTTGCAGGGGATCCCAATGGATTGGCATTGTTACGAGTGTTGATTTCTAGAGTGCGGTTAAAAGTGTTCTGCCGGTTGTTTATGGCCAAATTGTTGTTCATATTGTTGGCATTGTTGAGATTCTTGTGTCGCCGCAAAGTGGCAATTGTGGCCGTCGTGGCATCTGAATGCGAGGGACTGGATTGACCGCCACCTCCATTAGAGTTCTCCTTGTGTGTTATATAGCTGACATTGTCCAGGGAGAAGGCATGGTTCTTGGCACTAAAGTCCAGCTGCAGATCGTCATCTACATCTGGGGGTACAGCCATGGCCAGCATCTGGGTTTCGTACTCCTTCATATTGGCTATGGTTTCACTGGCGTTCGAGGCCTGCTGATTAACGATCACGGGATCATAGCGGGTGGGGTTCGTGGAGGAGTATTGGCGCATGCGTTGCTTGAAGTTCTTGTATCTATTTAAAAAAAATTGTATATAAAGTGTGTTAGATATTTTCTTAATTAAGAATTAAGACTAAAGACTACTCACTTTGACCAAGAAATGCATATATAAATAATGCCTATGGTGCCCAAAATTAGTATAACAAGTGATATGGCAATGAGGGTAAAGGGGAAGACTTCGTTATCAATATCTACAGCAGTGGCTTTGACCTGTTACATAAAAATTAATAAAATAATTAAAGGATTTTAGGATATTCCTCTAAAACAAATTAATAACTCACCGTATGACCTTGATCTTTTCTTTCAAGTGGGAATGAAATACTTTCAGCTGTGGCCCTTGGCAGAGCAATATTCAGTTCGGAACGGGCCGCGGGTTCCAGCAAAGTGGTCTCCACAATACTATCCTTACGGCTCACTAGCTGCTCCGTCTTGGGATCGATTAGATAAAACCATATATCCGTGGCAGAGGGATTCTCAATCACAGATCCATTCTTGGCCAAGTACTTTTGACTGCTCATGCGCTCAATGCCACTGACTAGGCCAGTCTTCTTGTCCAGCAACTCCTCCAGTTCAGTGTAGTAGTTCCGAAGATCGCTGGGAGCAGCGTTCGGGAAGGATAAAGCCATGCGATTGATATCCGCCAATTTATTGACCACTATGCGGGCCCTGGTGCGATGGGATCCTTGTTCCTGTTGGGCATCGCTGTCACGAGCCTCCACTAAAAATGTCATGGGGAAATCGTTTTCGTTCTTAAAGTGCCTGGCCGTCCGCAGGACTCCAGTGTCCTCAGACATCATGAAGTAGCTGGTTGGCTGAAATAAAAGTATATCATAAGTAAAAGTTCATCTTAAACGTAACATATTTGACCTAATTTTTCAAGTAAACAAAATATTTACTCACCACATTAACACGATTTTCATCGTCGTCGTAGAGAGCATATCGAACGGTTCCAAACTTGCCGGAATCTCGGTCAGTGGCTCGCACCTGCAAAATGGTTGTGTCCACATCCATGTCTTCGGTGATGATGGTGTAGAAAGTGTCATGCTGACCGCGCAGCCGATTAAATTCGAACTCTGGTGCATTATCGTTCTCATCCTGGACGATTATCTCAACGGTGGCCGTGTCCTTTAGGGGATTCACAAAGTACCGATGCGATGTGAGGCGGATCTGAAGGGTGTAGGAGGTCTTGGCCTCAAAGTCCAGCGTCTGAATGAGCTGCAAGTGGCAACCGTGATCTGCAACACTCAGGTTAAATATTCCCTCCTCATTGCCACGCACAAATTCGCACTTGAAGGCCGGTGGCCCGTCCGACGATTGCTTCGAGTTGACTATTTGGATGAGCTTCAGAGTGCTATTCGCCTCCGTTGACTCGGGAACACTGGTGGTGTAGCTGTCGTCACTGAATGCCAGGCCAATGCTTTCACTGCTCATCATGGTTCCGCTTTCCAGCTTATTATCCGACTTGACATCGTTGCCGTTGCCATTGGACAAAAGATGATGGACATCTACGCGCAGTGGTGCAACGGAACTCAGCTGTGGCTCCCCCAAATCGTAGGCTCTGATGTCCACCTGGTACTCCGTGTCCTCCTCTTTGCGTAGTTCATCACGTATGCGAACGGCACCTGTGTCAGGATCCACTTGGAAGTACTTGGGTGCCTTGCCACGTCCCACAATCTCGTAGCGAACCACATTCCCGGGAGAGGTTCCATCCCCATCGATAGCTGGCAGAGTGGCAATAATGGTTCCTATGCTCTGGTCGTCGTTCACTGTAACTGGATCAGGCACGGTTATAAACCTGGGAGGAAGATCGTTGCGATCCTCGACTTCCACCACCAAATGGACAGTATCTCCGGGTGAATTACCATCATTCTCAATGGTTCCGATGGTGAGTTCATGCTGCTTTTGAGTTTCGTAATCCAATCCCTTGACTGTTCTCACTTCGCCGGTCTTGGGTGTAACCTTAAACAGCTCTGCATTGCCCTTTCGGAGGACATAGGTGATTTCCGGCATCGTATCTGGATCGAAGGCTTGAACAGTGGCAACCAGGAAGTTTTCCTCATTTTCCGGAATATGTACATCAATCCGAGCATCGCTAAACTTGGGCACCTCGTCCGGAAGATCGAGAACCATCACAGTGACACTGGCCGTACCCAATCTGGCATCGGGTGCTCCATCCTTGGCTGTAACCACAAACTTGTACTCATTCGTCTTTTCATAGTCCAGCGCCTTGGCTGTCAGGATCTCTCCGGAAGTGGCATTGATAGTGAATGGTATATCTGTGGGTATGGAGTAGGTAATCTCCGCATTGATTCCTTCATCCGCATCGGTGGCGTGCACCACTCCCACGGAGGCCTGCGCCATTCCCTCATCCACTTGGAAGACATACGGCAAGGTGGAGGCATCAAATTCGGGATTCTTATCATTGATATCCGTCACCTTTATGTTCACTGTGGCGCTGCTGGAGAGACCACCACTGTCCTCCGCCTTCAGTATCAGTTGGTAACGCGTTAGGCTCTCTCGATCCAATTTCCTTATCACTATAATGACACCGCTCTCCTGACCCACAGCAAACTGCCGTAGATCATTGCCTGATATGATGGAGTAGACGACGGCATCGTTCTCGGGATCATCGGCATGGACCACAGTGACTGTAGAATTGATTTCGGCTCCCTCGCTCACCTGGATCTCGTAGATGGGCTTCTGGAAGCGAGGCGGCTTCGTGTTCGGTCCCGGAGTCACACTCACCTCCACAATGGCCTGCGAGGAGAGTCCTCCGATATCGGTGGCTTGGACAGTGATGCTATATTGTTCGCCGGCCAAGAGGCGTCCTTGGGTTCTAATCTCACCCGTGGTCTCGTTGATGGTAAACTTTTGGATGCCATTGTTGGAGACGTGGTAAATGGAGTAGGTCACCACAGCATTGGGTCCCTCATCGTTGTCGGTGGCGTTGACCTGGGTGACCAGACGACTCTCGCTCTGATCCCCGGCCGTAATGGAGATGGGTGGCACCATAGCCAGCTTGGGGGCATTGTCGTTGACATCGCGAAGGTGGACCGTGAGACTCAGCGGAGCACTGGCCGCATTGGTGCGCGCCTCCCTGGCGACCACTTGAAACTTGAAACGACCCGGCGCCGGGGGGTCGCGATCGAGGTTATCCTCGTTCACAATCAAAATGCCATCGGTGGTCACATTGAACGATGGGGTCGTCAGTTCATATATATAGTCTGGTTTCGGATCGGAATCACTTAGGTCAGCATCTGTGGTACGGAATGATATAGGGTTTCCTTGAGAGTCCAGCACCTTGGTTCCAATGGGAGAGTTCTCATCCACATAGCCCTCAGTTTGAGAGGATGAGATAACTGGAGGATTAGCATCAACTGGCTTTACATAAATCACCAGCTTGGCGGTGGTGAATCGCTGGATTCCTGGTGTAACCTCCTCTGCCTTTACTATAATGTCATATTTCTTGGCCGTGGATGTATCTATGGCCTTTGTTTGCTTCAGAACACCCGTATTCTCATCGATCTGGAAGTAGTCATCGTAGTTTCCTGGCATTCCACTGGCAAAGCTATAGCGAATGGGCGCGTTAATAGTGTCCAGATCCACTGCCTGAATCCGTTCTGGAAGAACTGTGAGGACGCCGAGCAAGGAACCAGCTGGCACGGATGCCGAGTACTCCGGATTGATGCAGGCTCCGTCCACAAAGGTACAGCCGCTATAGATGAACGAGGGATCCAAATCATTGGAGTCGGCTACATTAACCGTCAGTGTTGTTGTCGAAGAGAGACGATCCGCTGTATTCCGTGCTCGATCCTAAAAGTAAAAAGATTTCATGAACAATTGTGGGGAAATTATTTTATATTGTTATATATTATATTATAAACTATATGGCTTTATACACTCTCTTTAGTCCGAAGCCCTCCTCTTAAGTGAAAGGTTTAAGGCCCTAATAAGACGGTAAGAGCTAATTCAGGCACATAATTAAGGCACTGAGTTCGGCACAAAACTTTAATTTATGACCTGGACTGCGCAGATAGTTTAATAAGGGTCTTCTGGGTGCCAATTAAGTAATTAGGGCTTAAGCCGAGTTTAGACATTTCACTTACCGAAGCCACAATAGTAAGGTAGTATGTGTGTATCTTCTCAAAGTCTAGGGTCTTGGCCACTGTAACCTAAATAATAGAAGGGGAAATAAATACCATTAAATTAATTATTAAATAATTAAGCATGAAGAATATTTTTTAAAGATTTGAACCCACCTGTCCCTGGTGGGGAAATGAGATGGCAAAGGTGCCATAACCATCTTCGCTATATTTGGAATCATCGGTAGAATTTATACTTCCTGGCGAGATGAAGTACTCAACTAATCCATTAACCCCAGCATCCTTATCCAGAGCTTGTATATTCCGGAATATGGTAGTTCCCACTGGTGTGCTCTGTAAGATTAGTTTGATTTTATGGTTAATTACTACATAAAGAGGTTCAGATCAGTTTTATGATCAGTTTTGGAAACAAATATGAAGAAACGGAAACAGTTTCCCAGGCAACACAACTAGAAGAGGAAAAGAGAGAGAACGGAAGCTGCATATGAGCTCATTATTCCCATTCGTATTGTTTTACCAACTGAAGTGGCATTAGCCAAGACCCAAGAGCTCGCTGTTATATAACGGTGGCAGCCTCTTAAACTCATGTTAAGGAGCAAGTTTGCTACTTGCATACAGCCTGCAGTTTATGTACACTTGAGTCGGTAATTTAACCACAAGAGGGGACGACTCTCTACGTAGCCACAGAGCCACAAACTCAGTTCCCAGAATTCCAGCTAAGCTCTCCTCGTACATAAGCCATTCTTCCTCTGCTGAACTTTGAGATTTGTTTTCTGTTTTCATTTTTGTTTTCTTGTGTTTTTATACACTGACAGGGTATTATAATTTTAGTCAGAAGTTTGCAACGCAGTGAAGACACTATAAAGTACAATATATATTCTTGATTAGCCGAGTCGATCTAACTATGTCCATCCTCCGCCTAAGCAAACTAGTCTTTCATATTTCAGGCTATCTGAATGAATCTTTGCACTTAGTCTTCTATATGCTCGGAAGCGGCTTAGATCGAAATACTATATCATATAGATGCATGATCCGAAAATTTGTAGAAAACAAATTATAACTTTCCCAATTTTTAACATGTTTTATCTTAGAATAAAGCTATTTTTGTAATATTTTATCATTTCGGGCTTAATTTTATTAAAATCGGACAACTATATCATATAGCTGCAATAGAAAGGATCGTTGAATTTATGTATTTCCATCCCCCTTTGAGTATCTCAAACTTTTACTCTCTATCTCTCTCTATGTAACTCTATAGACGCTTATCTCTTACTCTCTATTTCCTCTGCCTCTAGAGGTATCTCTTTTTCTCTTGCTCTCACTTTCTCTGCTCTCTTTACTCGCAAGCTATAAATAAGGAGGACTGTTGCCGCACTCGCCTCATTCTGTTCCCGGCCGCCGCACTGATGACATCTGGAGTGATTTCCCTTGGACCTAAAAAATATAACCTGACCTATGTAATACATTGGGACAACCAGGAAGATGCTTACTTCGACGATAAAATAAAATGAGGTTAATCGTGTGTCCTCCACTATGGTAAGTTTTAATTAATACAATTATATCATGTATAGAGATGCTATTGGAGGTACTAGGTCCTAAATAAGCTGTGCTAGCTATGCATTTATTTTCCCAATATTTAATTATAACTTAAAGGGATACAGCATTTTGTGTTAAGGATATTTACAAGCATCTACTGAAAGTCAAGAACCTAACATAATTATAAATTAATCACGGCTTTCTATTTATTTCCCCTACCATAATTTTAATACTAAATCTGATATTGGTGCCATTTTTAGTTTAATTAATACATTAAGTTAGGATATTTGAAAACCTTGGATTTAGCATTAAAAATATCAAATTACTTATTGGGTAACATCATTAAAATTGTAAAATATTTATAAAATCGTACTATGGGTAACTGCAAGAGCATTTACACTTCAACTTTTCCAAGTTAACTTCCTTTCTTGTTTTTGTTGTTTTGTTTTTTATTTTCAGAGCTAAATGGCAAGCGCGCTGAGGTCATCTCTTTCGTTTTTCATAATTTCAGGTGTTTGAAACTGGCCACAAAATTCACATGGTGTCACCTGCATGCATTATTCGATTGCTATCTTAATAATTTCAGCTTGATCGTAAAAATGATGATTGCCTTTTGTAATAATTCCAGCTTGGAATGTGTGATATTAGGTACTACTATAATATATAATTCATATTATTGATTCATCACCTATGTAATAATATAGAATATGGCCTGTGATCGCTGTAATTTTGCCTATTTGTACCTATGGGCAGATTCCGTATGCTATTTCGGTGGCCCTCTTGGGGTATGATTTTTCAGTCGATTCTTGTAATTATTTGATAGAGGCTCGGGAATGAAATGCGATTCTGTTGTCTTGTGTCTGGTCTCGGCTGCTGGAGCGGTGGTGGTGATGGTGGTGGCTGTGGACTGGACTGGACTGGACCATGTTGGACACGCGGTCCCTTGGGAGTGTTCGCCTAAGCCGGCAAGTGCATACCAATTATATTCCAGTTTGACTGGCAGAACGCCATATAAAGGGAGCTGGATCACGAATTTACAATGCACTACACACACGGCATAAAAAATATATATAAAAAAAATAAAAACGAAGAGATGACGCAGGCAGGTAGCCGCCCTGCCCTTTTGTTTATGCCACTCGTCGGTTCTTAAACTTCGATGCACAAGATTGCAAATAAATTTACGCTGATTGCAGATTCCGATATTGCATTCTTTTCTCTTTCAATTCGTTTTTGTTTGGTTTTAAAATTGAATTTACTATCTGAGAAATGAATCGAGAAATGAAACGCTTTGTCATCGCAGGAAACAGGACTTCTTGCTTTTCTCTAGGGAAAATATCATCTCAAAAATCAGGAAAAAACAACTATAGACTTTGAAATTCCTTAAACCGAACAAGAAAGTGATATTTACGATAATTCTGCTAATATCTTGCTATAATTCGATCTACCGATAATTCTAATTAATTTCAATTATTGAAATGGAATTCCTTCTCTCCGTGCTAATTAAACAATCATTCGGAAATTATTTATAAATGGCTTGGCTAATGGTCCTATATATTATCCTAATGGGAGCCCGTCCAGCTATATTATGTGCTATTTTTCTTACTGAGAGGCACATGAGCGATTTAGCACGTTTATTTGCAAGACTTCTTTTTTTGCTAAATAATTCACTTTACAGGGGTTCTTGGACTTGGGTATATCTGTATGTAGCACGTTTCCGCTTTGTTTTATGCTTTTTGCCTTTTGCTGAATGGTGCTTTCTAATATGTCAACAGTTCTGTAATTGAACGTTATTAGTCTAAATACGTGATTAAAAGCCGGCAGGCCATGCAATACTCTTGCACTTGCCGCTGCGATCATGATCTTCATGATGATCGGGGTTCTGGGATCTGGGGATCTGCTCTCAACATGCTACAAATACTCGTATTGCTGCTATTCCTATTCCTGTAGCTATAGCTATTGTTGCCTCTTAAGCTGGGAGTTGGGAGTTGGGAGCTGGGAGCTGGAGATGGAGCGCTGAAAACATGTTCGCTACCACTTCATTAGTGTTCAGTATGTAGTTGTAGTTGCCGCTGTCGCGCCGGGAAGACTATGCACATTCACCTGACTGACTCTCCCAGGCACTGAGAAGAATTCTAGCTTACTTTTGAACATTTCTCAAACTTCATAAATATATCTTCTAAATGAAATAAAATATATATTACTACATTGAATCCAAGCAGGAGGTCAAATAATAGTTTACGATGCCATAAAGTTCACATAAATAGCAATAAACTCCTCAACTTTTCATAGTTTCACTCATCATTTAATCATTTTTCAAGATCAATTATGTTTTCAAGATGACTTGACCTCGTAACCCTTTTCAGCTTCCATATCATAGCCATGTTTGGTAATACCTATTATTTCATCATTAATAACCATTGGATGATGCACTAAATGTCATTCAAGTGACTCAAATTCTTGTGGGGAAAAAAAAACCACGTAAAATTTTAGATACCGCATCCGATCAGATTAATCATCAGTAAATTTTCTTTCGGTGCATCAGTGACTATAACGTGATAGTCCGTTTGGCACCCGGTACCCGGGCCAAGAGGAAACTCGACGACAGAGGAAACTATGGCGAGAAATGCGGGCAAAACTTTGGTCCGGGAGGCGACAAAGAGACGTTCGTGTCGGGGACGCTGAAAAATGTCCATTTACTAGCACTATTTACTCACCTCGGGAACGGTAACCTCGTAGGGCGTGTTCATGAAACGCGGCGCGTTGTCGTTTATGTCCGACACCCGAACAATAATGGGAATGTTTCGCTTCTTGTTCGTCGATCGGATGGTGCAGGAGACCTGGAGAATCGATTTGGTATGCAAGTACCCCATATTTTCATAAGTATCCTTTTTTGGCTAGCACAGAAAATTATATTGATATGAAAATGGGAAAAACAATTTACCTGAAACACTATGTGACTAAGGTTCTCCTCATCACGATCGAGGGGCTCCAGGAGCTGCAGTTTCTTGCCATTCAAACGAAACGTTGGCTGGCCTTTGGGGAAAACTAAATTCAAAGCGATTTCCGTCTCCGGATCCCCAAAAATCGGCAACTCTGGCGGATTGGTTGGCTGCCCGATGACTGCAAAGAGAAAAGCGTTGCATTATTGATTTTTGCTAGTAAAAGTTTAATAAATAAAGCTGGGTTATGGGCACACAACAGAGGTAGTAGTAGCTCTAAGCCGGCGAACGAGAAAACTGCAG
This sequence comes from Drosophila serrata, assembly GCF_035046125.1. Classification (NCBI taxonomy): domain Eukaryota; kingdom Metazoa; phylum Arthropoda; class Insecta; order Diptera; family Drosophilidae; genus Drosophila; species Drosophila serrata. The sequence continues at coordinate 11,031,162 of NW_028257280.1, read as the reverse complement.
ACAGCAAACGGCAGTGGCAGCGCGACAGCCTTTCTCTTTGCATTTTTTGGGGTCAAGTTGCAGCCATCACACGGGGATGTATGTGCATGTACATACATTATACGTAGATGCATCATGCATGTACACAAGTATTCATATTTTATGCGTTGTCGTTAATTTTTAGCAGGCACTTTCAATATTACAGATGTTTTATAATAATGGAGATTTGCAACATCGAAATTTCGAGCTTTGCATTACCTATTAAATGTTATGAAACTGGTCTTATTTCTTTACTTTTGTTTTATAGATGAGAAAACATTTTGAAATAATTTACTACCTTTTTTAATTTGGTTACTATTAATACCAGAAATATTTAACTTAACTTTATCAGCATCTTTCAGATTTAAAATTAAAATATTATAAAGATTTCGATTGCTTTTGTTATAATAACAATTCTGACCAAAATCAGGCATGAAAGCTATTGAGAATGCAGTTGGCTAAGTGAACACTAATAAGCATGTAAACATTACAATGTTGCACAGTATACTATGCTATAGACCATACATGATATTAATTTTTCTAGTCTGACGTGCTCCGCCAAGCTTTTGATGATGTCGGTGCGGTGCCCATGTACCGAACACGTTTGGCCATTATAATTACGGTGTGTTGCACCTTTCGTGCTTTTAGTCTATGATCTTGAAGTCGAGGTTTTGTCTCAGAGAGTTTTTCTAAAAACAACTTGTATGGAAATTTAGTGGAGCCAAGAAATACATGATTATGTACTATATAGAGAAAGAATTTCTTATTTAAAGAAACTTTCAAGTGCTTTAGTCATCTTTTTTATCTTAGATTCTTCACGTCTTAAAAGTTAAGGTTGACTTTTAAATAATAATTATTTGTTTATGTATATCTTGTACAATTTTACTTACAATTCTCTCGGCTCTCTTCTATATCCAGTATAATATTTGTTTGACCCGTTTCAACCTCGCACATCTGCGATTTTCCCAAAACCGCCGAACAAAGCAGGATCAGAAGTCCAAAAAACCCAAGACCTTGCTGGGGCGTAAGGTTTCTTCTGGCAGCCATATTTCTGAAATAAATCAAATACATCTTGTTAAATATATATATTAGCCAATGTCTCTGATTTAAATATATATGTATATCTAGCTAACAGCTTAACCTACGCGGATAAGCCCACACATCGCATCTGGGGATGGAGATGGAGATGGGGATGGGGATGGAGGAGACCCAAGATCCAGCTCCAAATGTCTTCTGCGCAAAGTCGCTTTGCATGCAAAGACGGCTTCTCATGCCTTAAATGGCGTGATATCAATATGCAATAAACAATTTAACAAACTTGGCGTTGTCTTAGCGCGGTTACGGTTGAGGTTGCGTTTTGCGTTCTTTTCTTATCCAAATATATATGCACTTATATGGAAATGTGGAAATCCAAGAAGATGCGAAGCATCCGAAGATCTGCCAGAGGTTAGCCAGCTGTTTCATAGATGATAATATAACTAAGGCTTATATTTGAGCTATGAATTCTTTATTTTACTTTAAAAAATATATAATCCTTTACCAATAAATTTAAGTACATTCCATCACGTAAGTTTTCTTTGAGTTCAACGACTTGAATATTAAATATTAATCTTTCTTATATAAACTCCAAGAATATAAATTGAAAGTGCTGTTTGGTAAGACATATAATTTCCTCGAAAATCGCTGAGTGAATTGAAAATTGTTCACACTCAGCTGCAGTTCAGCATTTATTGGACGGAAAGAACTTACAACAGCTCATCGAACTTGTTGCTGGGTCTGGAAAATGTGGACGGGAAAAAGTTCCCAACCGAGATAGAGAGGGAGCATAAATTTTTTAATAAAGTGGCAAACCGCGCGCTACCAACGGCAGTTTTAGGACCCGAGATCAGGTGCGCAGACTCAGTTGCACTCCTCGCGCACCTCGTCGAGCGCCTAAATGGCCAAATGGCTGAATGGCCAAATGGCCAAATGGCTAAATGGCCAAACGGCCTGACTGCCCGATCAAGTTGCGGCTGGGTTACAGTTAGAATTGTATTGCAGAGGCCACTCTTCTGGCGGCGGGGCAGCTTCTATCCCTAGGTTCTCCTCGGCCACATCCGCTGGAGCCACCGCCTCGCTGCTCTGCCTCTGGAGCCCAAGACTCGTTGGCACCACCAGGAGTAGTGAGTGAGTGAGTCTCTCGTATCCGTTACTCGGATCGTTTGTTTAATGAAACGCAATGAAATTAATCTTCAAGTTCTTGGCCATTCCGCGAGAGGTATTTCACTTTGAAAGGAATTTCGCTGGCTGTCATTGTGAAAGCCTAGGCTTAAACATATATAATACGAAATATATTGCTTGGTATAAGTATGTAAATATTTAACAAAACAAAGAGTCCAAAAATAAATTGCTTTTATAGCCAACTAAAGTTGTGGGTTTAAAAATCTTAATAATAAAGTACACAAACCTTAAAGGCAATTGTTACTTCTACTTTTAATATACTAATTATTTAAAATCTGAAATAAAAAGATACCACAAAGAGCTTTAAGGGAAAGGAAGTACATTTTCTTTTTATAATTTATTATTTTCCTAAATTTCGTTCCAACTTAGAAAGTTTCGCACATCTACCTATATTTAACTTGTGTGTGAACTAACCTAAAGAGTTAATTCAATGCAAACAAAGGAAAATTATTTTAAAAGCCCGCCTTTTTTTGAAAGTCTTCTCTTTTCGCACAACAAATGTTTACTTCCGAGCTGAAGACAAACAAATTGTTGAACAATGCATAAATTAAAGAAGCAAGGTCTCCTCCATAGAAGAGTTTCTCGATTGTAAGATAAAGTTCAATCAACTAAGTAATTAGGGGAATTCCCAGGCTTTTTGTTTCGATTATTTCGGTATTTATTAAAGGAGAAAAGTTGGTTGATAATATAAGTTGAAAATGAGCAATAAATAATAAAATTCTTTTGTTATGATTATATCAGATTTAATAATTATATTTTGTAAATAATTTGATTTAATAAAATCCACTCTAAGTGTCTTATTTATGGAAGCGTTTTTGCTAAATTCTTTAGATACCTTTCCAACTCTAAATACTCTATTTTAGCTTGTTTAAACTCCATGTGCTAGGCCTAGATTTAATCAATTATTAAATTAATAAATCATAAATAGTAAGACATTAGTTTTGCAACAACATATGTCTGCATAAGAATTTTCACGATTGATCCCATTTTTCGTAACCAGATTTTATGTTGACTTCGATTGCCTAATATGTACATGTTCGCTGCTCTAAAAAAACTCTAAAACAACCAATAAAATTGTGTTATTATGTTTATGGATTTTTATTTCTTTATAATCTTAGATCTTAATCACATTTGTCGTAATTGACAGCGATTGGTGAAAATATATCTTGGAAATCGTAAAAGCCTGGCTTGGCTCGTCTATTGCATAACTACCGAGATATCACATTGTATTGATATGGCATAAATGTCTCGTTGTTCCTGTTTCGAGATTCGTGAAAATCCTCCGCTTTCACTGGACACTTCGAGTGGGGTATATATACAGTCGAAAAATATAAACAAAAGTCACAGTGAAGCCACCGCAGAAAGTCACTTTGCTGATTATGTTCAGAGAGCTCCAACCGGAAACTTATAGAAAAAAGAGCCGAATGTGCCAAACTGGTTTGCAAAATAAACGAAAGCCGAGGTATCGCTTTGAATGCCTTGCCTGGTGCCTGCTGCTCCATGTAGTGTGTAGTGTAGTGTAGTGTAGTGTGTGGTGTATAGTGTATTGTGTTGTGCTGGCTGGGTGCAGATACTCGCACAAGAAACCTGTTGCTTATTGATGCTGTTTTTGCCAACATTTTCTAGTTTTGAATGTGGTACAATACGTACCGAACTTAAATCTCAAAATCGGTTGGAATGCGAACGATGGTTGCCACACACAAATCTTAAATAAACAAGAAAGGAACGCGCCATTGGATTTCTGAGGGGGAGACCGAATCCGGGGATACCCTGGCATACCGAATAGCATCTAATCTTTTATGGCAACCTTTCAACAAAGTTTAAAGTTATGTGCTAAAAAAGACACAATAGGAAAAACGAGTTGGGTACTAAAGTATTTATTTTTATTGGTTGGAGAATTATCTAAGGCTGTTTCAGGCATGTGATGTAATGCGAAATAAATACTAAAGAATCACAAAATTTGTAAGGGTATATTTTATTTTATTTGATTCCTCTGCGATTTTTCTAAAATCTTTTTTTAAAGATGTTGATACCCTCACGGGTTAAATGGCAAAATTCTAATCGTTCTAATGAACTCAGTAAGTATCTAAATGTTTCTTTTGGTTGTTAACTTTCATGATATTGCCTTTTTCTTATATTTTAAAGCCTTAACTGCTGAGTAACAGGCTTAATCTTAAAGTATGTTTGGTAAAATGTTCATCAATAATGATTCGCACGTTTTGTTTCTTACAAGAATTCATTTATTATAAAAACTTTCGAGAAAATTGGCATAATAATAAGTTCAATGTTCGCCATATCCGGCTTATTTTTATACACTTTCGGGGTATTTTAATTTTAGTCAGAAGCTTGTAACGCTGTGAAGGAGGCATTTCCGACACTTTAAATCATATAATATATTCTTGATCTTAAGTGCATTAAAATTGGAAATGGAAAACAAATATAAATGTTAGTAAAAGGAATGTTGTGATTCCAGCCACATTGTATTACCAATCGGTGCCTAGCAATAACCTATAAAGCTTGCTTTGATTTGCCGCTGGCGAAAACTGTAAAAAAGATTAAATTTTCAGCTTAATAAACACCTTAAAGGCATTTAATCAGATTAAGATTAATCTCTTCTGGTGACATTCAAACTTTGAAACACAACAGCTCAACGCTGCGGTTTTCGTGTTTACTTTTGTTAACCCCATTCACCTTTATAATTCTTACGAAATACAGTCATCATCATTAACGTATAACTTTAAATAATTATGAATCTAATGAGTTAATAATAAATAAATTGCTTAAATTACTTACCGTTTAAAGATTCTAGCTAATGCAATTGAGCAAAATATTTGCGCTAAGTGTGTGTATCCAACGTGAAAAATGACACACGCCGTTAACAAAGGAATTCGTTATCCTTAATTACATTTCGAACAGATGATTTTTAAAGGTTTATTTGCTGGCAAATCATGTGCTGTATAGGAAATAATAATTATAAAACACACACGCGTTAGATTTTGACTTAAAACTGGTTAATAATACGTGTTATTTATGGGATTTGCTGCGGAACCTCTTTTCACATTTAACTAAGACGTTTTTATGATCTCAAGAGGATCGCCTGAAACATGTTTGGCATAAGTTTTCGGTTATATATTTTTGTTCAAATTAAACTCCCGATTTACTTCGGCCTTATGGGCTTAATTATAAAATATAATATTTCGCGAAAAGGTAATAAACAAAGCGTTGCGTGGGAGCCTTGTGGCGTGTAGTAAAAGTAGCATGGCAACTTGATTTATCCGTGTCTACATGAGTGTATATGTTTTTCTTACACAAATCTCGGCAATACGTGACCTCATTGGCCGATCTGCGACAGGCTATAGCTATATATTTCGACTGTTTCTTTGCTAATGCCGTAATATATATATTTTTAAACTCCGAACGGCATTTACTACCACGATCACGTTCACATTCCACACTGTGGTTTCATTATGGTTCTATATACATATATCCTCCTTTCCCCTAAAGTACTGATGATGATGATGATAATGATGGGTAAGTTGTGTGAATTTTTTCGCTGTTTGTTTTTTACACCATTGTGAATTGAGTAAACAACAAATTGGCAAGAGAAAGTCTTGCTTTCGGGTTTCACACACCAACATACATATAAACGGTTTATATTATTTGTTGCCTTCTCAACTATGGATGCTCCTCCACAGATTCGGGTTTTCTTTGTTATTTAAACGAGGATTATTTCATTTTTGGTGTTCACTTTGCAGAGATTAACTCATGTATTGTTGGGGTAATAATTATACAGCGGTGTTTACAAATATATTTTTTATATATTGTGTATCTTTGCCGATTGTGTATTCTTCACATCACACGTCTACTCTTCGCCTTCTGTGTCGATAAACGGCCTGGCGAAGGTATTGTATTTCTGAACTTTACACACATTTCTTGGGCGATAACTCTTGAAAAATTAGCTCTTGGGCATATTCATACCAGCAGCAGCAGCCTCAAAAACCGGTATCGCGGGAGCCACCTAAAATTCGAATAGGTAGGTACACTGCGCGAAAGCGTCTCCGTAACCGTCTCCGTCTCGTGTTGGCGTGTATTGCGCGTGCGCGTGTGTTTTTGTGAGCGGATGGAATGAAACTGTTTCGTTTCGATGTTACCTGTTCGGGCAACAAGTGGGCGCTACCGGGGGAACGAAATGAAATGGAATGGATTGCTATGGGATTGAAACTAGACTCGTTGGCATATCACTGTTGCGGTAAAACTGGTTTTCGGACTAGTTTAACAGCTGATACAACACACAGCACATAGCTAGATATATACCAAAATCCGAAGTACTCCCGATGCTGGATGCGAAAGGTATCGGCGGCGCACAGGTACGCCGCAATCTGCAGGTGCATGTAGGTATGTTTTCGGTAAAGGCCTGCTAACAGCCTCTGTTAAGCCAAAGGTAAATAAAAAGACCACCATGTTTCATTTCCATAGGAGTAGGCAGTGGAACCAGTTTAGTGCTTTTTTCTCCCCCTTTCCTTGTATTATATCTATGTATTTTTTCTTTCCTTTTTGTTTTTAGCTGCATTTGCCGTGCTGTGTTCGAGGCTGTGTTAAAGTTTTTATTAAAATGTTTTAGGCGATGTAGCCGCGATTTTGTGCAGCAATCGACGTCGAAGCGGCCCGCTCACTGCGCCAGTGCATGTGCATGAATGAAGTTCACTAAAGGGGCAGACAGCATTTTTGTACCTGTCAGCCAGCCCCAGTCTCGGCTTCAGCCAAAAGCCATAGCCCCAGCTTTGGAGTCGTATATATGCATATTCCACATCCATTTCCACTCCATTGTGCGGGGACAATGAGACAGTTTGCCACAGAATCCGCCATTATCATCATGGTGAGGCGTCGACAATTGGATAAAAATAATATTATAAATTGGGAGATAATATAATTATATTTAATAGATAGTTTTTCACATGTCAAGCATTAAATGATCATCATTTTGGTTGAAATATTTTTAGGGTAAAGTATTCCTCACTTATACCAAAATATATAATATAGAAAACGTATTAAATAAAATGTGAAATAAATTATAAAGCTTATCTATCTATTTAAAATTCCCTACTTCATCTATTTATAGTATCTTAAGGATCAAGTACCTCAAGGATAGTATCCATAAAAACCTCTATTAAATAGTAAAGAAATTGAATATATTTTGGGCTATATAAAATAAGAATCCAACTCAAACCCAATAAGAAGTCCCTTACATACATTTAACATTTAATTTCTTTATTGCATCATTCTTACTAATTGCACATAATCATTAAATTTAAATTATTTAAATGATCTTAAACGAGTGAAAGATTTTTTCTAACTACCAATTACAGCAGGAAGTCGTGGAGCCAAAAATATGTATATGCAATGCTGTGTGATGTGTCTTCATTCCCATATTTTTTAATTCACGCAAAGAGAAAGTGCTAGAGCTAGAGAGGGCTTTCAGCAAGATGTTGTACACCATTAGTCACTTTACTGTTTCTTAACAACCCAAGTTCATTTAATATTCAGCTCTTGGGCATCTCTTGTGCAGAATTCCCGGGCCAAGAAGATTAATTGAGGCTAAAACCAAGGCCCACGGTCTCTTTTTTTTACATGAAACGAAGAGGAGGCTTGTTCTTTTTTTTTATTTTCTTTTTTTAATATAAACGCGTAGTTTCTTCTTGCGAAATTTATTGGCGGGTTTGGGATTACCATAATGTGTGTTAGCGTTTGGCTTTGTCTTCCGGCTTCGTCGACAGTTTTACAATTTGAATGTCCCATTTTCGCGATATATATAATCTGAGACATTTTGTTGTGTGTCGATCATTTTTGTTCATTTCAAGTTCAGTCCATTGACTGCTAATTTGGGTCGGTTTTGTAACCCTATACTCACATGTGGAGCTACCTTATTTTTTATACGGTTAATAAATTAAGAGAACATTTTTGGACATAACGTAGGCTTCTTTTTAAGTAGATACTTTTAAAAGGAGAATTTATTCTAATTTTTACTTATTATATATTTTATTTGTATTTACATTTTAATTTAAATCTGCTTAAGTAAAGCAAGGGACCGGATATGAAGCACTTTAACGTGTCAGCCGAAATTATATGGTTTCGCTGAATCCATAAGCTTGAATTGCTGTTTAAGACATTTCGTAATCAGTTTACTTTCTCAGGAATTTTTTCGAAACTGCAATATAAAGTAAAGAAAAAAGAACCCATAACAAAAATGGTAAGCCCTCAAAAAATAAATCAAGTTACATGTAGAACAATATTTAAACAAAAGTATCAGTATATTTGGGGGGCTTGAAAACTTTAATATATATATAAATTATTTAAATTCGCCAAAAGTTTAATTAACAAAGTGACAACATCTCCCTTGAAAGTGTATAAATAGCATTAAAGACATTGTGCAAATGCAAACACAAATTGCAACCTGTTAATTTCCTAAAATATTACGTTGCAAAGCATTAAAACAAAACCTCATAAAGAGCATAATAATAAGCTCACTTGGCTTCAAATTACTCCAGTTCAACTGGAGTTTCACAAAAGCCAGAAAGAAGTATGATCTAAATTATAATTTCTAATTCTGGCTTATGGCTGAAAACTCAAATCTTGATGGCTGAAACCTGGCATTGTTCTGCCCTCTCACATGCTCGCTCCTTTGGCTGTTAAATCATTCTTCGTCCACAATTTAATTGCTCTACAAAGTACAACTGCATTCCAGCCACGGCTGCAGCCATTCGATTCGATTTGAAACCAATGCGCACCACATAACCAAAAGATGCCTTCGCCCCGGCGGACCGAACAATCGCTTGGCCAAGATCAGTTTCTCCATATATATACACACACTCTCGTGGTGTGTTTGTGTGCACCGACAGTTGCGGTCAGGAGGAAAGTACGGAGCGGATGCTAAATTTATAAGGTGGAAATTCAATCCACTGCCGGCGAGAACGGGGAATACATCTCCTGGCTGGTTGGGCTGCTCGCGTTATGTGGCTTCTTGACGACAGTGTTGCCGAGCACTCGGTAAGCAATTTCAATAACAGGATTTATGGCTGCCAAAAGGGAGAGGAATAAAGTAGTGTTTACCAGGAAAACAGCTAGAACAGGGGGAAACTTTTAGTTGAAAATAAAACAGAACAAACAAAAAATTTTAAATATTCTTTCTAAATAATATATCTACATAATATCGAAATCGTAACAATAAGGGAATTTGGTATTGTAAATCAAAGGAGTAAAGCTTATGATAGCTTATGATATTTATAGTTTTTTATATACAATATCTGACTGTTGGTTTTCTTTCACGTTCCTAAATAGTAGTCAATATCGAGCTTAATACATCAATAAAAGTTTGTTCTTCTTTAAATAAATACAAACACAGAGTTTAAACTTTATGGATTATTTTGCATATTTTAAACTTGTAGGGATTCTTAATTCTTAATCCTTATACTATAAAAAACTTGAATTCTTTATAAAATATTGCAACACTCCTATCTAAAAGGGACCAATATCTCAAGCTTTAAAAAGGCTTAACTGACCATCACTGTTCTTCACTTATATGCCTATCTATATATATAGTTTACTACTACGCTCCTGACCGCAGCTGTACACGTCTCACAGGCAGGCCATTAACATTGCTTAATTGAATTAGATTCCGAATGCAGATTATGAGTAGCATCGCATGCTCACTTCGGGACAAACGGACTATGGCGGCGGAGTATAGAGTATTTACGCTGGCTAGAAGCAATTGGATTTCCATTCCCACTTCCCAGGCTCTCCAGGGGCCCATGCAAATGAGGAGGACTCCGCTCTCCCTCTCCGCTCTTGGAGGCGATATCATAAAGTACTTATTTAATAATAGTTGTTCTGCTATCATTGCCCAAAACGAACAACGGTTCACTGAACCTGAAATCTAATTAGCTGAGTTTTTCGCAAAACAAAACTCACAAAAAAAAAAGCGGTTTCTGTAATCTAATTCGATGGCGTCAGCGGCACTTGGCGAACCAACCACGAAACATTTCTGCAGCCAAAACGAGCGGAGACTTGGAGAGACCTGTGTATGTTACATTGGTGATTCGATTGCACTGCTCTGGGATCTGGACACGGAGACGCGAGACGGGGCCGGTATTAAAGGCCAGCAATTGTGGCATGTCCTAGTGACAGCCTCCGACCAAACAAAATGCCCGTGCAATAACACACAGTACACACAGTACACGCTGCACACACAGCCGGCCAGTCGTGCCACTAACGTAGGAGCTGCTGCTTCATTAGTTATGCATTAAGCATACGATATGTTGTACAACCCGGCACAATGGCCATCGGGTACATGGCCTTTCTGCGGCGATTCGCACGGCTCCAGGTAGAGCCATCAAAGGTGCGTCTCCAAGACGGTACGTGCCTGTCATATTTTTTGGTCATTTGAGTCTATAATGGTGACACGTAATATTAAAAGGGCACCCCTTGAAAACATCAGAAATGTAGGTGCTTAAATAGCTATTACTCAGCCATTCAATTAATTAATGTAAAACGAAACTGTCACTTGTTAGTTCTGTTTTTTTCCTTTTTAAGGAAATGGTTAAGAATACCCTGCAATTCTGTTATAGAATGTAAAATGGTATATATTTTATTATATTACAAAAATACTTTACGATTTGAGATTGGTAAAGAACAGAAACAAAGTAATTTCAAAGGTAATCAATTTTATTAAAATAAAGGTTGTTGATAGACCACATCAGTCAGCATTTAGAAAACAATTTGAAAGAGTATAAACTTCCTTTTTAATTAAGAGTCTTTGTGTTTTTAAATAGCTATTTAAAATATCAAGATATTTTTTGCTATATATTTAGTTATTTCCCCTTGATAACATTAATTGGAACACTAATTATAAGAAACTATTCAGATCTATAGAGATTTATTGATAACCAGGGTACCTGAACTTCGTCAATACTCCCACCTGCTCCGCCTTTCCTGTTTTTCCCTCATTGGGCTGCGGCTGCTGCAGTCAATCTTTTTGCGGGATGTCCAGCTCCTGTTAACTGCGTGCAATTCGTGGGGGTTCGGGTTCGTATGTCGCTTAAAAATTTTAATTGCCTTTGCGTGTTTAGAAAACTTACACGTACGTATGTTCTGCGTAGTTTAGCAGCTGACGCTGACCAAATGCATTTCCACGGCGTGCTTTCTAGTCATCGTAGTCGTCGTCGCCGTCGCTCCAGGGGACATTGGGGTGTTGGTGGTTACTGCCAGGGGGGCGTGTGTGGTGTATTATTGAAGTCTATTTTCACACTTGCACCGATCGTTAACGCTTATCATCGATGGGGATTAAAATTGAAAGGGACTCTGTTGTGTCTTGTGTCTTATTAACAATAATTCTGCAATGTACAAACTTAAGAGGATAGGGGATTTCTTTAGACACGCAAATGTGGCTAAGGGTAGATCGTTTTAGGGACTTCTAGATAATAAAAAGTTGGAATTGTAACGAACTAAGAACGATACATTTTATGAAAAGATTTAACAAGCAAGCAAAGTCATCTAGATCAAAGAAAACCTTGCCATGTTATTCTCACAATCTCATTTAATTTTATTATTTATAAAACACTGCATACGCAGAACTTTTTCTAATAAACTTAGTTTAGAATTATGGCCTCTATATGGGCTGTTTGTACCGCAGGATTTATTCACACAATTCTTGGACTGTCTATATTTTTATCGCAAGTGCCCGATGGTTGTTCACCCGCTCCCCAGCTGGCCAGTTATATCTTCTCCGGAACAATTCTTTTGCTATTAGCCAACTTGACGCTCTACTCGGAGCGATATACTCATCTGCCGTACTCCATTCAGTTTCTGGTGGAAACTATGAGCGCGCTGGCCATTCTAGAGTTTAGTGATATCTATGTTTGGTGCAGGACGGAGCGGGTTATTCATAACTGCGCGCGGTTGCTGTTTTTGTCCTTGGGAATGGATCCAAAGGTGTATTTGGGGAAGGAATACTGGATTTTAATAGTTCCAACCACAGCGCTAGCTGCCAGTGCCTTATTTATCGTCACTCGAGCAACCCAAATCATGAGCAAGTCCGTCCTTCGAAGACAGCGAATTAATATACATCTGAACAGGGAGGTCTACATGGACATGATCGTTGATAGTATAGATATAAACAACAATCGGAATAGACGTTTAAATCGTGGGAATCGTTAATCATATCACAATTATGTAAATTTATAGGTGTTATTATGCAACAATAGAAATCTTAAGTGTAATAAGTAAATAAAGAAAAATCGCAGAAATTCAAATTAAATTTAAAAGTAACAGTCTCTTCTGCTAATCGACGGAAATTAGAGTTGGGACAAAAATCGATAAGTTATCTGTTTTAAGGGACTAACGCGGTATTACATAACTGTGGCAACTCTAGTTAAATTGGATTCGACCTGCCAGACCCGCGCCCATTTTGGCGATGCCAGATCAAAAGTAATTTGCTGTTCAAGCTTCTCTGCCTTTCAACACACTTTTCATGAAATAAGATCAAGTTAGAAATGCTCTTGGATATGCCTGACGGCTAGGAAAGTCTATTTAAATGCAGGAAGCTTATAAAATGACGACATGAATTGCATTGCTGCTTTGGTATTAAGTTAGTATATTTATCACTCTTCATTCGGTATATTTTAACGGTCCCAGCCACGGTCACTCTGCTCCATTTGTTGTGAATTTAACAACAGCTGAATAATAAGCATATTTGGTTAAAAGACAATTATGCGATTTCCCGCAGCTAGCTTATAGCGCCCCCATCACCCCGTGATTGCCATGCGAAGAGGGGAACCTGCCGTAGTGTCGCCACTTATCCCGCAGCCCAGCAAAGCGCTCGAGCGCCCGGACAAAGCAGCCCCAAATAATAAGTAATTCCGCGGAAAAGCACTTTACAAAGATGTCGACGGAGGAGCATGTGTGGCGAGCGCATGTTGTGAGGCGATTACGCGAACGCAACCGCAAGGAGTGCGAGAATTTCAAGGAAATCATCGAACAAAGTAAGCATCTTCCCACACAGGGCAGCGCGGTGCGGGAGCGCCAGCGAGTCGGCCCCCAAAATGACACACACCACTGGCCGTCATTGTCACCCTGCTGCTCTCGCTCCGCTCCGCTCCACTTCTCACGCCCAATTACTCTAATTGCCTCTCGTTAATTTCAGACAACCGCCTGATCGATCATGTCGCGCAGCTCAAGTCGGACAACCTGAAGCTGTCCGTGGAGAACGAGCAGCTTCGCAGTGCGGTGTCAACAGGTGGCACCGGCTCCAATGTGGCCATTGCCACGCTGGAGAAGAAGCTGCTCAGCCAGCAGGAGGAGCTAACGGAGCTGCACAAGCGGAAGGGCGAGAATTCCCAGATGATTGTGGACCTTAACCAAAAGGTCGAACAGCAAAGGATCATGATATCCGAAAAGGAGCACAGGTAACAGATGAGTGCTTGGGAAGTACAAAAGCAAATTAATTTGGAAGTATTATCTGTATTATACCTTAAATACAATCTAGAGATTATTAAGTACGTTTAGGAGGAGATATCTCAAAGTTTACAAGAAAATGCATATTATTTTTGCAATATTTCGTTAAATTTCATAGTGTTTACTATGTTTTCCATTAGATTAGCCTATAGTGTTCCCATTATATTGCCAGTTAAGTCTAACTATTGCACTAAGTATCTTGAAATGTGACAAATTGAACACAGTTTCATAAATTAATTCAATAATTCCAACCTATTTCCTTAATTGTAGCCTCGCGGAGCAGCAAACGAACAACAATCGATTGCGGGCTGAAGTGCAGCTACTTCACTCGAGTTTGGAGGAGCTCAAGAAGTTGAACAACACCATGCTGGATGAGCATACAGCCCTGCAGCTAGCATTCAGCTCTCTAGAGGATAAAATGCGAGGAGTACAGGTAAGTTTCACGATCACCACAGCATTGATTTATATCTCAGAACAATCAAAAAGGCTACCACAAAATTCTACGTGTATCTAAATTAAGAAAGTGTTTTTTCTTTTGGAAGACGAAACAAAGCATTAGTAAGTAGCACGTCGCTACATTTATGTAGGTGTCGCCTTGACACTTTTGATGTACGCTTTTCCAAAGGTCGATGTTCCTAAAATAAAGACAAATAAATTTTGTCAACAACGGAAGGGATTCTTCATTCTGTAAGGAATTGTATAATCAATTGTTAAACTCTTAACTCACTTAAATTTTTAAAGAATTTTATGAACCACATATTTTGCACATTGTTCAGAAAGTGAGATACATTTTTATTGTCAATAAACCATAACCATTCTTTATCAGATGAATGGTATGAAATATGGCTTACCCATTAAAAATATAATAAATTTCACACATTTATAGTTTATATTTGTTTACCCTTAATTTATTTATTTAATATGGAACATTGTCTTCAAGCCTAAACTCTCCAAGTAGAATAGTGTGTCTCGCGGTGCTCACTGATCCATAACAACTAAAATAATGTACACTAGCTCCGTATTTTATTCGGGCAAGCCGATAAATATATATTGCAGATGGCTACAAACGCTATGGATTTATTATGCCTATAGATACATAGGGGAAAAGCTTGCTATCTTTTCCGATTTCGATCCAGTAGCACATTAGCGTTCATCGTGGAAAAGCAGTTCTCGCAGCAAAACGGCTCTAAAAATATATACATAATTTCTAAATATGAAAAAGCATTTGTTGAAGAGCTTTTCGTTCTCTGTCGATTCACAGGATGAAAATCGGTGTCTGCTGGAGCGTTTGATGCGTTACAAGTCCAAGGATGCAGACAAGTTGAACGAGGAGAACGAGAGCATAATAAGGTACGTTGTTCATATTAAGTTCATTTGGAAAGCATTAATATCATGAAGAAAACATACAATTTAATATATTTGCATATCCTCTGTTATTTATTAATATTCATGTACGCACATGTACATAAATGCATTTTTATACTACGATAAGTGCTGAGATAAAGACTGGTTAATCGCGTTGCTTATCTAACGCTTATAAAGGAATGGTGATAAAAATCACATGTAAACAGTTAACAAATACATATAATATTGTTGTTGTAGAAAATTTTCCTATACTCTTCATAAATTTTTGGTACATTTTTTATTTAAAAATCATGCAGGATAAAAAGAAGTTTAATAATAAAAAGTTAATCAACTAGAAGAGGTACGTTTAAAGATATATAGCGTCGGATGTATAGAAAATTTTATTTTATTGTTTTAAATAGATATCCTTAAAAGTACATTTTTGGTAATCCCTTTTTATTTATTTCCAAAATAACTGTGAAGTTTTTTGAATTAACTAGTATATTGATTTATGGTTGTATCCATACATCGATTGATGCCTTAATTATAATGCATTGAGGAAAGAACATCTTTTTCAAGGGATTCCTTTCTAGCAAGACCCTTGTGTATTTCGTTACTTATATGATTTTAGAACCTTCGGATCTTTCTTTATATAAAGTTATTTTAGAGATTTCAGCACTACGACTCCTCACCTAGAGTTACAGAGAATAAATAATCATTTTTAATGCCCACCCAAATCACCAAAGCAAAGCAAGCAAGTTAACCGAAAAAAGCGGATGACGGGAACTACCAATTCTACCATAAAGGTTGACGGATAACTACCACACACAAAACTGCATGTAATCAATATCCTGTATTTCTCCACTAACACCCCTAACACACCCGCCAAGGAGTAGAGCGGACCATTTAGACGAAAATATACATACTCTCGACTGTGTCATTCATTCTGATTTGCTCCTTTTGATTTTTTGGTTCAATATAAATGTATAACCGTTTTTAAACATATCTAGAAAAAGACTGCCGTCAATTTTCAGGAAACGTTCGGCCAAACTGAAACGTGACCTTGAGGACGCCGTCCGTGAGCCCAGTTCATCGTCCGGCAACGTTCCAGCATCGTCGTCGCCCGGTGCAGCATCGCTGCAGCGCAACTCCACCAGTCCTGCCCAGTTCGTTGGCGGTATCATTGGCGACGAGGACTTCGACGAGGCCACAATTAATGGCGCCATGGAAGCCATAGGTCTGGATGATAATGAATATATTAGCGCTCGTTTTACAGCAGGCATCGAGGTTGGTGACACAACATGCCGAACTTCCATCGATGTCCTGAAGGCCACGGGCTATATGGGTCAGGCCAATCCGACCAAGATCCTAATGAAATTTGAGGCGCATGAAAACGAATCGCATGCGGTGCGCTGGAGTCCCGTGGAGCGTATGGTGGCCACCGGTGGCGCGGATCGCAAAGTGAAACTCTGGGATATTGGCAAAAGTGAGTTTGCATATTAATTTATCTATTGTATTTTAGGGGTATCTATGTATGAGTGTTTCTCTAAAAGAATTAAATTAATTAATTGCGGAACTATAGGGGATCTTAATATCCGGTTATTACCGGATTATGTTTGGGAAAATACCTAGCTATGATATGTATGTTGTGGTAGGTCCAATATGAATTGTACTTTATTGAGCTTGAAGACCTTTAGATTTAAAGCAGATGCATATATTTGAATTTTATTTATGAGAAATTAATAGATCTAAAGAATATTGATTAATTGTTCGTTGAAAATTATATTAAATACCATATAAACATCGTTGTATCAAGAGAAGGGAAGAATCCTATGCTATCTATTATCAAACGTATCGCACTTATTATTTTATTAAAAATATCGTAAACTATAACATATTTAAATTTGTAATATCAAAAATGAATGTATCTGTAATTTTTGCGTTGTCAAACATCTATTTTATCCATATATCAATATATTCTGTCATCTTTACTTTTCACTAAAATAAAACAAAAGAACATAAAAATGTCATAGCTTTAATCTATAAATACCATAATACGGTTATTTAAGTGTTTGTTTAATGTGGATAATATTTAATAAATTACTAATGTATATGTTTATTTTTAATTATAGATTCCACCGAACCACGCGCCGTTCTAAGCGGCAGCAGTGCCGGCATCAATTCAGTGGATTTCGATTCCACCGGCGCCTATATATTGGGCACCTCCAATGATTACGGTGCTCGGGTATGGACGGTGATGGATAATCGACTAAGAGTGAGTAAAGTCTTACAAGCAGCCTAATTAGTAATATTTATAATTAAAACTAAAACATATTCGTGCGCTTGTGTGGGAAGTATTACGGTTTACAATAAGACAATGAGCATTAATTATCAAAATGATGGAGATTCCGGAATGCTTTGACAGCTGGATAATCTACTTTTTAGTATCTTCTTCTGTGACCCTTTTTCCCTAGGAAAAATGTAAATTTTGAAATTAGAATTCAATGGTGTTTTCACACGAGAACAAGAAAGTAATGCGTGCTCGCTAAAGAAACATACTAATTACAATTAGTGTGTATCTCAAATGGAACCACACTTTCCTTTTCTATTGTTATTATCTTGTTTATACTGATTAAAAAACGGACTTCTTTGATGCCCCCTGATTTATAAAGAATTTTCAGCCCTCGTGATGTTCTTTCTTCGCCTTTGTTTATCCATTTACCCCTCTGTCTCAGTATATCTATAGGAGCAGACAGACATACAGGCATACCAATGTCAATGTTTATAAATAAATTTTGCATGTTTGCCGCTTTCTAACTCGGAAAAAAGGCGAAAAGTAAACACAGGCCGGCGGGTAAACATTACAGAGACGCTGAATGTGTTTACTGATATAGTGAATAAAGCACTTTAACTATGATATGTCCGTATGCTGGGAGTCTGCTCATAGTTCTAGTCTCAGATGCATGAAGAAATGATTTTATGCTTTGCTTACACCTTGGGAATTCCTGGGAATTTTTTAACAAGTGAAACTTTTAACATTTAATTTAAAAATCACAAATTGCCAAGCAATTTATCAACTTCATAAGAGGCTCCCTGATATCTTAAAAGCATTCTAAGAAAGTGCAAATATTTGCTATTCGGCAGCATTTCCCTAGACGATATTGAGTAAACAAATTCGGATGTGAAAAAATAACCCAGAAATTGACATATTTATCCTACAAGGCGCATTAAATGGATATTTTTGAGAATGTTTATCGGGAAATCAATTTCGTTTGATGGTCATAAATAAAAGTCGCGGATGAAAGCTTGAAGGAAAACCAAAACTGGCCTATAACAGATGCACAATGTTGGCCTGAATTGTGGCAGCGGCGCATTATCTTCCTTACCCCAAGGTTCATCTCCACCCGGCCTGGTCAGGCGAGATCCGCCGGTTCGCAGCCACTCCATCCATTTATGCTGCACATCGTCCGCATGCGAACCAACAAACATACAAGTGCAGTTCTTCCTGCTTCTCCGCCTGCGCGACGACGACGACGACGCTTCTAACTGGTATTTCTGGATTGACATTTAAACGGTTCTTTTGCGCACAACTGGAAACTGTAACTGAAGAATAGCGCCCGAGTGCTGCACTGCAGCATTAAAATGAGCACACTGACTTGTACGGCCTCTGGCCACAATGCGATCAAAACAGTCATCTGATTGCCGGGTTATTATCATTTATGCTTGGGCCTCAACTCTTTTTTTTTGTTGCCAATTCGCATCCCGCATCCGCACTTGGCATCGCCCAGAATGTTATTTGGACCATTTAGCACTAATTAGCAGATCAATACCTCAACCGAAAGTAATTGGCAGTTGAGGAGAGGCTTTCTATCAATTTTCATAATAGTTTATTGTCCGGAATTCATATATATCTTACTTGTATATGATGACTAACCTAAATTTGAATTATATTCTGCTGACCTAAAATAATAGATAAAGATTTATACATAGTTAAATCCTTATCATTTTCCACTTAACAAGCTTTAAGTTATTTGGAACTTTCCCATTGATTATTAGAATTATGCATCAGTTTCACCTGATTGTTTGGAATAAAAAACTTACTAGTTCTGATAAATTGATAAAGAAACAACCTTGCAGTGAAAATCTATCATAACTATGCCAAAAATGCATTAAATCAATCGGAAAGCTTTCCTAAGTTAGTTTTAATCAGGTTAATAAATCTGCATACTCATTTTACAGTTTTTAAAAACTCAACATTTTATAAATTTTTGACAATTTTAACGATTTAACCCCTCATACAAATTCTAAATTTTGAAAAAATTTTGAGAAATTTTGTTCACTGCCGGACATCACTAAATCGATTCCGCTGTTGATGCTGATCAAGAGTATATATGGTTTATAGGGTCAAAAATAATTCCTTAACGCTCTGCAAACTTTAGAATTAGAATTAGAATACCCTGCAAGGATATAATGATAAAGATAGCGTATTTTTCGTACAATATCAATAAAGTATCAATATTTATTGCCATCCTTAAGAAGCATGATAGTATCTTTATTAGGTTATGTTCACCCAGAATTATCCTAAGAGTAATAACCTTTCACATATTCAAAGTCTACAATTTCTCAATTATCTCTGTATCATAATACTGCTCTTAATTAAACATTTTCCAATAGAAAAGGGCTTATAAACTATTATTATCGATCAGGTTTCAAGCAAGACAGGTTTCTAAGCTCTGGCAAGGATAGGCACTTATAAATTTAGCAGCTCCTGTGATTTGTTCCTCCTAACACCATAATAATAATAATTAGCATTAAATCAATAGCTTCACTCGGGGAGCCTCATTACGCTGGACATATATTTTCCTTACTTTGTGGCTTATTTTAAAGAGGACATTTCACACGCAGCATACTTTGCTGAATTTTGAAGCCACCGGTTTCGTTGACAACATGTTTTGGTGGCAAACAAACCTCTTAAGAGAGAGAGAGAGCTCCCTCCATCTATGTTATTAGTTTGTTGGTTCGGAACCGGTGTCTCTTTCCCCAGACCCCAGACACTCTTTGCTCCAGCTCTCTTCTCTCCAGAGGTTCTCCAAATAAGCCCCCAGGAGAGGTGGTGTTCAAGTCAAACATGTTTGACTGTGCTTCAAGCCACACTGCGCGTACATTGACCGTTCGACTTGACCGGTTGCCGGTTGGAAATCGGACTCGGCTCGGACTTGGTGTTGGAGTTGGAGACGAGGCTCTTTAATTAAGAGAGAACAATTCTACATTAACATTTAAGGCCACCCCTTGAATGTTTATTTATTAGAAGACCTTGAATCTTTCATCTCCCATCCACCTGAGATTTCTTATCTTACCTTCCCATATATCTATGCATTTTCCCCCAATTATTTCATTTAAGTGCCTACAGCTTCCTGATAATAAATCAGGCATTTCTCCTGATCCCCAGGAAGTTGTACTTTTATCTAATCTGGTTTCTTGATGTCATGCCTCTAAGTTGTAAGATAAATATTCAAGAATTAACAGTTCTTTGAACGAGAGAACCAGCGAAGAGTCCCCCTTGCCAGGTGTCAATGACTCTCATTCATATATATATAGTATATGTACATATAGTAAAGAATGTAACTCTCTGGGTTAGGAAGAACTGTAAGATGACATTACCATGTAGTCGACCGGCTACAGAAATCCATCCAAGCGACCTATGTCAATAAATTTCCAGCGGAGTTAAGATCCGAGTTTTTAACGCCGCAATTAAATGTCTGCCAGCGGACACTTTTTTTTAATTGCACGCCGTTCTAGTGAAAGATACTTAGCTGGCGTAATTAGCCGGTTTCTGGTGGAAGGTACTTACTTACTTACATATACGACATATGCCAGAAAAGGTGTTGGCGGTCCATGTCCCCATATCTGTCCCTCTGTCTCTCTGACTGGGTTAGGATTAGCTTTTATTTAAAGATGCTGGCCACAGTGCCCTATAACGTATTTTAGCTCTAACTGTTTTGTACCGAAATCTCGGGACTATTTTGCAGCACACGCTGACGGGTCATAGTGGTAAAGTAATGGCCGCCAAATATGTCCAAGAGCCCATTAAAGTGGTGACCGGAAGCCATGATCGCACTCTTAAGATCTGGGATTTGCGCAGCATCGCCTGTATAGAGACGAAATTTGCAGGATCGAGCTGCAATGATCTGGTGACCACCGATAGCCTGGGATCAACGATCATCAGCGGGCACTACGACAAGAAGATACGATTCTGGGACATACGCACCGAAAAGCAGGCGGATGATGTCCTAATGCCGGCCAAAATAACGTCTTTGGATTTGTCAAAGGGTAGGTGCTGGAAATTCCCATTAACACATATATTTATTGATTTATTTGATACAGATTGCAATTACCTCATATGCTCTGTAAGAGATGATACTATTAAATTATTAGATTTACGCAAAAATCAAGTTATATCCACGTTTACGTAAGTGTTTAGCAAGTTTCAATAGCTCTTAGATATGATTTATTCAAGTTGTATTTCCAAACAGAAACGAACACTTTAAAATCAGCTGTGATTTCGCTCGGGCTTCCTTCAACTCGAGCGGCCTAAAGATCGCGTGTGGATCAGCGGATGGCGCCATATATATTTGGAATGTGAATGGTTTCCTCGAAACTACTTTAAAGGGACACAGGTAAGGGTCGTCTTTGATAGGATCTAACAAGTACTTGACTTTGTACCAACAAAGAGCTCTTAAGAAATAACTATGAGATTTATACAATATAATATTTTATTGTTCTTTTATTATTTATTTCCCTAATAGCACTGCTGTAAATGCCGTCAGCTGGAGCCCCAATAGTAATATGCTGGCTTCTGTTGGCAAGAACAAGCGATGCATTATCTATTCGGATTCGTAGCCCTAAGTGATGTTGCCATAATAATCGTCGTCAGTCAGTGTCGGTTCCAAATTACTGAAACGCTTATATAGTCAGAGTCAGAGCGCCAATGCGGAGGAGAGTCTGCTGTAAATATATATAGTAAACGCGGTTGGCGAATGGCAAAGGTAACTCCAGTGCCGACTGTTTTAATTATTTTATTTCATTATTTTTTATTTATACATGAAAAGGATATAGTTTACAAATTGTATCAATTCATATAATATATATATATAAATATATATATGAGCTAAGTAAATGTTTTCCTAATGTAAAAATAATAAATTTCTATATATATATATTGTACACTGGGTTGCACATATAGTTACGACCAAAATAATGTAGTATGTACGTGTATAAACGAATTAGGTTTACAAAACCCCAGTTAAAAGAGTGTGTTTTTAGCCGTTTTTTGTGTACTTTTTTAAAAGATAAAATGACGTTAAGTGGTTACAACAAGACGCGCCTTTCTTTAAATATTTAACTAATGTCTGTGTAGCTTTATAAATAACCTAAATTTCGGCTTTACAATTTTCTAAAACATTCTATTGAACAAAATAAATAACGAAAAAAAGAAAGTTCACTTGAAACTGTGTGTTAAATCTTTCACTTCTCAAGAGATTTATTATTTCTAGAATAGAAATTATCGAAATTTTTATATTGTAGATCACAAATGAACTATTTTTATTTGCCAATTAAGTCTAACTTTAGCTCTTCCTATAGATTTACTTCTGAAAAATAATAGGTTTAGAGCAGAGTATTGAGCCAAGTTTGCGATTTTACGACTGTGATAGTGATATATGATCTTGCATTTACTGACTGCCACCTGTGCTGCCTGTGCTGCCACCTTGGGCTGCAAATAATGCTCATTCGAGCAGAGCTCTTATGCATCCTTCGAACGTGATGTATTTTAATTTCTGCATATGTGATCAATTCTTGGCACGAATGCTGGAACAGAGCTCTGGGCAGAAGGAGAACACAAGAGCACAAGAGGACCAATTATTTCGTGTGCTGACGGAGCACAATCGACACTGGGGAATCTCTAATTGAGCGAGGAAAATAGCCACGGCTCCACCATCATTACAAATCTAACGTACATTCATTTTTATCGCCTTGCATGCATGCCTTAATTAAGAATCTTTCCAGATTATGTTCTATAGAAGAACCACAACTTAGCGCTAAGTACCGCAGCGATATAAAATCTCCGTGGCGCTCTCCAGTGCGAGTGGTACCTACTTCAAGTACATATATAGTGTCGTTGAAGATGCAATGCTAAGTAAATTAATTGAGAGGAATTCCGTCAACTGCCAGGAGGCAAAGAAGAGTGAGCTCTGAGCGCTGGGGATGAGAGGATGAGGTGACAGGCGGACAGGAGTCACTTTCCCGTATGCATATACAGCATACAGGCTAGCGAGCGTTCCTCCAGCTAAGATAAAGATACAAATCTGCACGAAGCCTGTTTCCTGTTGTGCCGAGGGTGCATTTATTTGCATGATTCACACAGCTGCTGCTGGATCTTCATACAGGTGTACCATCCACATGGCAATAATGAAGATGGGACGTTGAGTCGCGTCGCCGTCGCCATAGCCGTCGCCTCGCTGGGAAACCTAGGGGGAAACAAGCACGACATTTGGACCTTCCTTTCTGCTGCCCACATGGAAAAGTGAATCGCTGCCTCGACTGCCTCCACTGAGGAGGAGGATTCATCTGGCGAGTGTGTGTCGTGCATTTTGGGCGACTCTAAGTGAGCATGTTCCTGGAAATCCAAGGCCCTTGAGTCGCCTTTTACAGTTGTGGCTGCATTTTAAGTTTTATTGAAGTATAAATAATAATTCGCAGGTGTCTGCATTCCCAGTCTTGATTCGCACAATTCGTTATGCGTGGGTAAGGTGAGTTTTTTTTACCGACTTACTTACCTTTCCCATATTTATAATCGCAAATCCAAGCAATTACTTTCGTAATTTCATATTTATAGCTGGAAGAAAAAATGTAGAACCAGTCCCACAAATCAGAAAAACTAAGACACGTAATTTGTAATTCATTTTATTTAGTATTCATTCAGCCTCCCCGCGAAAGCCCAGAAAATCACACAGAGAGCTCATTAAAAATCTTAAGGTTTAATAATAATAAGATGAGTTTCGTTCCATAAAATTAGGGGGGTTCAATGCAAACATTAAACAGCTATTGATATGTAATAAATTAGGTTGCTTAAGCTTAGACCAAGGCATGCATTCGACAATGCCGATGCAGATACAGATGAGGGATTTAAGTGTAATATGCATTAGTTTTTTACAAATGTCAACCAGCGTAGTTCCGAAGTCGCAAAGGGAGTTCAATGCCAGTGTCATAGGTCGAACTGCCTTTGCAAGTGGGGAATCGCGGAAATCTCAGTACTAAATAAAACGCCATGGCTGCAATGCAAACAATCTGAATTCCACCGAACAAGACACACATTAATTTCATTTCTCTAAAATCGTGCACTGACTAGATAAGGCTAATAGCGGTACGGATCGGATGTGGTATCAGGACGACGGGTATTCGTTATTAATTAGCATAACTTTTCGTAAATATTGATTGCACCTTTTGAAGCTTAGACGTTAATGCTGTAAGTTATATGAATATTGCATTCGGTTCGAATCTGTGCTCTTAGTATGAATGCTGATACGGCTGCAGTTTCTGGCGGCGTTGATAGCAGTACGTCCAAATGGCGATCACGGCCAACTGGGTTAGCAAGAAAATGGTGGCAGCGGTAATAAGACCTAATTGGGGAGAAAAGTTAAACGCATGCTGTAGCATATACTTTCATTCTTTGGAGAATCGGGTATCTAATCGAAATTACTTCTTTTTTTGTGGCAAGAATTTTAAGTGGTCTCAACTGGCTGGCGGGCCATAAAAGAGTGTTCACTTACCAATGGCGTTAACGCAGAATCCATGACCCTCTTCGTTGGCCGTAAAGGTGGTTTCATTGCCATCATAATAATCCCCGCTCTCCTGTTTATCCTGCTTAAAGCCAAACTTATCCGTTATCTGAATGGACTGCACCAGCAGCATGTCGCTGGGTGTGGACTTGGACTTGGTTGCCTCAATATCCCGTCGTGGTCTGGGATGATCATCTAAAAATGGAATGGAGAATGGTTGGAAAAGGAGAAAATTGTTTAATATTTGGTAAGGGTTTCCTATTTACATTTTATCTATATATATTTATATTTTTCTTATATCAAATATAGTTAAACCACTCACCAGTTGTATTCAGCGATCTGCGCTTGCGGCCATAGGACAACAAGGACCTGAACTCTCCACTAGTATCCTCCTGTTCGCACTGCACCGGCTCGCAGCTGGGCATGCACGGCGTGACCAAAGCTCGGAACTGGACCACCTCGCTCGACGGGAACTTAAAGGCATCGAAGTTGGAGAGCAACATTTTTCCAGAAATCGAACCCTTGTAGATTGGTCCCATGATGAAGTGATCAGTGGGGCAGCCATTTGAGTCAATCAACGTAATCTCCGAGTTATCCACACCGTCCATGGCCACCAGCTCCCGAATGAAGATCTCATACGGACTCTGCTCGTCAACAATCTCGAACTTCAGGGCCAGCGGATCGCCCACCTCGGCGGAACGCATCATATCGGAGCCATCACGCGATGTAATGCGCATGATTACATTCGGTGACTCCACAATGACCTCCTCGGACAGAACCGGCATAATGTCACCGCGCACATCCAGGTCAACGCCATTGCTGACCGACTTGTTGGTCAGATCGTACTGACAGGCCAGAGCCAATCCCAAGTCAGAGGACGTCACAATCATGTCGTGGTGCTGGATAATGATGTCGTTAACATAGCGACCCGCCGTGCTCTGTCGCACATTGCACTCCAGATCGTGATAGTTCATCCGCAGCTCAAAGTCCAAGGCGCTCTTCACATCCACCGAGCAGGACTTGGGCGAACCCTTGGCGTACACCTTGCCGTTGAAGAGCTTGGAGGTGCGAATGCGGGCCAGCATGTCGCCACCGCCACACTCAATGGTAACATTGTAGCAGGAGGTGAGCTCATAGGTCGAGGCCTCTGGCACCTCCAGGAAAGGCTCCTGAACATCGGCCAAGGTGGCTCTACTGTGATGCGAGAGACGGCAAACCATGTCTCCAGTATCGTTGTAATCATAGGAGTGGCACCTAGCAAGGAGTAATTGTTGGAACAACCAAATAAGAACGGGTGAGTTGGGAAGAATATGATTCTTACTCTATCAAAATGATTATGATATTTGATTTCTTAAGCTAACCTTGTAAAGGGTAAAAGGTTCAAAGGAGAGTTTATAATTCGCAAGACCCAAGTTTGTTTAGATATTTATAAGAAACACCTGTAGCTAGATGCTCGACTTACCTATAAGGTGAATTGAGACAGAGCTCCCGGCATTCGTCAATGCTGCTGACCTCCTGATAAACCGAGTCCACCGTCTTTAGAATGCGACCCGGCAGACGTTTGAATTCGCACAACTTGTTTGGTTCATCGACACAGTGATTCTCGAGGTAATCGGTACCCTCGCTGATCTGGAAAGCCTGTGACCCGGCCAGGGTAAGGCGATCCAACTCGCTTAGCTCACAGGCGCCAGAGGAGCGATCATAATTGGCCGATCTAAGATGGGGGGATAGGAAATTGAAATAAAAGAGCGGCTTATTTACACTTGCTTCTTTTTATGGAACAATTAACGCGCGCCCGGTGGGGTAATCTCTCCTGCCCGAATTAAATGTCAAGAAGGGGAGAGACAACGACCGTCGAAAAAGATAGCAGCTAGTAAAGCCACTCCAGTAAAATGTTTCAGTTCAGTTCAGTTTCAGTTCTTACCTGCATGTGAATTCTGTTTCGCTCAGGCAAAGTTCAAAGCACTCGCGTCTGGACGCCAGCGACACGGTACGCTTAACTTCCGTCTTGAGCTTGTAATTTTGCACACGATCGACGTACCAGGCCCGGGAGCAGGGCTTCACCGAGAGGCATGATTTTTGGGCATAGATTGTGAACACGGGGAACTGCGACTTTGTTAGGGCGCCTGCGACGAATACGACGAATATATCCGTAATTAACGAGACTCTTTCTGTTTGCTTAGACCTGTGTAAGTAGCTTACCCGGTAATTGATCGGCATGGGCGGAGAAGAGCACGCAGAGCCCGGTCTCGTAGTTCACTGACTGGCAGGTTTTGTTCTTCCGACAGGTGTCCAGGCAATCGGTGAGCATCAGTGTACCCGGCTGTGAATCCATCAGTTTTTCGGGAGCAGAGAATACATAGCTAATAGGAGCCATTAAGCCCGTTTAATTACCATTCCAGAAGGGATATGAGAATTGATCCTTACCCTGTTACAATCTCGAATCCCACCAGTTCGGGCTGGCACTCCACGGGGGCATTGTCGTAGTAGATACTATCCTCCTCGGAACCCTGGGCACTGCTGGACTGATCCGAATTGGCCGGCAAATCATATGCCGAGTTACGAGTCTCCACATTTTCCGCCGGCACTGGACTTTTGGCCACAGGCTCGGTTTTATTATTTATTTCGACGGCCTTTGTCTCCTCTAGACTTGGCACCTCGGTTTGGGCATCGCTGCCTTCTTCGGAAGCAATTACCTGGCTGGCATTGGGTAGGGCTTCTGTGGCCGATTCCGCCGCTGCTAATCTGCGAATCCGCAGGTGCTCCTTGGCGGTGGCCGCACTGTAAATCATTAGGGCCAGAATGAGTTGCCTCATTAAGTTAATCTTGGCCATTTTACGAGTATCACTGTGGGGCACCTGCAAAATTCAAAGGGGAGTTCTCTAATGTTAACGGCTTCCTTTTCCAATTAAATATTAAAGTTTTGCCTTGAAGGTTACATTAAATAAGCTAAATGGCTTAATTTTCTTGTATGTTAAAACAATTAATCAATAACTAGAGTCGTGATATATTTATCAATTTATAAATGTATTTCCTATTATAACCCCATACACATTATGATCCTTTCCGATCTTCTTTTATTAGCCATGAAAATTACTTTCCAAAGCCAATCTCCTCTCATTTTTTGTACTAAACAAACTGTCTTAAAGTTAGTTAGTCCCCCACTGTTGGTTTATATAGCATCTTTTTATTGGACGATTGACTACTACTATACGTACGCAGGCGCACTGACTAAATCACCTCAAATTAATTTGTTTGCCATAAGGCGTAACGCGAATTATAGAAGATCCCGCGGGATAGACAATATCACGGCCATGGCCATGGACCCGTAAAGCGCCGTTGCGGAGACCGAGAGCACACCGAGCTCACGTCGATGACCCCGTGCACTATTCCAGCAGTTCCGCCGTTCCCCTTGGAGTTTTCTGGTCCGCTGGAGTTAAACTCTTGCGCAACTGCCGAGAGTTAATGGTCATCGCTTATGATTGACGGTTGTGCCGGCGGAGAGACTATCAAGACTATCAAGGGGTCATGAGCTCTAATTTTTCGCCAAGTACCATGTAGAACTTGTTTGGCCAAGTCAAGAGTTTCATTTCTTCCTCTTTTCTTATAGTGGTGCAAGTACCGTACCTTAACCGAACCTTAACAATTTCTAAAATTATTAATACAAACACATGATGCAGAGCAATAATTCGATTATAGGGAATAACATTACGATCCAACTGGTCAAGTCTGGCCATTGGAAACTGATGATGGGGCTTGGCTTCTGTGCCTTTTCCATAAGATGGATATGTTATTTTCGAGTTTCTAATTTTAATAGCTTTCTAGGGGTTTCTTTTCAGTATTTTAAGTTGTTTTTTAATGTTTTTAAAAAGAGTTTTAATGACAGGGAATTTTGTGATAGAAGCGCAGTTTTGTTATTAGTATAAAAAGCATTTAGAGTTGAGTTACAAGTTTTTTATAAACCCATTATAAAGTGTTGAAATTTTAAAATTAAGTTTTTGGCCGGGTATGGCTTGAAAGATTCTCCTGTTGATGCTGATCAAGAATATATATGATTTATATGGTCAGAAACGATGCTTTCATTGCCCAACAAGCTCCTGACTGAACTTATAGTACCTTGAAAGGTTATTAAATACTGTATAATTGTTGTATATTAATAAATCTAATTGGTATTTAAATATACAAAATAATACCTTAAATGTAGGGACTATAATAGTAACCCTTAATTAATCTAGAACTACTCTTCAAAATAGAGACAAGACAAACACTCTCCTCCCTTTCCGTTTTTAAGTAAATATCAAATTTCCGTTTGATTATTTCCGCTTGGAAACCCACCTGAATTATTACTTATGGCTGGCCACCAATTAACACACCGTTACTGTTTTAATAAATTACATACATAAATTCATATACATTCTAAGCCCGGGTTAGATAGCTTCACCGTTATGTTCTATGAATAGCCAGTAGTGTGCAGAAAAGTCGGACTGTAATGGATCCCCATCTTGGAGTAGGAGTAGAAGAAACGCCCGACTGACTACGCACTGGGAGCGGTAATCCGACGCTGCCCAAAAACTGATCTTTCTTTTTTTTTAGGAGAAGAGACTAGAGATAGCATACCGTTAATATGATTCATACGCCGGTCAAAGCGAACTTAATTAGATATAAAATGCTTGAAAGACTTTTGTAGGTTTTCTGGCGCTTTCAGTGTTTGTTTTCCCCTCCACATTTGATTCTCGCCTAAACGGAAAATGTCGGGGTCCGCTGCACATGAACATTGGGTATAGAGACAAACACACATAGGTATGTATATATCATTGCCATGTAAAGAATGGCCGCTCAGGAAGCTGCATTATAACGAGTCCATGACCATGTTATTGTACAAAATCTTGTAGAAAGCGGCAGAAGAATTGGGTCAATGATTATCGTCAAAAAGCTGTTTTGCCGAGCATAGACATACCATATGTATGGGTCGTTCGCTGCGCCCGCAGCGATCAGGTCCCAAGTCGAACCCAAATGCCGAAACCGAAACCCAATCCCAACCGGCTTTTGGTGTGGTTTCGGATGCGATTGATGCCAGGAGGAGGAAATAGCACCAAGCACCAAGCACCAGCACCAAGCACCAGCACAAAGCACCAGCACCGCGCCTAACTGTGTCGCTGCTGATCACAATCGATTAGTGCGGCGAGTCAGTCGTTTATATTGCCTAAATTACTGTTAAATGATGGTCGTTCTTTCGGGCCAAGAATTTCGACAATTACCAAATAAGGGGGGGAGCTGAAATATTTGGGATGCTCGTAAGTGGAATACAAGATGCCCAAAGGGGGTTAATTAATCAGAAAGAGGTAGTGCATCCTACATGGCTACATTGTATCTAAAGGGGAGCTCTAAAAGCCTCTTAATATTACAAATACATATAATAGATAATCATTTGTGCAACAAGTTAATACTTCTCGTTTTCTGTTCTTTTAAATGTCAAATCCTTTTGGCCTTTGTGTATTCAAACAATTAATAAACACAAATCACTCTTGGTCAACCCTTTTTATTACTGTTTAGCACTTTCCAAAAAACTCTTTCTTTTACTTTACTGATCAGCACAGTTAACGCGATTTTATTTCTTTTTCTCTTAATTGCTATTTTCTATTTCCAAATGCGACGACGACGACTACAAACTATACATCTGACCGACTTCAATTCCATTCACATTCAGCCTATTTCCAAATGCATGATGTAATTAAAAGATCTACACCCCAGAAATAAAAAATAAAACCAAAAGAGTCAATAGAAATCCGAGACTCGAGATCGACAAGAGGTTCCGCCAAAAAAAAAATAAGAAAACTTTCACCATTCTGAATGAATACTGAATGTGTTAATGACTTCATTTCCTTAGTCACCGAAAATTCAGGCAGCATATTTAACGGTAGATATCACACTGTTACATTAATCTACCGCTTTGCCAAATTTTCAATAAATATTGGCAATTATGGGTTCATGGGAGAATCGAAGATTTGATTTGGGTTTTATAATTTTCAACGATTAGCAGCAATTTTAGAGATTTGCGGTTTAGTAATTGCATTTCTTTTCTTGGATAATTTTTACATTAAGAACTTGATGAAAAGAAATGGCTTTCGTAATACTTAATCATCGATTAGGAGAGTTTAGGTTTTGAATAGGGTTAGCATGCTTTCAATAAATTTTTATTAATTTCATTGCAAAATCTTTTACTCTTTCCATACTTTTTTTTGCCGACAAATCGCTTTCGTAATATCCATCGATTAGCAACTCTTGGGTTCTTATGGTTTTGTAATTCCTGACTAAAACGTTTGCATTCTGTGCTTCGTTTTTCTTTTTGCAGTTTTATGTTGAAATATGTGTTACTTCATTATGACAAAGTCACATCATCCATCAACCCATTCCAAAACGGACGTCCTAATGTTCGCTAATGTTTTGACGGAAGCTGTAGCCATCCCAAAGTCTGGAGAGCATGTGTATAACGCGGGGTCTTTGCGTTTCGCACACACAGCTTCATGGAGCCTAAGTTCCTCCTCCTCGAGACTTTGGTCTTTTTAGTCTGCAGTCTGCAGTCTTCGCTCTTTGGTCTTCGGTCTTCGGTTCACTTATTCAGAATGATTGTCTCCGTTTTTTTCAATGCTGGGCATAGTCATCCGTCAGCTTGATCACTGCCGTTTAAATAAACCGGATTTTTCTTAGTTATTCCTCTGCAGTTAGTGCAAAAGGCTCATCATATCTGTATATAGCGGTTCGATTTGAACTCACTACGGTGGAAAACCCGAGAAATAATATGTATCTACACACGCAAAAACACGGCCTATAACAAACCCTATCTATAACTCATACATATAGTTAGTGGTTATTGCGAATAACAAGCGTTTTGCTATCCTTTTCCCGTGATGCGGCAGATTCTGTTTTTGTTAGGTAAGCCATAGAGCTCTTAATGTGACTATCGATTTCTGGACAATTACCTAATTAACAAAGTTATTTTTTTTACAGTCTATCCCGAATTCTCCGAGTCGGGGCGAAATTTTAGCTTAGTCACACTGAAACAAAACACTTTCGCAGCTCCAACAGAATAAAGGAGAGAAAACTTGAACCGAACTTGACCATTCGATGGTCGCCGCAGAACTGAAGTCTTCAATGCCGCCGAGTGACTTGTTATAAAAATTAGATAAAGAAGTTCTGGAGGAGTTGCTCCAACTGGCTGGTTTTGTTGTCTTTCGGGGCGAACACACTCACACCACACAGCAGAGCACAACCTGCACACACAGGTTGTGCGGAGCGAACTCGGAATTCTTACAAAAGAAAGTCTCGGGGCGATGGATGTGTGTGGCTGTGGCTGTTGCTGTGGATGCAGAGGCTTTGGAGCCCCTGAGAGAATCTCAAGCAAACAAAAAGAAATTGTTAGCATGGTAAATATCACCTGTACAAAGTCAAGTCTCTCCGTGGAGATCGCGATCTCTACACGTCGGTCCCAACTCGAACGTGTTCGGGATGCAACCCAGACTTTGGGCTCTCCGGTTGTAGTTAGAGTATTGTAATTGCGGTCAACGATCGAGAACAATGTGCACCTGTCTCTGCTCTTTCCCAGCTCTCTTCGGTTATTCTGTTAGCCAGGTAACATCGTGTATAATAGCTGCTGTTGGCTAAGTTTCCTATTAATTTTCTTATTGGCCTGTTAACGCCTTGGGTCCGAGGAAAGCCCGGGCGTAGTAATGGGTTTTTTTTTTCTTTTTTGGCTTATAACTGTCGCTGCCCGCTGTCGTTTTTATTTTTCACTTTCACTAATAAGGTACACCACGTGAAATCGTTTGTTGTCCACTTTTCTCCCATTCTAGCCGCTTAATCGGCTTAAATTAAATCTACCGAGACATTTCGTGTGGGTTTATTTCCAATGTTTACTTTTACTCGATTTCATCTGTTGCCCCCCATCCCACGGCAAGATCAATGCTATCTGCCGATCTGGCTGGAAACCTGAATAGCCCACTTTATTGGCAAAGACACACCAGCAGCCGCTGCTTTCAAAGTTAGCTTTTGGTATGTAAAACTAGAATAGCCCATCAAACGGTGTTTGATTTCCAAATTTATGGGTCAAGCCAATGCAAATCAGCGGCGAGAGTCCGTTCTTTCGAGAAAACGGGTCGTGCTTTGATAACAAATTGGGCAAACAATGAATACAGACCGAATTTGGCCATTATCTTATAAAGACGGATGATACAGCCGCAAAAGTGTCAAAGTGCTAGGGATATCTAGACCGAAAAGAGACCTATATTTTTTCGAGCGGTTTTATTGTGTGCATCATGGGCGATTCTAGACTTATAATAATAATAAAGTTATAAACAAATGTCTACTGAGGTTTCTATTTATTAAAGACTTAAACTTTAATTTGATCTGCTATCATACTGCATACTTTTTATTATATTTTCTTACATATATGTATATATTACATATATTTTTGTAATATCTCTGACATGAATCATGCTTGGTTTTTAGATTTCTTTCCGAGCTTGTTAATTTACTTAAAAAAATGTTATTATAAATAATTCTTTTTTATTGACATTAAGTCAGTTATGGTAAATATGGCTAAATATCTAAAATAAAAAAGTTCAAAAATATAATAAAATATTAATACGATGCAGAAGCAAGGTAAATAGTTTTGGTTTTTATACCCCTGCAGGGTATTATAATTTCAGACAGAAGTTTGCAACACAGTGAAGGAGGCACCTCCGACTATATAAAGTATATATATTCTTATTCAGGATCAACAGCCGAGTCGATCTTAAATAATCTGAGTTTTCCAAACATCATAATTAAGCCAAAATAGCATTAATTTGATTCGGAAAGCTTTTCTGTGCTAGTTTTTATTGTACTAACAAATCTGCATACTGCGTTTGTTGGTGCTATTGTCAGTTTTTGACTAAAATCATAAGAACCTGCAAAAAGGTATAAAAACGGACCATTTTTCCGAAAAATCATAGTTTAAAAAAACTCATAACTAAGCCAAACAATCATTAATTTTAATTCGGAAAGCTGTTCTATGCTAGTTTTTAGTAGATTAACAAAGCTGCATACTCAGTTTTCAAATTTAAAAAATTCAATTTTTTGTCAAATTTTGGCAATTTTAATGATGTAACCCCTTATAAAATTTTCAATTTTCGGAAAAATGTCAAAAATTTATTTTTCGACCGGACATGTCTAGAACTACTGGGCTGTTAATGCTGATCAAGAATATATATGGTTTATAGGGTCGGAAATGATTCCTTCACTGCGTTTTAATCTTCTGACTGAAGCTATACTCTGCGAAAAGGTATAAAAACAGACAATTTTCTTAAATAATCAGAGTTTTCCAAACATCATAATTAAGCCAAAATAGCATTAATTTTGATTCGGAAAGCTTTTCTGTGCTAGTTTTTATTGTACTAACAAATCTGCATACTGCGTTTGTTGGTGCTATTGTCAGTTTTTGACTAAAATCATAAGAACCTGCAAAAAGGTATAAAAACGGACCATTTTTCCGAAAAATCATAGTTTAAAAAAACTCATAACTAAGCCAAACATTCATTAATTTTAATTCGGAAAGCTTTTCTATGCTAGTTTTTAGTCGATTAACAAAGCTGCATACTCAGTTTTCAAATTTAAAAAATTCAATTTTTTGTCAAATTTTGGCAATTTTAATGATGTAACCCCTTATAAAATTTTCAATTTTCGGAAAAATGTCAAAAATTTATTTTTCGACCGGACATGTCTAGAACTACTGGGCTGTTAATGCTGATCAAGAATATATATGGTTTATAGGGTCGGAAATGATTCCTTCACTGCGTTTTAATCTTCTGACTGAAGCTATACTCTGCGAAAAGGTATAAAAACAGACAATTTTCTTAAATAATCTGAGTTTTCCAAACATCATAATTAAGCCAAAATAGCATTAATTTGATTCGGAAAGCTTTTCTGTGCTAGTTTTTATTGTACTAACAAATCTGCATACTGCGTTTGTTGGTGCTATTGTCAGTTTTTGACTAAAATCATAAGAACCTGCAAAAAGGTATAAAAACGGACCATTTTTCCGAAAAATCATAGTTAAAAAAAACTCATAATTAAGCCAAACAATCATTAATTTTAATTCGGAAGCCTGTTCTATGCTAGTTTTTAGTAGATTAACAAAGCTGCATACTCAGTTTTCAAATTTAAAAAATTCAATTTTTTGTCAAATTTTGGCAATTTTAATGATGTAACCCCTTATAAAATTTTCAATTTTCGGAAAAATGTCAAAAATTTATTTTTCGACCGGACATGTCTAGAACTACTGGGCTGTTAATGCTGATCAAGAATATATATGGTTTATAGGGTCGGAAATGATTCCTTCACTGCGTTTTAATCTTCTGACTGAAGCTATACTCTGCGAAAAGGTATAAAAACAGACAATTTTCTTAAATAATCTGAGTTTTCCAAACATCATAATTAAGCCAAAATAGCATTAATTTGATTCGGAAAGCTTTTCTGTGCTAGTTTTTATTGTACTAACAAATCTGCATACTGCGTTTGTTGGTGCTATTGTCAGTTTTTGACTAAAATCATAAGAACCTGCAAAAAGGTATAAAAACGGACCATTTTTCCGAAAAATCATAGTTTAAAAAAACTCATAACTAAGCCAAACAATCATTAATTTTAATTCGGAAGCCTGTTCTATGCTAGTTTTTAGTAGATTAACAAAGCTGCATACTCAGTTTTCAAATTTAAAAAATTCAATTTTTTGTCAAATTTTGGCAATTTTAATGATGTAACCCCTTATAAAATTTTCAATTTTCGGAAAAATGTCAAAAATTTATTTTTCGACCGGACATGTCTAGAACTACTGGGCTGTTAATGCTGATCAAGAATATATATGGTTTATAGGGTCGGAAATGATTCCTTCACTGCGTTTTAATCTTCTGACTGAAGCTATACTCTGCGAAAAGGTATAAAAACAGACAATTTTCTTAAATAATCTGAGTTTTCCAAACATCATAATTAAGCCAAAATAGCATTAATTTTGATTCGAAAAGCTTTTCTGTGCTAGTTTTTATTGTACTAACAAATCTGCATACTGCGTTTGTTGGTGCTATTGTCAGTTTTTGACTAAAATCATAAGAACCTGCAAAAAGGTATAAAAACGGACCATTTTTCCGAAAAATCATAGTTTAAAAAAACTCATAACTAAGCCAAACAATCATTAATTTTAATTCGGAAAGCTGTTCTATGCTAGTTTTTAGTAGATTAACAAAGCTGCATACTCAGTTTTCAAATTTAAAAAATTCAATTTTTTGTCAAATTTTGGCAATTTTAATGATGTAACCCCTTATAAAATTTTCAATTTTCGGAAAAATGTCAAAAATTTATTTTTCGACCGGACATGTCTAGAACGACTGGGCTGTTAATGCTGATCAAGAATATATATGGTTTATAGGGTCGGAAATGACTCCTTCACTGCGTTTTAATCTTCTGACTGAAGCTATACTCTGCGAAAAGGTATAAAAACAGACAATTTTCTTAAATAATCTGAGTTTTCCAAACATCATAATTAAGCCAAAATAGCATTAATTTTGATTCGAAAAGCTTTTCTGTGCTAGTTTTTATTGTACTAACAAATCTGCATACTGCGTTTGTTGGTGCTATTGTCAGTTTTTGACTAAAATCATAAGAACCTGCAAAAAGGTATAAAAACGGACCATTTTTCCGAAAAATCATAGTTTAAAAAAACTCATAACTAAGCCAAACAATCATTAATTTTAATTCGGAAAGCTGTTCTATGCTAGTTTTTAGTAGATTAACAAAGCTGCATACTCAGTTTTCAAATTTAAAAAATTCAATTTTTTGTCAAATTTTGGCAATTTTAATGATGTAACCCCTTATAAAATTTTCAATTTTCGGAAAAATGTCAAAAATTTATTTTTCGACCGGACATGTCTAGAACGACTTAGCTCTTGATGCTGATCAAGAATATATATGGTTTATAGGGTCGGAAATGATTCCTTCACTGCGTTTTAATCTTCTGACTGAAGCTATACTCTGCGAAAAGGTATAAAAACAGAAAATTTTCTTAAATAATCTGAGTTTTCCAAACATCATAATTAAGCCAAAATAGCATTAATTTTGATTCGGAATGCAGGTTTGTTAGTACAATAAAAACTAGCACAGAAAAGCTTTCCGAATCAAAATTAATGCTATTTTGGCTTAATTATGATGTTTGGAAAACTCAGATTATTTAAGAAAATTGTCTGTTTTTATACCTTTTCGCAGAGTATAGCTTCAGTCAGAAGATTAAAACGCAGTGAAGGAATCATTTCCGACCCTATAAACCATATATATTCTTGATCAGCATTAACAGCCCAGTCGTTCTAGACATGTCCGGTCGAAAAATAAATTTTTGACATTTTTCCGAAAATTGAAAATTTTATAAGGGGTTACATCATTAAAATTGCCAAAATTTGACAAAAAATTGAATTTTTTAAATTTGAAAACTGAGTATGCAGCTTTGTTAATCTACTAAAAACTAGCATAGAACAGCTTTCCGAATTAAAATTAACGATTGTTTGGCTTAGTTATGAGTTTTTTTAAACTATGATTTTTCGGAAAAATGGTCCGTTTTTATACCTTTTTGCAGGTTCTTATGATTTTAGTCAAAAACTGATAACAGCATCAACAAACGCAGTATGCAGATTTGTTAGTACATTAAAAACTAGCACAGAAAAGCTTTCCGAATCAAAATTAATGCTATTTTGGCTTAATTATGATGTTTGGAAAACTCAGATTATTTAAGAAAATTGTCTGTTTTTATACCTTTTCGCAGAGTATAGCTTCAGTCAGAAGATTAAAACGCAGTGAAGGAATCATTTCCGACCCTATAAACCATATATATTCTTGATCAGCATTAACAGCCCAGTCGTTCTAGCCATGTCCGGTCGAAAAATAAATTTTTGACATTTTTCCGAAAATTGAAAATTTTATAAGGGGTTACATCATTAAAATTGCCAAAATTTGACAAAAAATTGAATTTTTTAAATTTGAAAACTGAGTATGCAGCTTTGTTAATCTACTAAAAACTAGCATAGAACAGCTTTCCGAATTAAAATTAATGATTGTTTGGCTTAGTTATGAGTTTTTTTAAACTATGATTTTTCGGAAAAATGGTCCGTTTTTATACCTTTTTGCAGGTTCTTATGATTTTAGTCAAAAACTGACAATAGCACCAACAAACGCAGTATGCAGATTTGTTAGTACAATAAAAACTAGCACAGAAAAGCTTTTCGAATCAAAATTAATGCTATTTTGGCTTAATTATGATGTTTGGAAAACTCAGATTATTTAAGAAAATTGTCTGTTTTTATACCTTTTCGCAGAGTATAGCTTCAGTCAGAAGATTAAAACGCAGTGAAGGAGTCATTTCCGACCCTATAAACCATATATATTCTTGACCAGCATCAACAGCCCAGTCGTTCTAGATATATCCGGTCGAAAAATAAATTTTTGACATTTTAACGAAAATTGAAAATTTTATAAGGGGTTACATCATTAAAATTGCCAAAATTTGACAAAAAATTGAATTTTTTAAATTTGAAAACTGAGTATGCAGCTTTGTTAATCTACTAAAAACTAGCATAGAACAGCTTTCCGAATTAAAATTAATGATTGTTTGGCTTAGTTATGAGTTTTTTTAAACTATGATTTTTCGGAAAAATGGTCCGTTTTTATACCTTTTTGCAGGTTCTTATGATTTTAGTCAAAAACTGACAATAGCACCAACAAACGCAGTATGCAGATTTGTTAGTACTATAAAAACTAGCACAGAAAAGCTTTTCGAATCAAAATTAATGCTATTTTGGCTTAATTATGATGTTTGGAAAACTCAGATTATTTAAGAAAATTGTCTGTTTTTATACCTTTTCGCAGAGTATAGCTTCAGTCAGAAGATTAAAACGCAGTGAAGGAGTCATTTCCGACCCTATAAACCATATATATTCTTGATCAGCATTAACAGCCCAGTCGTTCTAGCCATGTCCGGTCGAAAAATAAATTTTTGGCATTTTTCCGAAAATTGAAAATTTTATAAGGGGTTACATCATTAAAATTGCCAAAATTTGACAAAAAATTGAATTTTTTAAATTTGAAAACTGAGTATGCAGCTTTGTTAATCTACTAAAAACTAGCATAGAACAGCTTTCCGAATTAAAATTAATGATTGTTTGGCTTAGTTATGAGTTTTTTTAAACTATGATTTTTCGGAAAAATGGTCCGTTTTTATACCTTTTTGCAGGTTCTTATGATTTTAGTCAAAAACTGACAATAGCACCAACAAACGCAGTATGCAGATTTGTTAGTACAATAAAAACTAGCACAGAAAAGCTTTCCGAATCAAAATTAATGCTATTTTGGCTTAATTATGATGTTTGGAAAACTCAGATTATTTAAGAAAATTGTCTGTTTTTATACCTTTTCGCAGAGTATAGCTTCAGTCAGAAGATTAAAACGCAGTGAAGGAGTCATTTCCGACCCTATAAACCATATATATTCTTGATCAGCATCAACAGCCCAGTCGTTCTAGCCATGTCCGGTCGAAAAATAAATTTTTGACATTTTTCCGAAAATTGAAAATTTTATAAGGGGTTACATCATTAAAATTGCCAAAATTTGACAAAAAATTGAATTTTTTAAATTTGAAAACTGAGTATGC
This sequence comes from Drosophila serrata, assembly GCF_035046125.1. Classification (NCBI taxonomy): domain Eukaryota; kingdom Metazoa; phylum Arthropoda; class Insecta; order Diptera; family Drosophilidae; genus Drosophila; species Drosophila serrata. The sequence goes on along the minus strand of NW_028257280.1, from coordinate 10,991,520 downwards.
AGCTTTGTTAATCTACTAAAAACTAGCATAGAACAGCTTTCCGAATTAAAATTAATGATTGTTTGGCTTAGTTATGAGTTTTTTTAAACTATGATTTTTCGGAAAAATGGTCCGTTTTTATACCTTTTTGCAGGTTCTTATGATTTTAGTCAGAAACTGACAATAGCACCAACAAACGCAGTATGCAGATTTGTTAGTACAATAAAAACTAGCACAGAAAAGCTTTCCGAATCAAAATTAATGCTATTTTGGCTTAATTATGATGTTTGGAAAACTCAGATTATTTAAGAAAATTGTCTGTTTTTATACCTTTTCGCAGAGTATAGCTTCAGTCAGAAGATTAAAACGCAGTGAAGGAGTCATTTCCGACCCTATAAACCATATATATTTTTGATCAGCATCAACAGCCCAGTCGTTATAGCCATGTCCGGTTGAAAAATAAATTTTTGACATTTTTCCGAAAATTGAAAATTTTATAAGGGGTTACATCATTAAAATTGCCAAAATTTGACAAAAAATTGAATTTTTTAAATTTGAAAACTGAGTATGCAGCTTTGTTAATCTACTAAAAACTAGCATAGAACAGCTTTCCGAATTAAAATTAATGATTGTTTGGCTTAGTTATGAGTTTTTTTAAACTATGATTTTTCGGAAAAATAGTCCGTTTTTATACCTTTTTGCAGGTTCTTATGATTTTAGTCAAAAACTGACAATAGCATCAACAAACGCAGTATGCAGATTTGTTAGTGCTTTAAAAACTTGCACAGAAAAGCTTTCCGAATCAAAATTAATGCTATTTTGGCTTAATTATGATGTTTGGAAAACTCAGATTATTTAAGAAAATTGTCTGTTTTTATACCTTTTCGCAGAGTATAGCTTCAGTCAGAAGATTAAAACGCAGTGAAGGAGTCATTTCCGACCCTATAAACCATATATATTCTTGATCAGCATCAACAGCCCAGTCGTTCTAGCCATGTCCGGTCGAAAAATAAATTTTTGACATTTTTCCGAAAATTGAAAATTTTATAAGGGGTTACATCATTAAAATTGCCAAAATTTGACAAAAAATTGAATTTTTTAAATTTGAAAACTGAGTATGCAGCTTTGTTAATCTACTAAAAACTAGCATAGAACAGCTTTCCGAATTAAAATTAATGATTGTTTGGCTTAGTTATGAGTTTTTTTAAACTATGATTTTTCGGAAAAATGGTCCGTTTTTATACCTTTTTGCAGGTTCTTATGATTTTAGTCAGAAACTTATAACAGCATCAACAAACGCAGTATGCAGATTTGTTAGTGCTTTAAAAACTTGCACAGAGAAGCTTTCCGAATCAAAATTAATGCTATTTTGGCTTAATTATGATGTTTGGAAAACTCAGATTATTTAAGAAAATTGTCTGTTTTTATACCTTTTCGCAGAGTATAGCTTCAGTCAGAAGATTAAAACGCAGTGAAGGAATCATTTCCGACCCTATAAACCATATATATTTTTGATCAGCATCAACAGCCCAGTCGTTATAGCCATGTCCGGTTGAAAAATAAATTTTTGACATTTTTCCGAAAATTGAAAATTTTATAAGGGGTTACATCATTAAAATTGCCAAAATTTGACAAAAAATTGAATTTTTTAAATTTGAAAACTGAGTATGCAGCTTTGTTAATCTACTAAAAACTAGCATAGAACAGCTTTCCGAATTAAAATTAATGATTGTTTGGCTTAGTTATGAGTTTTTTTAAACTATGATTTTTCGGAAAAATGGTCCGTTTTTATACCTTTTTGCAGGTTCTTATGATTTTAGTCAGAAACTTATAACAGCATCAACAAACGCAGTATGCAGATTTGTTAGTGCTTTAAAAACTAGCACAGAGAAGCTTTCCGAATCAAAATTAATGCTATTTTGGCTTAATTATGATGTTTGGAAAACTCAGATTATTTAAGAAAATTGTCTGTTTTTATACCTTTTCGCAGAGTATAGCTTCAGTCAGAAGATTAAAACGCAGTGAAGGAGTCATTTCCGACCCTATAAACCATATATATTCTTGATCAGCATCAACAGCCCAGTCGTTCTAGCCATGTCCGGTTGAAAAATAAATTTTTGACATTTTTCCGAAAATTGAAAATTTTATAAGGGGTTACATCATTAAAATTGCCAAAATTTGACAAAAAATTGAATTTTTTAAATTTGAAAACTGAGTATGCAGCTTTGTTAATCTACTAAAAACTAGCATAGAACAGCTTTCCGAATTAAAATTAATGATTGTTTGGCTTAGTTATGAGTTTTTTTAAACTATGATTTTTCGGAAAAATGGTCCGTTTTTATACCTTTTTGCAGGTTCTTATGATTTTAGTCAGAAACTTATAACAGCATCAACAAACGCAGTATGCAGATTTGTTAGTGCTTTAAAAACTTGCACAGAGAAGCTTTCCGAATCAAAATTAATGCTATTTTGGCTTAATTATGATGTTTGGAAAACTCAGATTATTTAAGAAAATTGTCTGTTTTTATACCTTTTCGCAGAGTATAGCTTCAGTCAGAAGATTAAAACGCAGTGAAGGAGTCATTTCCGACCCTATAAACCATATATATTCTTGATCAGCATCAACAGCCCAGTCGTTATAGCCATGTCCGGTTGAAAAATAAATTTTTGACATTTTTCCGAAAATTGAAAATTTTATAAGGGGTTACATCATTAAAATTGCCAAAATTTGACAAAAAATTGAATTTTTTAAATTTGAAAACTGAGTATGCAGCTTTGTTAATCTACTAAAAACTAGCATAGAACAGCTTTCCGAATTAAAATTAATGATTGTTTGGCTTAGTTATGAGTTTTTTTAAACTATGATTTTTCGGAAAAATGGTCCGTTTTTATACCTTTTTGCAGGTTCTTATGATTTTAGTCAGAAACTTATAACAGCATCAACAAACGCAGTATGCAGATTTGTTAGTGCTTTAAAAACTTGCACAGAGAAGCTTTCCGAATCAAAATTAATGCTATTTTGGCTTAATTATGATGTTTGGAAAACTCAGATTATTTAAGAAAATTGTCTGTTTTTATACCTTTTCGCAGAGTATAGCTTCAGTCAGAAGATTAAAACGCAGTGAAGGAGTCATTTCCGACCCTATAAACCATATATATTCTTGATCAGCATCAACAGCCCAGTCGTTCTAGCCATGTCCGGTTGAAAAATAAATTTTTGACATTTTTCCGAAAATTGAAAATTTTATAAGGGGTTACATCATTAAAATTGCCAAAATTTGACAAAAAATTGAATTTTTTAAATTTGAAAACTGAGTATGCAGCTTTGTTAATCTACTAAAAACTAGCATAGAACAGCTTTCCGAATTAAAATTAATGATTGTTTGGCTTAGTTATGAGTTTTTTTAAACTATGATTTTTCGGAAAAATGGTCCGTTTTTATACCTTTTTGCAGGTTCTTATGATTTTAGTCAGAAACTGACAACAGCATCAACAAACGCAGTATGCAGATTTGTTAGTGCTTTAAAAACTTGCACAGAGAAGCTTTCCGAATCAAAATTAATGCTATTTTGGCTTAATTATGATGTTTGGAAAACTCAGATTATTTAAGAAAATTGTCTGTTTTTATACCTTTTCGCAGAGTATAGCTTCAGTCAGAAGATTAAAACGCAGTGAAGGAGTCATTTCCGACCCTATAAACCATATATATTCTTGATCAGCATCAACAGCCCAGTCGTTATAGCCATGTCCGGTTGAAAAATAAATTTTTGACATTTTTCCGAAAATTGAAAATTTTATAAGGGGTTACATCATTAAAATTGCCAAAATTTGACAAAAAATTGAATTTTTTAAATTTGAAAACTGAGTATGCAGCTTTGTTAATCTACTAAAAACTAGCATAGAACAGCTTTCCGAATTAAAATTAATGATTGTTTGGCTTAGTTATGAGTTTTTTTAAACTATGATTTTTCGGAAAAATGGTCCGTTTTTATACCTTTTTGCAGGTTCTTATGATTTTAGTCAGAAACTTATAACAGCATCAACAAACGCAGTATGCAGATTTGTTAGTGCTTTAAAAACTAGCACAGAGAAGCTTTCCGAATCAAAATTAATGCTATTTTGGCTTAATTATGATGTTTGGAAAACTCAGATTATTTAAGAAAATTGTCTGTTTTTATACCTTTTCGCAGAGTATAGCTTCAGTCAGAAGATTAAAACGCAGTGAAGGAGTCATTTCCGACCCTATAAACCATATATATTCTTGATCAGCATCAACAGCCCAGTCGTTCTAGCCATGTCTGGTCGAAAAATAAATTTTTGACATTTTTCCGAAAATTGAAAATTTTATAAGGGGTTACATCATTAAAATTGCCAAAATTTGACAAAAAATTGAATTTTTTAAATTTGAAAACTGAGTATGCAGCTTTGTTAATCTACTAAAAACTAGCATAGAACAGCTTTCCGAATTAAAATTAATGATTGTTTGGCTTAGTTATGAGTTTTTTTAAACTATGATTTTTCGGAAAAATGGTCCGTTTTTATACCTTTTTGCAGGTTCTTATGATTTTAGTCAAAAACTTACAACAGCATCAACAAACGCAGTATGCAGATTTGTTAGTGCTATAAAAACTTGCACAGAAAGGCTTTCCGAATCAAAATTAATGCTATTTTGGCTTAATTGTGATGTTTGGAAAACTCAGATTATTTAAGAAAATTGTCTGTTTTTATACCTTTTCGCAGAGTATAGCTTCAGTCAGAAGATTAAAACGCAGTGAAGGAGTCATTTCCGACCCTATAAACCATATATATTCTTGATCAGCATCAACAGCCCAGTCGTTCTAGCCATGTCCGGTTGAAAAATAAATTTTTGACATTTTTCCGAAAATTGAAAATTTTATAAGGGGTTACATCATTAAAATTGCCAAAATTTGACAAAAAATTGAATTTTTTAAATTTGAAAACTGAGTATGCAGCTTTGTTAATCTACTAAAAACTAGCATAGAACAGCTTTCCGAATTAAAATTAATGATTGTTTGGCTTAGTTATGAGTTTTTTTAAACTATGATTTTTCGGAAAAATGGTCCGTTTTTATACCTTTTTGCAGGTTCTTATGATTTTAGTCAGAAACTTACAATAGCACCAACAAACGCAGTATGCAGATTTGTTAGTGCTTTAAAAACTTGCACAGAGAAGCTTTCCGAATCAAAATTAATGCTATTTTGGCTTAATTATGATGTTTGGAAAACTCAGATTATTTAAGAAAATTGTCTGTTTTTATACCTTTTCGCAGAGTATAGCTTCAGTCAGAAGATTAAAACGCAGTGAAGGAGTCATTTCCGACCCTATAAACCATATATATTCTTGATCAGCATCAACAGCCCAGTCGTTCTAGCCATGTCCGGTTGAAAAATAAATTTTTGACATTTTTCCGAAAATTGAAAATTTTATAAGGGGTTACATCATTAAAATTGCCAAAATTTGACAAAAAATTGAATTTTTTAAATTTGAAAACTGAGTATGCAGCTTTGTTAATCTACTAAAAACTAGCATAGAACAGCTTTCCGAATTAAAATTAATGATTGTTTGGCTTAGTTATGAGTTTTTTTAAACTATGATTTTTCGGAAAAATGGTCCGTTTTTATACCTTTTTGCAGGTTCTTATGATTTTAGTCAGAAACTTATAATAGCATCAACAAACGCAGTATGCAGATTTGTTAGTGCTATAAAAACTTGCACAGAAAGGCTTTCCGAATCAAAATTAATGCTATTTTGGCTTAATTGTGATGTTTGGAAAACTCAGATTATTTAAGAAAATTGTCTGTTTTTATACCTTTTCGCAGAGTATAGCTTCAGTCAGAAGATTAAAACGCAGTGAAGGAGTCATTTCCGACCCTATAAACCATATATATTCTTGATCAGCATCAACAGCCCAGTCGTTATAGCCATGTCCGGTCGAAAAATAAATTTTTGACATTTTTCCGAAAATTGAAAATTTTATAAGGGGTTACATCATTAAAATTGCCAAAATTTGACAAAAAATTGAATTTTTTAAATTTGAAAACTGAGTATGCAGCTTTGTTAATCTACTAAAAACTAGCATAGAACAGCTTTCCGAATTAAAATTAATGATTGTTTGGCTTAGTTATGAGTTTTTTTAAACTATGATTTTTCGGAAAAATGGTCCGTTTTTATACCTTTTTGCAGGTTCTTATGATTTTAGTCAGAAACTTATAACAGCATCAACAAACGCAGTATGCAGATTTGTTAGTGCTATAAAAACTTGCACAGAAAGGCTTTCCGAATCAAAATTAATGCTATTTTGGCTTAATTGTGATGTTTGGAAAACTCAGATTATTTAAGAAAATTGTCTGTTTTTATACCTTTTTGCAGAGTACAGCTTCAGTCAGAAGATTAAAACGCAGTGAAGGAGTCATTTCCGACCCTATAAACCATATATATTCTTGATCAGCGTCAACAGCCCAGTCGTTCTAGCCATGTCTGGTCAAAAAATAAATTTTTGACATTTTTCCGAAAATTGAAAATTTTATAAGGGGTTACATCATTAAAATTGCCAAAATTTGACAAAAAATTGAATTTTTTAAATTTGAAAACTGAGTATGCAGCTTTGTTAATCTACTAAAAACTAGCATAGAACAGCTTTCCGAATTAAAATTAATGATTGTTTGGCTTAGTTATGAGTTTTTTTAAACTATGATTTTTCGGAAAAATGGTCCGTTTTTATACCTTTTTGCAGGTTCTTATGATTTTAGTCAAAAACTGACAATAGCACCAACAAACGCAGTATGCAGATTTGTTAGTACAATAAAAACTAGCACAGAAAAGCTTTCCGAATCAAAATTAATGCTATTTTGGCTTAATTATGATGTTTGGAAAACTCAGATTATTTAAGAAAATTGTCTGTTTTTATACCTTTTCGCAGAGTATAGCTTCAGTCAGAAGATTAAAACGCAGTGAAGGAGTCATTTCCGACCCTATAAACCATATATATTCTTGATCAGCATCAACAGCCCAGTCGTTCTAGCCATGTCCGGTCGAAAAATAAATTTTTGACATTTTTCCGAAAATTGAAAATTTTATAAGGGGTTACATCATTAAAATTGCCAAAATTTGACAAAAAATTGAATTTTTTAAATTTGAAAACTGAGTATGCAGCTTTGTTAATCTACTAAAAACTAGCATAGAACAGCTTTCCGAATTAAAATTAATGATTGTTTGGCTTAGTTATGAGTTTTTTTAAACTATGATTTTTCGGAAAAATGGTCCGTTTTTATACCTTTTTGCAGGTTCTTATGATTTTAGTCAAAAACTTACAATAGCATCAACAAACGCAGTATGCAGATTTGTTAGTACAATAAAAACTAGCACAGAAAAGCTTTCCGAATCAAAATTAATGCTATTTTGGCTTAATTATGATGTTTGGAAAACTCAGATTATTTAAGAAAATTGTCTGTTTTTATACCTTTTCGCAGAGTATAGCTTCAGTCAGAAGATTAAAACGCAGTGAAGGAATCATTTCCGACCCTATAAACCATATATATTCTTGATCAGCATTAACAGCCCAGTAGTTCTAGACATGTCCGGTCGAAAAATAAATTTTTGACATTTTTCCGAAAATTGAAAATTTTATAAGGGGTTACATCATTAAAATTTTGGCTTAATTATGATGTTTGGAAAACTCAGATTATTTAAGAAAATTGTCTGTTTTTATACCTTTTCGCAGAGTATAGCTTCAGTCAGAAGATTAAAACGCAGTGAAGGAATCATTTCCGACCCTATAAACCATATATATTCTTGATCAGCATTAACAGCCCAGTCGTTCTAGACATGTCCGGTCGAAAAATAAATTTTTGACATTTTTCCGAAAATTGAAAATTTTATAAGGGGTTACATCATTAAAATTGCCAAAATTTGACAAAAAATTGAATTTTTTAAATTTGAAAACTGAGTATGCAGCTTTGTTAATCTACTAAAAACTAGCATAGAACAGCTTTCCGAATTAAAATTAATGATTGTTTGGCTTAGTTATGAGTTTTTTTAAACTATGATTTTTCGGAAAAATGGTCCGTTTTTATACCTTTTTGCAGGTTCTTATGATTTTAGTCAAAAACTGACAATAGCACCAACAAACGCAGTATGCAGATTTGTTAGTACAATAAAAACTAGCACAGAAAAGCTTTCCGAATCAAAATTAATGCTATTTTGGCTTAATTATGATGTTTGGAAAACTCAGATTATTTAAGAAAATTGTCTGTTTTTATACCTTTTCGCAGAGTATAGCTTCAGTCAGAAGATTAAAACGCAGTAAAGGAGTCATTTCCGACCCTATAAACCATATATATTCTTGATCAGCATCTACAGCCCAGTCGTTCTAGCCATGTCCGGTCGAAAAATAAATTTTTGACATTTTTCCGAAAATTGAAAATTTTATAAGGGGTTACATCATTAAAATTGCCAAAATTTGACAAAAAATTGAATTTTTTAAATTTGAAAACTGAGTATGCAGCTTTGTTAATCTGCTAAAAACTAGCATAGAACAGCTTTCCGAATTAAAATTAATGATTGTTTGGCTTAGTTATGAGTTTTTTTAAACTATGATTTTTCGGAAAAATGGTCCGTTTTTATACCTTTTTGCAGGTTCTTATGATTTTAGTCAAAAACTTACAACAGCACCAACAAACGCAGTATGCAGATTTGTTAGTGCTTTAAAAACTTGCACAGAGAAGCTTTCCGAATCAAAATTAATGCTATTTTGGCTTAATTATGATGTTTGGAAAACTCAGATTATTTAAGAAAATTGTCTGTTTTTATACCTTTTCGCAGAGTATAGCTTCAGTCAGAAGATTAAAACGCAGTGAAGGAGTCATTTCCGACCCTATAAACCATATATATTCTTGATCAGCATCAACAGCCCAGTCGTTCTAGCCATGTCCGGTCGAAAAATAAATTTTTGACATTTTTCCGAAAATTGAAAATTTTATAAGGGGTTACATCATTAAAATTGCCAAAATTTGACAAAAAATTGAATTTTTTAAATTTGAAAACTGAGTATGCAGCTTTGTTAATCTACTAAAAACTAGCATAGAACAGCTTTCCGAATTAAAATTAATGATTGTTTGGCTTAGTTATGAGTTTTTTTAAACTATGATTTTTCGGAAAAATGGTCCGTTTTTATACCTTTTTGCAGGTTCTTATGATTTTAGTCAAAAACTTACAACAGCATCAACAAACGCAGTATGCAGATTTGTTAGTACTATAAAAACTAGCACAGAAAAGCTTTCCGAATCAAAATTAATGCTATTTTGGCTTAATTATGATGTTTGGAAAACTCAGATTATTTAAGAAAATTGTCTGTTTTTATACCTTTTCGCAGAGTATAGCTTCAGTCAGAAGATTAAAACGCAGTGAAGGAGTCATTTCCGACCCTATAAACCATATATATTCTTGATCAGCATTAACAGCCCAGTAGTTCTAGACATGTCCGGTCGAAAAATAAATTTTTGACATTTTTCCGAAAATTGAAAATTTTATAAGGGGTTACATCATTAAAATTGCCAAAATTTGACAAAAAATTGAATTTTTTAAATTTGAAAACTGAGTATGCAGCTTTGTTAATCTGACTAAAAACTAGCATAGAACAGCTTTCCGAATTAAAATTAATGATTGTTTGGCTTAGTTATGAGTTTTTTTAAACTATGATTTTTCGGAAAAATGGTCCGTTTTTATACCTTTTTGCAGGTTCTTATGATTTTAGTCAAAAACTGACAATAGCATCAACAAACGCAGTATGCAGATTTGTTAGTGCTTTAAAAACTTGCACAGAAAAGCTTGTCGAATCAAAATTAATGCTATTTTGGCTTAATTATGATGTTTGGAAAACTCAGATTATTTAACAAAATTGTCTGTTTTTATACCTTTTCGCAGAGTATAGCTTCAGTCAGAAGATTAAAACGCAGTGAAGGAGTCATTTCCGACCCTATAAACCATATATATTCTTGATCAGCATCAACAGCCCAGTCGTTATAGACATGTCCGGTCGAAAAATAAATTTTTGACATTTTTCCGAAAATTGAAAATTTTATAAGGGGTTACATCATTAAAATTGCCAAAATTTGACAAAAAATTGAATTTTTTAAATTTGAAAACTGAGTATGCAGCTTTGTTAATCTACTAAAAACTAGCATAGAACAGCTTTCCGAATTAAAATTAATGATTGTTTGGCTTAGTTATGAGTTTTTTTAAACTATGATTTTTCGGAAAAATGGTCCGTTTTTATACCTTTTTGCAGGTTCTTATGATTTTAGTCAAAAACTTACAATAGCATCAACAAACGCAGTATGCAGATTTGTTAGTACATTAAAAACTAGCACAGAAAAGCTTTCCGAATCAAAATTAATGCTATTTTGGCTTAATTATGATGTTTGGAAAACTCAGATTATTTAAGAAAATTGTCTGTTTTTATACCTTTTCGCAGAGTATAGCTTCAGTCAGAAGATTAAAACGCAGTGAAGGAATCATTTCCGACCCTATAAACCATATATATTCTTGATCAGCATCAACAGCCCAGTCGTTCTAGCCATGTCCGGTCGAAAAATAAATTTTTGACATTTTTCCGAAAATTGAAAATTTTATAAGGGGTTACATCATTAAAATTGCCAAAATTTGACAAAAAATTGAATTTTTTAAATTTGAAAACTGAGTATGCAGCTTTGTTAATCTACTAAAAACTAGCATAGAACAGCTTTCCGAATTAAAATTAATGATTGTTTGGCTTAGTTATGAGTTTTTTTAAACTATGATTTTTCGGAAAAATGGTCCGTTTTTATACCTTTTTGCAGGTTCTTATGATTTTAGTCAAAAACTGACAATAGCACCAACAAACGCAGTATGCAGATTTGTTAGTACAATAAAAACTAGCACAGAAAAGCTTTCCGAATCAAAATTAATGCTATTTTGGCTTAATTATGATGTTTGGAAAACTCAGATTATTTAAGAAAATTGTCTGTTTTTATACCTTTTCGCAGAGTATAGCTTCAGTCAGAAGATTAAAACGCAGTGAAGGAGTCATTTCCGACCCTATAAACCATATATATTCTTGATCAGCATCAACAGCCCAGTCGTTCTAGCCATGTCCGGTCGAAAAATAAATTTTTGACATTTTTCCGAAAATTGAAAATTTTATAAGGGGTTACATCATTAAAATTGCCAAAATTTGACAAAAAATTGAATTTTTTAAATTTGAAAACTGAGTATGCAGCTTTGTTAATCTACTAAAAACTAGCATAGAACAGCTTTCCGAATTAAAATTAATGATTGTTTGGCTTAGTTATGAGTTTTTTTAAACTATGATTTTTCGGAAAAATGGTCCGTTTTTATACCTTTTTGCAGGTTCTTATGATTTTAGTCAAAAACTGACAATAGCACCAACAAACGCAGTATGCAGATTTGTTAGTACAATAAAAACTAGCACAGAAAAGCTTTCCGAATCAAAATTAATGCTATTTTGGCTTAATTATGATGTTTGGAAAACTCAGATTATTTAACAAAATTGCCTGTTTTTATACCTTTTTGCAGAGTATAGCTTCAGTCAGAAGATTAAAACGCAGTGAAGGAGTCATTTCCGACCCTATAAACCATATATATTCTTGATCAGCATTAACAGCCCAGTCGTTCTAGACATGTCCGGTCGAAAAATAAATTTTTGACATTTTTCCGAAAATTGAAAATTTTATAAGGGGTTACATCATTAAAATTGCCAAAATTTGACAAAAAATTGAATTTTTTAAATTTGAAAACTGAGTATGCAGCTTTGTTAATCTACTAAAAACTAGCATAGAACAGCTTTCCGAATTAAAATTAATGATTGTTTGGCTTAGTTATGAGTTTTTTTAAACTATGATTTTTCGGAAAAATGGTCCGTTTTTATACCTTTTTGCAGGTTCTTATGATTTTAGTCAAAAACTGACAATAGCACCAACAAACGCAGTATGCAGATTTGTTAGTACAATAAAAACTAGCACAGAAAAGCTTTCCGAATCAAAATTAATGCTATTTTGGCTTAATTATGATGTTTGGAAAACTCAGATTATTTAAGAAAATTGTCTGTTTTTATACCTTTTCGCAGAGTATAGCTTCAGTCAGAAGATTAAAACGCAGTGAAGGAATCATTTCCGACCCTATAAACCATATATATTCTTGATCAGCATCAACAGCCCAGTCGTTCTAGCCATGTCCGGTCGAAAAATAAATTTTTGACATTTTTCCGAAAATTGAAAATTTTATAAGGGGTTACATCATTAAAATTGCCAAAATTTGACAAAAAATTGAATTTTTTAAATTTGAAAACTGAGTATGCAGCTTTGTTAATCTACTAAAAACTAGCATAGAACAGCTTTCCGAATTAAAATTAATGATTGTTTGGCTTAGTTATGAGTTTTTTTAAACTATGATTTTTCGGAAAAATGGTCCGTTTTTATACCTTTTTGCAGGTTCTTATGATTTTAGTCAAAAACTGACAATAGCACCAACAAACGCAGTATGCAGATTTGTTAGTACAATAAAAACTAGCACAGAAAAGCTTTTCGAATCAAAATTAATGCTATTTTGGCTTAATTATGATGTTTGGAAAACTCAGATTATTTAAGAAAATTGTCTGTTTTTATACCTTTTCGCAGAGTATAGCTTCAGTCAGAAGATTAAAACGCAGTGAAGGAGTCATTTCCGACCCTATAAACCATATATATTCTTGATCAGCATCAACAGCCCAGTCGTTCTAGCCATGTCCGGTCGAAAAATAAATTTTTGACATTTTTCCGAAAATTGAAAATTTTATAAGGGGTTACATCATTAAAATTGCCAAAATTTGACAAAAAATTGAATTTTTTAAATTTGAAAACTGAGTATGCAGCTTTGTTAATCTACTAAAAACTAGCATAGAACAGCTTTCCGAATTAAAATTAATGATTGTTTGGCTTAGTTATGAGTTTTTTTAAACTATGATTTTTCGGAAAAATGGTCCGTTTTTATACCTTTTTGCAGGTTCTTATGATTTTAGTCAAAAACTGACAATAGCACCAACAAACGCAGTATGCAGATTTGTTAGTACAATAAAAACTAGCACAGAAAAGCTTTCCGAATCAAAATTAATGCTATTTTGGCTTAATTATGATGTTTGGAAAACTCAGATTATTTAAGAAAATTGTCTGTTTTTATACCTTTTCGCAGAGTATAGCTTCAGTCAGAAGATTAAAACGCAGTGAAGGAGTCATTTCCGACCCTATAAACCATATATATTCTTGATCAGCATCAACAGCCCAGTCGTTCTAGCCATGTCCGGTCGAAAAATAAATTTTTGACATTTTTCCGAAAATTGAAAATTTTATAAGGGGTTACATCATTAAAATTGCCAAAATTTGACAAAAAATTGAATTTTTTAAATTTGAAAACTGAGTATGCAGCTTTGTTAATCTACTAAAAACTAGCATAGAACAGCTTTCCGAATTAAAATTAATGATTGTTTGGCTTAGATATGAGTTTTTTTAAACTATGATTTTTCGGAAAAATGGTCCGTTTTTATACCTTTTTGCAGGTTCTTATGATTTTAGTCAAAAACTGACAATAGCATCAACAAACGCAGTATGCAGATTTGTTAGTACTATAAAAACTAGCACAGAAAAGCTTTCCGAATCAAAATTAATGCTATTTTGGCTTAATTATGATGTTTGGAAAACTCAGATTATTTAAGAAAATTGTCTGTTTTTATACCTTTTCGCAGAGTATAGCTTCAGTCAGAAGATTAAAACGCAGTGAAGGAGTCATTTCCGACCCTATAAACCATATATATTCTTGATCAGCATCAACAGCCCAGTCGTTCTAGCCATGTCCGGTCGAAAAATAAATTTTTGACATTTTTCCGAAAATTGAAAATTTTATAAGGGGTTACATCATTAAAATTGCCAAAATTTGACAAAAAATTGAATTTTTTAAATTTGAAAACTGAGTATGCAGCTTTGTTAATCTGACTAAAAACTAGCATAGAACAGCTTTCCGAATTAAAATTAATGATTGTTTGGCTTAGTTATGAGTTTTTTTAAACTATGATTTTTCGGAAAAATGGTCCGTTTTTATACCTTTTTGCAGGTTCTTATGATTTTAGTCAAAAACTTACAATAGCATCAACAAACGCAGTATGCAGATTTGTTAGTACTATAAAAACTAGCACAGAAAAGCTTTCCGAATCAAAATTAATGCTATTTTGGCTTAATTATGATGTTTGGAAAACTCAGATTATTTAAGAAAATTGTCTGTTTTTATACCTTTTCGCAGAGTATAGCTTCAGTCAGAAGATTAAAACGCAGTGAAGGAGTCATTTCCGACCCTATAAACCATATATATTCTTGATCAGCATCAACAGCCCAGTCGTTCTAGCCATGTCCGGTCGAAAAATAAATTTTTGACATTTTTCCGAAAATTGAAAATTTTATAAGGGGTTACATCATTAAAATTGCCAAAATTTGACAAAAAATTGAATTTTTTAAATTTGAAAACTGAGTATGCAGCTTTGTTAATCTACTAAAAACTAGCATAGAACAGCTTTCCGAATTAAAATTAATGATTGTTTGGCTTAGTTATGAGTTTTTTTAAACTATGATTTTTCGGAAAAATGGTCCGTTTTTATACCTTTTTGCAGGTTCTTATGATTTTAGTCAAAAACTGACAATAGCACCAACAAACGCAGTATGCAGATTTGTTAGTACAATAAAAACTAGCACAGAAAAGCTTTCCGAATCAAAATTAATGCTATTTTGGCTTAATTATGATGTTTGGAAAACTCAGATTATTTAAGAAAATTGTCTGTTTTTATACCTTTTCGCAGAGTATAGCTTCAGTCAGAAGATTAAAACGCAGTGAAGGAGTCATTTCCGACCCTATAAACCATATATATTCTTGATCAGCATCAACAGCCCAGTCGTTCTAGCCATGTCCGGTCGAAAAATAAATTTTTGACATTTTTCCGAAAATTGAAAATTTTATAAGGGGTTACATCATTAAAATTGCCAAAATTTGACAAAAAATTGAATTTTTTAAATTTGAAAACTGAGTATGCAGCTTTGTTAATCTACTAAAAACTAGCATAGAACAGCTTTCCGAATTAAAATTAATGATTGTTTGGCTTAGTTATGAGTTTTTTTAAACTATGATTTTTCGGAAAAATGGTCCGTTTTTATACCTTTTTGCAGGTTCTTATGATTTTAGTCAAAAACTGACAATAGCACCAACAAACGCAGTATGCAGATTTGTTAGTACAATAAAAACTAGCACAGAAAAGCTTTCCGAATCAAAATTAATGCTATTTTGGCTTAATTATGATGTTTGGAAAACTCAGATTATTTAAGAAAATTGTCTGTTTTTATACCTTTTCGCAGAGTATAGCTTCAGTCAGAAGATTAAAACGCAGTGAAGGAATCATTTCCGACCCTATAAACCATATATATTCTTGATCAGCATCAACAGCCCAGTCGTTCTAGCCATGTCCGGTCGAAAAATAAATTTTTGACATTTTTCCGAAAATTGAAAATTTTATAAGGGGTTACATCATTAAAATTGCCAAAATTTGACAAAAAATTGAATTTTTTAAATTTGAAAACTGAGTATGCAGCTTTGTTAATCTACTAAAAACTAGCATAGAACAGCTTTCCGAATTAAAATTAATGATTGTTTGGCTTAGTTATGAGTTTTTTTAAACTATGATTTTTCGGAAAAATGGTCCGTTTTTATACCTTTTTGCAGGTTCTTATGATTTTAGTCAAAAACTGACAATAGCACCAACAAACGCAGTATGCAGATTTGTTAGTACAATAAAAACTAGCACAGAAAAGCTTTTCGAATCAAAATTAATGCTATTTTGGCTTAATTATGATGTTTGGAAAACTCAGATTATTTAAGAAAATTGTCTGTTTTTATACCTTTTCGCAGAGTATAGCTTCAGTCAGAAGATTAAAACGCAGTGAAGGAGTCATTTCCGACCCTATAAACCATATATATTCTTGATCAGCATCAACAGCCCAGTCGTTCTAGCCATGTCCGGTCGAAAAATAAATTTTTGACATTTTTCCGAAAATTGAAAATTTTATAAGGGGTTACATCATTAAAATTGCCAAAATTTGACAAAAAATTGAATTTTTTAAATTTGAAAACTGAGTATGCAGCTTTGTTAATCTGACTAAAAACTAGCATAGAACAGCTTTCCGAATTAAAATTAATGATTGTTTGGCTTAGTTATGAGTTTTTTTAAACTATGATTTTTCGGAAAAATGGTCCGTTTTTATACCTTTTTGCAGGTTCTTATGATTTTAGTCAAAAACTGACAATAGCACCAACAAACGCAGTATGCAGATTTGTTAGTACAATAAAAACTAGCACAGAAAAGCTTTCCGAATCAAAATTAATGCTATTTTGGCTTAATTATGATGTTTGGAAAACTCAGATTATTTAAGAAAATTGTCTGTTTTTATACCTTTTCGCAGAGTATAGCTTCAGTCAGAAGATTAAAACGCAGTGAAGGAGTCATTTCCGACCCTATAAACCATATATATTCTTGATCAGCATCAACAGCCCAGTCGTTCTAGCCATGTCCGGTCGAAAAATAAATTTTTGACATTTTTCCGAAAATTGAAAATTTTATAAGGGGTTACATCATTAAAATTGCCAAAATTTGACAAAAAATTGAATTTTTTAAATTTGAAAACTGAGTATGCAGCTTTGTTAATCTACTAAAAACTAGCATAGAACAGCTTTCCGAATTAAAATTAATGATTGTTTGGCTTAGTTATGAGTTTTTTTAAACTATGATTTTTCGGAAAAATGGTCCGTTTTTATACCTTTTTGCAGGTTCTTATGATTTTAGTCAAAAACTGACAATAGCACCAACAAACGCAGTATGCAGATTTGTTAGTACAATAAAAACTAGCACAGAAAAGCTTTCCGAATCAAAATTAATGCTATTTTGGCTTAATTATGATGTTTGGAAAACTCAGATTATTTAAGAAAATTGTCTGTTTTTATACCTTTTCGCAGAGTATAGCTTCAGTCAGAAGATTAAAACGCAGTGAAGGAGTCATTTCCGACCCTATAAACCATATATATTCTTGATCAGCATCAACAGCCCAGTCGTTCTAGCCATGTCCGGTCGAAAAATAAATTTTTGACATTTTTCCGAAAATTGAAAATTTTATAAGGGGTTACATCATTAAAATTGCCAAAATTTGACAAAAAATTGAATTTTTTAAATTTGAAAACTGAGTATGCAGCTTTGTTAATCTACTAAAAACTAGCATAGAACAGCTTTCCGAATTAAAATTAATGATTGTTTGGCTTAGTTATGAGTTTTTTTAAACTATGATTTTTCGGAAAAATGGTCCGTTTTTATACCTTTTTGCAGGTTCTTATGATTTTAGTCAAAAACTGACAATAGCACCAACAAACGCAGTATGCAGATTTGTTAGTACAATAAAAACTAGCACAGAAAAGCTTTCCGAATCAAAATTAATGCTATTTTGGCTTAATTATGATGTTTGGAAAACTCAGATTATTTAAGAAAATTGTCTGTTTTTATACCTTTTCGCAGAGTATAGCTTCAGTCAGAAGATTAAAACGCAGTGAAGGAGTCATTTCCGACCCTATAAACCATATATATTCTTGACCAGCATCAACAGCCCAGTCGTTCTAGCCATGTCCGGTCGAAAAATAAATTTTTGACATTTTTCCGAAAATTGAAAATTTTATAAGGGGTTACATCATTAAAATTGCCAAAATTTGACAAAAAATTGAATTTTTTAAATTTGAAAACTGAGTATGCAGCTTTGTTAATCTACTAAAAACTAGCATAGAACAGCTTTCCGAATTAAAATTAATGATTGTTTGGCTTAGTTATGAGTTTTTTTAAACTATGATTTTTCGGAAAAATGGTCCGTTTTTATACCTTTTTGCAGGTTCTTATGATTTTAGTCAAAAACTGACAATAGCACCAACAAACGCAGTATGCAGATTTGTTAGTACAATAAAAACTAGCACAGAAAAGCTTTCCGAATCAAAATTAATGCTATTTTGGCTTAATTATGATGTTTGGAAAACTCAGATTATTTAAGAAAATTGTCTGTTTTTATACCTTTTCGCAGAGTATAGCTTCAGTCAGAAGATTAAAACGCAGTGAAGGAGTCATTTCCGACCCTATAAACCATATATATTCTTGATCAGCATCAACAGCCCAGTCGTTCTAGCCATGTCCGGTCGAAAAATAAATTTTTGACATTTTTCCGAAAATTGAAAATTTTATAAGGGGTTACATCATTAAAATTGCCAAAATTTGACAAAAAATTGAATTTTTTAAATTTGAAAACTGAGTATGCAGCTTTGTTAATCTACTAAAAACTAGCATAGAACAGCTTTCCGAATTAAAATTAATGATTGTTTGGCTTAGTTATGAGTTTTTTTAAACTATGATTTTTCGGAAAAATGGTCCGTTTTTATACCTTTTTGCAGGTTCTTATGATTTTAGTCAAAAACTGACAATAGCACCAACAAACGCAGTATGCAGATTTGTTAGTACAATAAAAACTAGCACAGAAAAGCTTTCCGAATCAAAATTAATGCTATTTTGGCTTAATTATGATGTTTGGAAAACTCAGATTATTTAAGAAAATTGTCTGTTTTTATACCTTTTCGCAGAGTATAGCTTCAGTCAGAAGATTAAAACGCAGTGAAGGAGTCATTTCCGACCCTATAAACCATATATATTCTTGATCAGCATCAACAGCCCAGTCGTTCTAGCCATGTCCGGTCGAAAAATAAATTTTTGACATTTTTCCGAAAATTGAAAATTTTATAAGGGGTTACATCATTAAAATTGCCAAAATTTGACAAAAAATTGAATTTTTTAAATTTGAAAACTGAGTATGCAGCTTTGTTAATCTACTAAAAACTAGCATAGAACAGCTTTCCGAATTAAAATTAATGATTGTTTGGCTTAGTTATGAGTTTTTTTAAACTATGATTTTTCGGAAAAATGGTCCGTTTTTATACCTTTTTGCAGGTTCTTATGATTTTAGTCAAAAACTGACAATAGCACCAACAAACGCAGTATGCAGATTTGTTAGTACAAGAAAAACTAGCACAGAAAAGCTTTCCGAATCAAAATTAATGCTATTTTGGCTTAATTATGATGTTTGGAAAACTCAGATTATTTAAGAAAATTGTCTGTTTTTATACCTTTTCGCAGAGTATAGCTTCAGTCAGAAGATTAAAACGCAGTGAAGGAGTCATTTCCGACCCTATAAACCATATATATTCTTGACCAGCATCAACAGCCCAGTCGTTCTAGCCATGTCCGGTCGAAAAATAAATTTTTTACATTTTTCCGAAAATTGAAAATTTTATAAGGGGTTATTAAAATTGCCAAAATTTGACAAAAAATTGAATTTTTTTAAATTTTAAAACTGAGTATGCAGCTTTGTTAATCTACTAAAAACTAGCATAGAACAGCTTTCCGAATTAAAATTAATGATTGTTTGGCTTAGTTATGAGTTTTTTTAAACTATGATTTTTCGGAAAAATGGTCCGTTTTTATACCTTTTTGCAGGTTCTTATGATTTTAGTCAAAAACTGACAATAGCACCAACAAACGCAGTATGCAGATTTGTTAGTACAATAAAAACTAGCACAGAAAAGCTTTTCGAATCAAAATTAATGCTATTTTGGCTTAATTATGATGTTTGGAAAACTCAGATTATTTAAGAAAATTGTCTGTTTTTATACCTTTTCGCAGAGTATAGCTTCAGTCAGAAGATTAAAACGCAGTGAAGGAGTCATTTCCGACCCTATAAACCATATATATTCTTGACCAGCATCAACAGCCCAGTCGTTCTAGCCATGTCCGGTCGAAAAATAAATTTTTGACATTTTTCCGAAAATTGAAAATTTTATAAGGGGTTACATCATTAAAATTGCCAAAATTTGACAAAAAATTGAATTTTTTAAATTTGAAAACTGAGTATGCAGCTTTGTTAATCTACTAAAAACTAGCATAGAACAGCTTTCCGAATTAAAATTAATGATTGTTTGGCTTAGTTATGAGTTTTTTTAAACTATGATTTTTCGGAAAAATGGTCCGTTTTTATACCTTTTTGCAGGTTCTTATGATTTTAGTCAAAAACTGACAGTAGCACCAACAAACGCGGTATGCAGATTTGTTAGTACAAGAAAAACTAGCACAGAAAAGCTTTCCGAATCAAAATTAATGCTATTTTGGCTTAATTATGATGTTTGGAAAACTCAGATTATTTAAGAAAATTGTCTGTTTTTATACCTTTTCGCAGAGTATAGCTTCAGTCAGAAGATTAAAACGCAGTGAAGGAGTCATTTCCGACCCTATAAACCATATATATTCTTGACCAGCATCAACAGCCCAGTCGTTCTAGCCATGTCCGGTCGAAAAATAAATTTTTGACATTTTTCCGAAAATTGAAAATTTTATAAGGGGTTACATCATTAAAATTGCCAAAATTTGACAAAAAATTGAATTTTTTAAATTTGAAAACTGAGTATGCAGCTTTGTTAATCTACTAAAAACTAGCATAGAACAGCTTTCCGAATTAAAATTAATGATTGTTTGGCTTAGTTATGAGTTTTTTTAAACTATGATTTTTCGGAAAAATGGTCCGTTTTTATACCTTTTTGCAGGTTCTTATGATTTTAGTCAAAAACTGACAGTAGCACCAACAAACGCGGTATGCAGATTTGTTAGTACAAGAAAAACTAGCACAGAAAAGCTTTCCGAATCAAAATTAATGCTATTTTGGCTTAATTATGATGTTTGGAAAACTCAGATTATTTAAGAAAATTGTCTGTTTTTATACCTTTTCGCAGAGTATAGCTTCAGTCAGAAGATTAAAACGCAGTGAAGGAGTCATTTCCGACCCTATAAACCATATATATTCTTGACCAGCATCAACAGCCCAGTCGTTCTAGCCATGTCCGGTCGAAAAATAAATTTTTGACATTTTTCCGAAAATTGAAAATTTTATAAGGGGTTACATCATTAAAATTGCCAAAATTTGACAAAAAATTGAATTTTTTAAATTTGAAAACTGAGTATGCAGCTTTGTTAATCTACTAAAAACTAGCATAGAACAGCTTTCCGAATTAAAATTAATGATTGTTTGGCTTAGTTATGAGTTTTTTTAAACTATGATTTTTCGGAAAAATGGTCCGTTTTTATACCTTTTTGCAGGTTCTTATGATTTTAGTCAAAAACTGACAGTAGCACCAACAAACGCGGTATGCAGATTTGTTAGTACAAGAAAAACTAGCACAGAAAAGCTTTCCGAATCAAAATTAATGCTATTTTGGCTTAATTATGATGTTTGGAAAACTCAGATTATTTAAGAAAATTGTCTGTTTTTATACCTTTTCGCAGAGTATAGCTTCAGTCAGAAGATTAAAACGCAGTGAAGGAGTCATTTCCGACCCTATAAACCATATATATTCTTGACCAGCATCAACAGCCCAGTCGTTCTAGCCATGTCCGGTCGAAAAATAAATTTTTTACATTTTTCCGAAAATTGAAAATTTTATAAGGGGTTACATCATTAAAATTGCCAAAATTTGACAAAAAATTGAATTTTTTAAATTTGAAAACTGAGTATGCAGCTTTGTTAATCTACTAAAAACTAACATAGAACAGCTTTCCGAATTAAAATTAATGATTGTTTGGCTTAGTTATGAGTTTTTTTAAACTATGATTTTTCGGAAAAATGGTCCGTTTTTATACCTTTTTGCAGGTTCTTATGATTTTAGTCAAAAACTGACAGTAGCACCAACAAACGCAGTATGCAGATTTGTTAGTACAATAAAAACTAGCACAGAAAAGCTTTCCGAATCAAAATTAATGCTATTTTGGCTTAATTATGATGTTTGGAAAACTCAGATTATTTAAGAAAATTGTCTGTTTTTATACCTTTTCGCAGAGTATAGCTTCAGTCAGAAGATTAAAACGCAGTGAAGGAGTCATTTCCGACCCTATAAACCATATATATTCTTGATCAGCATCAACAGCCCAGTCGTTCTAGCCATGTCCGGTCGAAAAATAAATTTTTGACATTTTTCCGAAAATTGAAAATTTTATAAGGGGTTACATCATTAAAATTGCCAAAAATTTGACAAAAAATTGAATTTTTTAAATTTGAAAACTGAGTATGCAGCTTTGTTAATCTACTAAAAACTAGCATAGAACAGCTTTCCGAATTAAAATTAATGATTGTTTGGCTTAGTTATGAGTTTTTTTAAACTATGATTTTTCGGAAAAATAGTCCGTTTTTATACCTTTTTGCAGGTTCTTATGATTTTAGTCAAAAACTGACAATAGCATCAACAAACGCAGTATGCAGATTTGTTAGTACAATAAAAACTAGCACAGAAAAGCTTTACGAATCAAAATTAATGCTATTTTGGCTTAATTATGATGTTTGGAAAACTCAGATTATTTAAGAAAATTGTCTGTTTTTATACCTTTTCGCAGAGTATAGCTTCAGTCAGAAGATTAAAACGCAGTGAAGGAGTCATTTCCGACCCTATAAACCATATATATTCTTGATCAGCATCAACAGCCCAGTCGTTCTAGCCATGTCCGGTCGAAAAATAAATTTTTGACATTTTTCCGAAAATTGAAAATTTTATAAGGTTACATCATTAAAATTGCCAAAATTTGACAAAAAATTGAATTTTTTAAACTTGAAAACTGAGTATGCAGTTTTGTTAATCTACTAAAAACTAGCATAGAACAGCTTTCCGAATTAAAATTAATGATTGTTTGGCTTAGTTATGAGTTTTTTTAAACTATGATTTTTCGGAAAAATGGTCCGTTTTTATACCTTTTTGCAGGTTCTTATGATTTTAGTCAAAAACTGACAATAGCATCAACAAACGCAGTATGCAGATTTGTTAGTACAATAAAAACTAGCACAGAAAAGCTTTCCGAATCAAAATTAATGCTATTTTGGCTTAATTATGATGTTTGGAAAACTCAGATTATTTAAGAAAATTGTCTGTTTTTATACCTTTTCGCAGAGTATAGCTTCAGTCAGAAGATTAAAACGCAGTGAAGAAATCATTTCCGACCCTATAAACCATATATACTCTTGATCAGCATTAACAGCCCAGTCGTTCTAGACATGTCCGGTCGAAAAATAAATTTTTGACATTTTTCCGAAAAATCATTAAAATTGCCAAAATTTGACAAAAAATTGAATTTTTTAAATTTGAAAACTGAGTATGCAGCTTTGTTAATCTACTAAAAACTAGCATAGAACAGGCTTTCCGAATTAAAATTAATGATTGCTTGGCTTAGTTATGGGTTTTTTTAAACTATGATTTTTCGGAAAAATGGTCCGTTTTTATACCTTTTTGCAGGTTCTTATGATTTTAGTCAAAAACTTACAATAGCATCAACAAACGCAGTATGCAGATTTGTTAGTACAATAAAAACTAGCACAGAAAAGCTTTCCGAATCAAAATTAATGCTATTTTGGCTTAATTATGATGTTTGGAAAACTCAGATTATTTAAGAAAATTGTCTGTTTTTATACCTTTTCGCAGAGTATAGCTTCAGTCAGAAGATTAAAACGCAGTGAAGGAGTCATTTCCGACCCTATAAACCATATATATTCTTGACCAGCATCAACAGCCCAGTCGTTCTAGCCATGTCCGGTTGAAAAATAAATTTTTGACATTTTTCCGAAATTTGAAAATTTTATAAGGGGTTACATCATTAAAATTGCCAAAATTTGACAAAAAATTGAATTTTTTAATTGGAAAACTGAGTACGCAGCCTTGTTAATCTACTAAAAACTAGCATAGAACAGCTTTCCGAATTAAAATTAATGATTGTTTGGCTTAGTTATGAGTTTTTTTAAACTATGATTTTTCGGAAAAATGGTCCGTTTTTATACCTTTTTGGGGATTTTTATAATTTTAGTCAAAAACCTATAATTGCATCAACAAACGCAGTATGCATATTTGTTAGCGCTATAAAAACTAGCACAGAAAAGCTTTCCGAATCAAAATAAATTGTGTTTTGGCTTAAATGCGATGTTTGCTAAACATTGATTTTTCAATGAAATTGTCTGTTTTTATATTAATTTAAAGTTAATATATAACTATAATTCAATATATTTAAATTAATATATCCAATATTCTTAGGTTCCAATGTTATATATGATCTTGACCCAAAAGTTTATTATTATTATGTTAATAATATTGGTTTTCCGACTTTTACCTTTCTATAAATTAATAAACGTTATTTATGAAATAATTCACCACATATGTCAACATTGACTTCTACGTATTAATACATTGTATGTCATGACAAATTATAATATGAGTTCTTTAAGGTACCAATTAAATTTTTTCTCCAGAACTTATAATTAATTACCATATCACATTAGCCGTTATAATTAATCAAACATATTTACGGAAAAAGTAACTTGATACTAACTCTCTTTCCCAAACATGTGTTTCATCTATTACGGAACCCTAATTAGTTTAAATCACTTGCAAGCACGAAGAACGTTTAGTCTTAGTCTTGCAGCAAACTGGAAATCTTCTCTAGAAGACAGCTGTGAGATAAACGAAACTTCTCGCCTAATTACAAAGTAATGGCCACTTATTGGAATGCTTTTCCTCTCATTATTTCACGTTCTTTTGTACTTAAAAAGTTTGCTTAAAAGCCGCACATTCCTTATTTAATGTGATTCTCTCTAGGCGAAGTGCTAAAGATGAACCTGTTATTGTGGATCTTAATTTTTGTCCATTTCTCTTTCGGTCTACTTGAAGAAAACAATCGTCCAGATCCACGCATAGTCGGTGGGGTTCCAGCTGATATAGCCAAAGTGCCGTACATAGTGTCCATTCAGTTGTATGGCATCCACCATTGTGGCGGTTCCATTATAGATAATCGCACAATTTTAACGGCAGCCCACTGCCTTGCCCAAGTTCCTCGAATTCTCCTCAGAGTTAAAGCTGGCGGCGAAAGGCGCGACTCCAAAGATGGGCAAATATATCAAATTTCCGATATGTACTATCATGAGAAGTGGACAACCAAGACCATGGACTATGATATTGGAGTGATTCGATTGAAGACAGCTTTGACATTCTCAAAAAAGGTTTCAAGTTAACCACTTTGATTACTCACTTGCTTAAGGTTTCTGTTTCTTTCAGATAAAAGCTATTAAAATAAACCCCAAGAAAGTAGCCGATGGCCAATATACTACGATTGCCGGTTGGGGCTTTAAATCTGTTAATGGTCCACCATCGGATGAGTTAAGATATGCCCGGGTTCCCGTCGTTAATCAAGCTGTTTGCAAGAAGCTACTGGGCGAGACCGTAACGGATCGGATGATGTGTGCGGGTTATCTCAAAGGTGGTACGGATGCTTGTCAAATGGACTCTGGCGGACCATTGGTTTGGCGGGAGGAACTGGTTGGCATTGTGTCCTGGGGCGTGGGATGCGCCCTGGCGGATAAGCCGGGTGTCTATACCAGATTAGAGGCACTGCATCCTTGGATAAACATGGCTCTAAAGAAGCTAAAAAGCTAAAAATAAAGCGGAAACGGAAGTGGTAATTAAATTGGATTTTATTATCTTTTAAATTCGAATAAAGAGAATTTTTACACATTTCTTGGAACTTATCTAAATACTTTTTAAAATGTGGGGAAGAAATCTTTGGCAAAATGGAAAAATAAAGCAAAAATGAGCTAAAATTCCCTAATTTGAGTTTTCAAATTTTTAGAACGACCGCCATTCGTAGCAGAATGTTTTGAAAACAAAGAGTTTTTTTAGTACTTTCCTTAAGTTCATGCAAGGGTCACACTGGCCAAAACAATAATAAAAGTAAAGCAAATAACAAATGGACCTGCAATTTGATAGCGAAACGTATTGGAACCGATCCTCTCGCGCAGCCTTTAGCTTCGACGATGAGGACGAGGTGGACCTTGGCCCGGAGCTGGCCACCAATGGAATCCTCGCCGACGATGCCATCTCTGAGGCCAGCTTCGACAACAGCGCCACTCTGAATCTCTCCATCAAGTCCATTTTGAGCGAGGAAGCTCTGAAGCTGGTGCTCCAAGAGCAGGCACTGGACGACCGTGTCTTGCCCAAGGGCGTGTCGCCGGAGGAGGAACTGAAGTTGCTGCGGCGCCAACTCCAGAGCACGCTGTACAGTCCAAATCTGGAGGCTACAGCCCAAAAGCTTTTGCAGGGCAAGACGGCGCCGTTGGAGATGTTCAAGTCCCTGCACGAGAAGCGTCAATTGCTGGACACCCTGCTGGCCCAAGGCGGCGGACATGCTGTCATCTCTGTGCTGCTCTTCCTCAAGAAAACTCTGAATACAGTCCAGTTTCACGGTATACTCAAGGAGCGACCCAAAGCTTTGGAGCATTACTTGAGTTACCTTAAAGAAGCCGGCGACTTGACCAGCTATATAGATCTACTGCAGAGATTCGGACGACACCAGGAGGCGGCTTTAAAGCAGTTTCAGGCCGCTTTGTCCGCCGCGGATGTGACAGCCCGCAAGCAACAGCTCCAGCGTTTGGTCGACGCATATTCTACAGCAGGAGTTGGCATTATTTCGCTGTACGAACAGGTGTTCCATGCCGCATTGAAGATGCAACAGCTTTTGGAGAAGGACAATGGCCTGGGCAAACTGCTCCGGGATCAAGCCACACCCGTTGAGGTGCTCTATGCCTGCTGCCAGGCGAACAGCAATTGGAAGGAGCAGGATATGCTGAAGCTAGTATCGCCGCAACGCTTTGCCGCCGATCAGCAGATCTCGCCGGCGCAGTACGAGTGGACAGCGCTCAACGAGCGGGCGCAAGCCCAAGCATATGCCGACCTGGAGTGCATCTTTGAGCGCGTGCCCAGTTGGCATCCCCTGAAATCCAAGCAGTTTCACATTAGCTTCGACCTCACGCTGGCCGTGCTCCGGCTGTATGAGCTGCAGGCTCCCTCAACTGTGCTCCAACTCTTCCTCTCCAAGATGGGCAACACGGTGGAAAAGCTGGCCCTGGCACAGCGGGTGAAGTGCATCAAGGCTGTGATCGACGCCATGGCTGGACTGAAGCAGCAACAGGAGCTACTGCAGCTGAAGGACTCCCTGCCGGATAGGTCTGAGGAGCAGTTCTACTGCGAGAATGCCCTCAAGTCGCTGCAGAGCAAGCGCTGGACCACGGACAATATCAAGCTTAAGCTGTAGAGACGGATTCTTTATATAAACGTACTTTATTGTTAATCATATATATGTGTATATAATTATATTATTTCTACTCTGGTTTTATTAAATAATTGCAAATCACAAGCTGAATATCGAATAAGAAAACAAAAAAATATATATTTATGTATGTATGGTGTATATCTTGCAGAGCCTCCTTTTTGATCTGTTCGATGATGAGCAGTTTTGGATTACTTTATCGTTTTTTGTTTTTAGTTTATTGAGTAAACAATTAAAAAGCAGCAAACAAAGCGTTACAAAAATTGGATTCTTTAAACAATTTGCTTGTCTTAAATATTTTGTTTAAATAACAGCGCTATAAAAAGCCTTTGATGTACATATAAATAACCGCAAACAACAATTATGGTGTATATAGTGGGGACACATAAAAGGGAGTCCCCAGTTCCCGGACTGAACTTACAACAAAACACATAACACAAGACAAATGACGACAAGGCCCCTCAACTGATGCGGGCCGAACGGAAGAGACCAGGATTCAAGACCGGAACTGGGAACGGAACTCCTGGGCAGAGCCACTGCTAATTGGCAGCCTCGCAGTCCGAGTAGCTCAGCAGCCGCTGGCACAGGATCGTCTTGAACTTGACCGTAAAGCTATCGAAGATGACATCAGTGTCCTGCAGCTGCTGCTGCTGTTCGTCCGCCGCCGCTGCCATCAGATGCTTGAACTTCTGGTTGAGATTCTGCTCCAACGTCGAGTTGTTGTTGTTGAAGTAGAAGACATAGGCCAGCTCCAGCAGATAGTAGTCCAGGTCGCCCATAAAGAAGCGCTCGCACTCGAGCATATCGAACTTGCGCTCCAGGAAGTGCAGACAAAGGTGGTAGATGAGGTGCTTCAGGTCTGCCCGCCGCAGGGGCACGTAGCCTGTGTCCTTGCTAAAGTACTCGAAAAGCTTAAGTGTGCGCTGGGCGGAATCACAGTTCTGCAGGCAAAGCCGGAAGGCCTCAACGAACCGGAAGTTGAGCATACAGATCCGAATGCGGTACTCGTTGCGATTTGGACGGGCACACTCGCTAATCTTGTCGGGATTATACAGGCCGTGAAAGACGTACAGACAGTAGTGGATGTAGTGGCGCAGCTGCTGCACTGACGCCTCCTCCAGACCCTCGCTACTGGGCGTAAAGGTGCTGGCATCATCGTCACCATCATTCCTGCCCAACAGCTGCTGCTGCACTGTGACGGGTACTCCTCCCCCTTGCTCGGGCAGCGGCACGTAGCTCTGCTCCTCGGGTGTGTAATCCATATCCAGCGAGCTGTTGACATCGACGCCCATCGCCGGGACATTATACGAGAAGCTGGCATCGTTTTGGCTGAGGTTCTCCAGACTGCTCAGCATATCATCCGAGTCCTGCCCGGTGGCCGCGGGTTCTGTGCTGCTCTTGTAATTACCCGTGCCCACGGAGTACTGTTGATCAAAGCTTATGTTTGCCGGCTGCAGGAAATGTGGCTGGTACGGCGGCATGACCTTCAGATACCTGACTGGATCCTGATCCAGCCGGATGCGTGGCCTCGGAAGATTGATCTCCACCGGCGCCTCGACGCATTGGCTCTCGAAACGCATCAGCCGCTTCGTTGTCGGCAGACACACTACCCGCTGTCGCATCCTTTCCAAACTGGCGCCCAGATCCCGGCCGCACTGGCCGTTCGAGTTGCCACCAAAGGCCCGCACCATATGATCGGTGGTCATGACCAGCGTGAAGTCCGCTCCGCAGTCCACGTACATCGGTCGCTCGATGCTGTCGATAGGCGAGGGCTTTAGCACGGCCCGCCGTTCCTTGTCCTCGGTGCCCAGCTGGTGCTCTAGGTTCTTGCCCCACGTGTAAAGCGTACAGCTGGACGAGATCAAACAGAAATGGAACAGGCCACTTGCGATCTGCAAAGGAACGAGGAATTATTATTTGTTTGGTTCTATGCCATTCTTTAAAAACTTAAATTTGTACATATCCAATCGAGCGGTAGGCCACAGCAGCCTATGCTCATAAATTAAGTTAGCTTTTAGTTTTTAACAACATGCCAGCTTTATATAATTAAATAAATAAATTATTTACTCGACATTTGACTTCTGCTCTCAACTAACCTGCAGAATTTGGCCTGCCACCTCACTGGTGTCCACCAAATGTGGACTCAGGTGCTCCGTGGGATCGGGTTCGGTGGCCGAAACCGCAAGTCCCGGAGCCGGGGCTGGCGGCGGGCCCGAATTAAGTATTTCCGCTCCTCGTTTACTCGTAGTTCCAATGGTTTCCGTAGCATCTGATGGCACAGCCTCATTATCCCCCTGCTCCTCTTTGGGCTCACTGGGGGCTTTAGGGGTGGCGCCGGCCACCACCGCAGCATAGGATGTAGTGGGCTCCACTATATTGCTAGTGGTGCTGGGTAGATTAGCCGCCGGCATCAGAGTAGCCTCTAATTGCTTGCTTAGCATCTCTCGCTGGTGATTCTCCTCCAGCTTCTGCTTGGCATTTGCGCGTCGCTTGATTTGATTGGCGAGTCGCAAGGCCTGCGGCGAACTGCCCCAGGTGAAGAGACGTTCCTGATCGTCTACAGCTAACTGGGGATTCAGTTCAACATTGAAAATAATACGTTTTATAAATTATAAACATTTAAAACTTACATTGGTAAAAAATTTGGTGTGTATCAGTCTTAAGCTGCTGTCGCCCATCTCCAGGCGCACAGGCAGATTTATCTTGGTGTCGACGGCCTGGTCGCTATTGCCGGTGCCCAGCTGACCAAAGTGATTGGAGCCGAATACGAAGAGCTCTGTACTGCATCCGCTGGCCTCCATATATTTGCTAGATGCCCCACACAGCACCAAGGTGTGCGCATGGCCCAGCGATACTTGTAAAATTTTCTGCAAACATAAATTCGTTAGCAAAAGGTAATGCAAAAGGGATTTATGTAAAGAGAGAAGATAAAAACGATTTAGTAAATCGATTCTATTAACTGGAGCTTGAGGTACTTACCTTAAACTTGAAAAAACTGACTAGTTGCGGTGTAGCTATGTTTTCGCAGCTGCCCTGTCCCAGCTGACCATAGACGCCCCATCTGAACCGGAATTAATTTATTATTAAACGTAATCATATAATATTTGGAATAATGATTCAAAAACTCACCCCCACATATAGAGCTTGCCATCGGCTACGGCCGCATTGTGATATTGGCCCGCCTCCAGCATGGTTATATTCATTCCATCCAAGGCCGTCACAAGCATGGGCTGCAAGGCCATTTGCATATGTCGTCCTATACCCAGCTGACAGAGATTGTTATTTCCCACAGAATAGAGCTGGAAAAAGATAAGCAATTAATATACAAAACTAGGCAAAGCTTGCGAGATAACCTACGCCATTATTGGTTAGAATAAGTGTATGCTGTCGCCCGCACTTGATAGCATGAACTTGCAAATTGAGCTGAGAGAGAAGCTCCAGGCTTTTCACAGCATGCGCCGGTTCTGGTGGCTCTGAAATATAGATTACAAAAATATAGTAAATGTAATAACTAAGTAATATTATAACCCTTACCAGTTGACTTTTGGGCGCTGTAATAGGTGGGAATACCACTGGAGCCCCAGAAGTAGGCGGTGCCATCCACCACACAGGCACAGTAAGCACAACCAGCTGAGATCGGTTTGAAGCGCGATGATTCAATGGCAAACTAAGGGATAAAATTAATATTAAAACAAGGAAGAAAAGCTAAGCCAACTTCGGGAGGCCGAGGTTCATATACCCTTGCACTTTGATCATACAAATCGTCATAACTAAATCAAGAATACATTAATTTCACTATGGAAAGTAGTTCTGTGCTATTTTTTGTTGGGTTAACAAATCTGCATACTGAGTTTTTAAGTTTAAAAAATTCAATTCTTTATACATTTTTGCATTAAAGTTAATTTTTTTTCTATCGGACCTATTTAAATCGGTTCGGCTTTTGATGCTGATCAATAATATATATGGTTATTAGGATCGGAAATGACTCCTTCACTGCGTTTTACACTTCTGACGCAAATTAAAATACCCTGCAAGGAGAGAAACTATTCTTAAGAAACCCTTGCCTGATTGTCTTCGTAGTTAATACGGAAATGCGATAGAGCATTCACAATTAAATCATGCTTGACGCGTTGGGATTCCATGTGGATGAGCACGGCCAAAAAGGTTTCAATGAGACTCTTGCCAAACTCAAACAATTGCTGGTTATTATCATTGGCCATGGCGCAGTCGCTATTGTGGGAAACAATGGGCCTCAGAGCAGGAGCGAAGGGATTCAACTGCTTGGACAGGCGCTGAAAATAAATTATGTATTTATAAACAAGTAATAGTAACCAATAATTAATATCCTTACCTGCAGCACACAAGGCCTTATATGATCCAGCTTCTCCTGGATAAAAGCAAAGTAGTCCATGGACACATGCGGCAGGTAAGTTATTGACTCCATAAATATATTCTCGCTCAGATTATACAGGCACACGTTGAGCTCATTGTACCAGCCAAACTCCTGGGCCACCACACTAATTAATGCATTGAAAGTATCAAGACAAACACCTCGAACTTTGGCCAGTACAATCGCCGACGAGAAGAGTCCACTTTGACACAGAACAATGCTCGTCATGTTGGTGTGATATTTGCTATTGGTGACCAGGAAGTTCCTATTGAAATACGAATTTAAATTCATTCTTTATCCTTGACTAATCTATACTTACCACAGCGGTATGTAGTTCTTATCGTTAACCGCCTTCTCCGCCATTGTAATGAGCAACAGGTTGGCCAAATGAAACTGCGAGGATGGCGACATTTGCAGGGCGCTAATTGACTCGTCCACACCATAGTGATAATCACTGCAGACGGAACCACTGATCACATCCTCTTGCAGCGTTTTCTCGGGCAAGATCATACGCACGTCCTCCGAGTGCCGGTAGGTGATGTCCTCCATTATACCCTTGAGCAGTGGGTGACCCATGTGCCGCGATCGCAGGAGATATGTGGACTTTAGGGCCATGGCACTCAGCTGCATCAGTGCGTAGGTGTGTCCGTACATGGCCAGCTTAAGGGCTGTGCGTATCGGCTTGACACGCGCCACATTGTACGTGAGCAGAGCTTGGGTAATCTTCTTGCGCCGCAGCAGATAGTCGCCTGCGAACTCGATGCACTGCTCAAAGGAGAGGTCGAAAGTGTTGCAGAAGTCGCGGCATTGGTTAAACTCGTTCTGCAGGGCGGCATCCAGAAACAGTTCGAAGGGCTCCTTTCTGGAGGACATACTCGGTTTAATTAAAAAGCTTACAGCTGTCTTTAATGGTTCTCCAACTCACCTGAGCTGTATAGTATATACATTCTTATTGGTGATCACATAGCTGGGATCATAATTGATCTTGGGAAACTCGGACTGCATTATCTCCATCTGTCTCAGAGAGAACTCACTGCTTACGTCCGCCGTCTCGTAAAACTGAATGTAGTCCATGGGCGTGTGAATATCCTTGATTTCGAAAGCCTTGGCCTTCTCCTCTTTGCTAAGCGCCTCCGGCTGGCCGGCGGGACTGCGATATTGTGCCATCTGATACAGATGCAGCACGGTTTCGTTTTCGAAACGAAAGAGTCCTATCTGGGCCAGATTGTTGAAGCGCTGTCAAGATAAAGGGTTTGATTTATGTTTAAATATCTTGCAATAGATAGAATACTCACATCTTCGTCGGAGGTGTGCAGCGAGGCCATTGCGCTGCTGATGACGCTGACCGCATTGATCGCATTACTGGGCATCTCGCTGTGGTCCAAACTGGAGGTGGCCGTGGTCGTTGCACTAGTTGTGTCGCTCTTTTGTCCACTGACTTCCGCAGCATCCGCCTGATCCAGTTTTTCGGTGTCCGCGTCCCGATTCTCCTTGTCCGTATTGGCCACCAGCGGTTCTGCCAGCGACGAGGCCGCCGTAGAAATGGCCGAGTCGCTGCGACAGTGAAGATCCACATAGTGTATGCCGTAGAGTATGTTGGAGCTAATGAGTATTTCCTGGGTGTGCTTCGGTATCTTGTAAACGAACAACGGTTTCAGGCTAATATCGATGCTGTGCACGGTCAGGCTGTGGCTGTTGCTGTGCAGGGCGCTTAGCAGGAAGGTGCTGCGTAGATTTTGGATGGTGTAAAAGGATCCGGTGGTGGTGCCCAGCGGCTCTGGCGTGACCGAGGGCGAGTCCATGATCGCAAAAGAGCCCGCGGAGTCTGGCATAACTAGAAGAAAATGGGAAAGGTGAAATGCTTAGTTTTGGGCTTTCAAACTCGTGTCTATATTCCAGTTCTATTTAAGTCTGTCGAGTGCGAGAGTTGTGAAAACTCACCACGCCAGTGACGCTTCAATAGATGCAACAGTTCTCTCAAAACTGCACACCAATAAACAAATATAAAATACACAATAAAATAGCGGACTAAAATTAACAAAGGTAAACGGAATTGGGAAAGAAAATATGTTTAGAGAGGCAATTGAAGAAGGAGGCCTTCAGGCCTCAGAATTAAATAAATGTCAAAACGAATCCGAAGGAATTTCGTCAATGTTTAACAAGTAATTGTACTTTTAGCTTACGCACATTCATCGAACTTTTGCCGCTGATCCGAAAGCCGCATCTTGATGGCCTGCAGCTTCTTGGTTCCGAGACTCTTGAGCGAGGCTAGGCGAGCTCTCGTTGCGGGCAGAATGCCATCGTTGGTGCTACCCGCTGGCAGTTGTTGCTGCTGAAAGCGTACGCCTCCCTGCTGTTCGGCGGATTGCCGGGCTACTGCTTCGCTGTACGATGGTGGTGCCGGCGGTGGTGGTGGTGGCCCCTCTGCTCCAACAGCTCCAACAGCTCCAGTTTCAGCACTAGCGTCTGAGGCTTTCGCAGCTTGGCTGCTAGACGCTGCCTCCTCGCTGGACGGAGGCACAAACACATCCTCCTCCAGCTGGCTGCTGTCAGAGGCCGGATCGGAACTATTACTTTGCCTGGGACCCGCGGCAGTGCTCTGCTGTTTATTCTGCACCGACATCACGATCTGCCAGGCCCCCTCGCGTGTCGTGGGTGAACTGTCTCCGGGGTACACGTACATGATTGCCTTTTGCTCCAAAAGAAGCTTGTACTGCTGCTTTAGCGAGGAAGTAATCTGGAAGGAAGCAAAGATTACATACAAAACATTAAATAATTAAGTGTTTTATCCTCACCAGCAGCATGACGCCGTCGTAGGCCTTATCCTTGCAGATAACCAGACGCATCACAGATCCATTTTCGATGGCGGTGCTCGCAATCATCGGGCAGTTGGGACTCAAACCCACAAAACAAATGGAGCCGTCTGAGTACCCGATAATGGCCCTATTTAGACCGGTGTTTGTCTTCCACCAAACCACGGACAATGGATATGGGCAGGTCTTGGACGCCATGAAGGAGGTGGCCATCACCTGGCTGTTACCGGTGGCATCAAACGGCTGCACGACCGGTTGCTGCTCCTGTTGAGGCTGCTGTCCCGTAGAGCCGTCAGCCTGATCACTGTTTCTCACCAGCATGTGCTCGGGCAGATCGTGGCCCAGAGGTTCCTCTGCCTCCAACTTGAGGGTTTCCAAATTGCCTGGAAGTTGCTCCACCGGCTCCGGTACCATTGGATCGTCAAGACCCGAAGAGTGATTGGGACACTTCTTGGAGTTGGGGCACTCGTGAGGACCCACAAAGGGGATGATGTAGGAGGTCACTTGGCTGGTGCTGTACAGCGAGCAGGCGGCCAGTACGTGCGTCTTGTCCACCAGTGCCAAAGCGGGCACGATATGCAGGGTGTTGTCGAAACCTGTTGATGGAACGGATACATATGTAGTTCGGGGTTCAGTAACACTCGAAATCGCGAATCGATCTGACCGGGATGGGGCGGTGGACCCCGCTGAATCAAAACAAAGTACGCAACAGAAAATCAATAGCCACACACGCACACACACGGGCGCAGAGTAATTTTAGGCTTCGCCACCCGCAACCGCACTACCGCCCCACAGTCACCGCCACCCCCAGAAATTTGCCCAGCCACCCACTTACATAGCACCAGCAGCCAGATGCCTGCTGGGTCGAAGCAGACGTCGTGAATGACACGGTTGCGGAACCAGGATATCATCTTAACCACTTCCTGGCCGGAGGCGCTGATGTACCGCAGCAGGATCTCGTTTTCCTCGCTCACCAGGCACAGGAACTGCTTCTCGTCCAGGCCCGCCGTCACCGCTGAAAGCTTGCAGCTGAGATTGGTGATCAGGGGCCGCAGATCGAACATGCCCAGCTCCTTGAGCTCCGCGTGCCCCGCCATCTCGTCAAGATTTGCGGCCTTGGGAGCACACGCTATCCAGATTTAATTTATGAAATCAATCTCAGTTGCAAGAGCTTTTTTTCCAATTTCCGAATGAAAACAAACTAGAGATGGACTCGTGCGCCCTGCGGTTGGTCTGGCAACCACCTACTCACGCGACGATTTTCCAGCCCAACCGAGTTTTTCCGAAGATTTCAAGGGAAAACCAATGTTAAGAAAAAGATTTGGATCTTTTTACATCACATGAAACGGGAGAAAACTTTTAAAATCACAAAAATAACACCAATCCAAATGTTCGCAACAGTCTGGTAACGTTACGCGTGCTGCGCACAGTTCTGCACTTTTCAAGGCGTTGGACTCATTTCCAATTATTATCTTAAGAAATCACTATTCATTTGGAGAGGCCATTAATTGTTTGCACCATTTTTGTGTTTTTCACTCGCGAAATTCATGCGGAAAACCCGAATCTGCGTAAAAAATCGTGCCCGATGTCCAGGGCTGCTGCAGCACTGAAAACATCTGATTGGCGTGCACAGTCACGGAATATATCGCACGAGCAGGAAACGAAAAAAGTGGCAGCACTTCTGATTGAAATGGAAATATGTCTTAAATATGGTCACACATTTTCAAAGCAGCCCTGCAATCGAAAATAACGGCGCGAATTGGCATCGGCGTCGCTTGTCCTAAATATTAAAATCAAAATATCCAATTGAAGAGGCCAGGAGTTACGAAAATATATCTAAAATCTAAGGACCACACCCACTTAACGTCATGGAATCCCGTTTGCCAAAGCCCATGTTGACAGCAAAGCGGCCAGTTCTGCCGCCGGTAAAAACTGTGCTACCCACGGATCGCATACGAGCTGGAGGAGGACCAGGAGCAGCTAGCGGCACCAGTGGCAACCAGACCTACTGCGGAAACTTGCTGCCGCCTCTAACCCGCGACCTCAACAATCTTCCCCAAGTGCTGCAACAACGAGGAGGTGAGTCCGAAGAATTTTGCGTTTTGTTTTAGCCTCCTAATCCTTATGCCTCACTTAGCACGAGCTGCTTCACCGGAACCCGCCAAAATGATCAATAGGGCTAAACTGCGACGCAGTCGCTCCGCTTGCGACATCAACGAAATGCGCCAGAACATCAAGCGCGCAGCCGCACCGCCCACATTGCCCACCATACCATCCAAAGTATCACGTCTGGCCAGTAGTGGCTTTACCGCCCCCAGCCAGCGATTGGGACGCCCGGCGGTTGCCTCCACAACAACGTCTGGCGCCGCTGGGACAATTGCTAAGCGGCCACTTCCGGCACGGCCTGCTCCTCGAGCTGGTGGTACTGCACCAGCTGCGCAGCTGCCGCTGCCAAGACCAAACCGAAAGCCGTAGGAGCAGGCTCTGGTACAGCAAAAACTAGCGGAGCTGGGGCAGGAGGTGCAGCTGGTGCTGCGCCGAAGCGCATAGCACCGTACGACTTCAAGGCTCGCTTTCACGATCTTCTCGACAAGCACAAGGTCCTCAAAACCAAATACGAGAAGCAAATAGAGGACATGGGTGAGCTGGAATCATTACCCTCGCAGCTAGAGGAGACGCAGAACAAGCTAATTGAGACCGAATCCACGCTGAAGAACGTGCAGACGGATAACGAGTGTCTCCAGAGGCAGGTGAAGCAGCACACAAAGAATATTGAGACAATTACCACAACACTGGGAAGAACCAAGGAGGAGCTCTCCGAACTGCAGGCAATACATGAGGTAAGCCTATAATTTATACATTTATATAAGGCATACCATTAATAAGCTGATTTCTCTTACAGAAAATTAAAGCTGAGCATGCTGCTCTTAGTAAGGAGGTGGTGCATCTGCGGCAACTCACCGACGAACTCCAGCGCAGCAATGACCAGCAGGCGGCAGAGCTGGAGATTTGCAAGGAGCAGCTCTTCGCATCGAACATGGAGCGTAAGGAGCTGCACAACACGGTGATGGATCTGCGTGGAAATATTCGCGTCTTTTGCAGAATTCGACCACCGTTGGACTGCGAGGAGAACCGGATGTGCTGCACATGGACCTACCATGATGAGGCTACCGTTGAGCTGCAGAGCATTGATGCCCAGGCAAAAAACAAAATGGGCCAGCAAATCTTCTCGTTCGACCAGGTCTTTCATCCCAAATCCTCGCAAACAGACATTTTCGAGATGGTGTCGCCGCTGATTCAATCAGCCCTTGATGGCTACAACATATGCATCTTTGCGTACGGTCAGACAGGCAGCGGCAAGACGTACACAATGGACGGAGTGGAAGATAGCGTTGGCGTCATCCCGCGCACCGTCGATCTGCTCTTCGACTCCATCCGGGGCTATCGCAATTTGGGATGGGAGTACGAGATCAAGGCCACCTTCTTGGAAATATACAACGAGGTGCTATACGACCTGTTGAGCAACGAGCAGAAGGACATGGAGATTCGCATGGCCAAGAACAATAAGAATGATATCTATGTGTCCAATATCACGGAGGAAACTGTCACTGATCCTAATCACTTGCGGCAACTGATGTACACGGCCAAGATGAACCGAGCCACCGCCTCCACGGCTGGCAACGAGCGCTCCTCGCGTTCTCATGCCGTTACGAAGCTGGCGCTAATCGGCAGACATGCGGATAAGCAGGAAATGTCGGTGGGATCTATCAATCTGGTGGATTTGGCCGGTTCGGAGTCACCGAAGACCAGCACACGGATGACCGAGACCAAGAATATTAATCGTTCACTCTCCGAGCTGACCAACGTGATCCTGGCGCTGTTGCAGAAGCAGGATCACATTCCCTACCGGAACTCCAAGCTGACCCATCTCCTGATGCCCTCGCTGGGTGGCAACTCCAAGACCCTTATGTTCATCAATGTCTCGCCGTTCCAGGACTGTTTTCAAGAGTCTGTCAAATCGCTGCGGTTCGCCGCTTCGGTCAACTCCTGCAAGATGGCCAAGGCGAAGCGAAATCGCTACCTGAACAACTCGGCGGCGGTCAACAACAGCACCAGCATAAACAGCAGCATCAATAGCCAGAGCGGAAGTTTCGATAAATCATAATACTACATTAAGTTTCGTTCAAAGTTTCTACTTATAATTTCACGATCTTGATCTTTTATCCCTTCTGTTATCGCTTAATTTATGTATGTATGTATGTTTATACCTTTAGCTCAACATTAAAAATAAAATAAAGTACCGACACACTCACAGCTTGGCTCCCACTGCCGCCCGCACATCTGCGGGTATCTTCTCCACCAGTTCGGAATGATTTTGTCCCAGGCTGGCCAGTACGCCTTTTCGATTCACGTGCTCCACATCCGCATTGTACAAGTAGTGCTCGCCATTTATGTTGGTCAGGCAGCCACCTTGCGCTTCTAACACTGCCTCGGGTGCACACGTATCCCACTTCTTGCAGCCCGGTGTGGCAAACACGTAGGCATGTGCTTTGCCCTCCAGCAGCTGCAGCACCTTGAAGCCGGCACCGCCGACCTTCAGCACCTCGGTGGATGCATAGGCATTGAGAGCCTGCTGGTGCAAGGCATTGGAATGCGAGCGAGTGGTGGTGATGATGAACTGACCGGCTGGAGCTGGCACTGGGACGAATCCTCCCGTTCCTAGACCCTTAAGACCCCAAATAGTGCGACCCAGCTCGCCGCCGGGCTGCTTGTAGAACGGCTGGTGAATGATGCCGCCCACGGCTGCGTCCTTAACAGCTATGCCAATTAGTACAGTGACGTGCTCAACAAATCCTGCAGAATAGATACAAATTGTATAGATATTTACTTGCCAAAAGATTTTATTCGATTTACTTACCCTGTGTGTACTCTGCTGTACCGTCCAGCGGATCCACCCATATCACAAAGTCCTCGGGCTTGGCATCTTGCCACTCCTCTGGACAGCTTTGCTGCAGGAACGATTCATCCAGCTCCGTGACCAGCCAATCGTCGCAAACGTTCAGATCGGAGCCACCTTCCTCGCCGATAATCTTTACGCTTGGAAACTTCTTCGTCAGCGAAGCAATGATGCAGCGCTGTGCAGAGCGGTCCGCCTCCGTCTGAGGATCGTTCTTTCCCTTGTCTACGATTCCCAGGTCGCCTTTCTTGAGGACATCGCGTATGATCCCGCCAGCCCGCTTGGCTGTGTTTATTGAGGAGGCCATGAGGCGCATGATCACCGGAGCTGTGGTGGCCATTTTTGTTTTAGGAAAGAGCCGATCTTTACCAGAATTTGGAATGGAAGATCGCACAGCGGCACCGAAAGTGGTGAAAGTACATACAGCTGATAACAAATTAGAGGAGAGAAAAGCCAGGAATTCGTTCGTGCTTGGTGATGGTACATATTGCCGATACTAATCGCGTGGTTATCAATTTATAAATTAATTAAAACCAAGAAAGCTTCTATACCCTTTGAGATTACAACTCGATCATTTATAATTAATACAATAATATAAGAACCTTATATCAAATTAGGGGTAAATATTTTGAAACGGGAAATTTTATAATAATTTTTCTAAAAATGTTTAAATTTTTCAATAGCACCTATATGATTTAGTCTTCCGATCTGACTTACGTTTCGACTTAAATACCAGAAGAATATATAAAATAATCTACAAGCGTTTAATAAATGCTAATTTAAGTAACATTGAAAACATTTAACAACTTTTTTCTTCATGTTTTCTAATTTATTTAAATTGTGTAAACCAATTAGGTTTAATTTTTCAGGTATATTATAACTGTGAATAAATTAATCGGCACGACGGCCTGGCAACGCCGCAAAGCACACAAGACCTTTGGACCACCCGCGCCTCCCCTCCGACCAACAAATCAGTTCGTTTCCATCTTGAAGAGGTAAGTCCGCAAAATTAACAAAAAAAATCATAAATTTCCTTAAATAAATCATAAAAATATAATAATTTGCAGAAAATGGCGCGTGTTCTGGTTGGAGTTAAGCGTGTGATCGACTATGCCGTCAAGGTGAGCCCTAAATTCGACTGTTGCTCATTTCTCATCATTCTTTTTTATCACTTGTTGCGTCCTCTGTTTTGCGTAATCGCTTTGATTAATTGATAATTAAAGTAGTTTTCCTATTCCATCTCATGTCCAGGTCCGCGTCAAGCCAGACAAGACCGGTGTGGTCACCCAGGGCGTGAAGCACTCGATGAACCCCTTCGACGAGATTGCCGTCGAGGAGGCCGTCAAGCTGAAGGAGAAGAAGTTGGCCGAGGAGGTCATCGCCGTGTCCGTGGGCCCCACACAGTCGCAGGAGGTTATCCGCACCGCCCTGGCCATGGGTGCCGATCGTGGCGTCCACGTGGAGATTCCAGCCGCCGAATACGAGCTGTTGCAGCCCATCCACGTGTCCAAGATCCTGGCTAAGCTGGCGCTGGACGAGAAGGCCGATTTGGTAATCCTGGGCAAGCAGGCCATCGATGACGATGCCAACCAGACGGCCCAGATGACCGCTGCCGTGCTCGACTGGCCGCAGGGCACCTTCTGCAACAAGATCGAGAAGACGGACGCCGGTCTGACCATTACACGTGAGATTGACGGAGGTCTGGAGACCATCAAGACCAAGACACCAGCCGTCTTGAGCGCTGATCTGCGCCTGAACACGCCCCGTTACGCCACGCTCCCCAACATCATGAAGGCCAAGAAGAAGCCACTGAAGAAGGTCACGGCCAAGGATCTGGGAGTGGATACCTCACCCCGCATCGAGGTCGTTTCCGTGGAGGATCCACCAGTGCGCCAGGCTGGCGCTACCGTCGCCGATGTGGATGCCCTGGTGGCCAAGCTGAAGGAGGGCGGCCACATCTAGGCAGTTATCCAAATATTGTGAGCGAAGATTCTACGTTTTTTAATTAGTTGAAACTTATATATCAGAAACGTGCATTTATATCCAGCCTCCGCGTCGGATCCGCTGACAGGCTCTTAAAATTCTACCCACATCCCCTCGTGCTTTAAGTGAACTCTAAATTGGAATTTAGTAACGTTGTTTTGTGTCGCAGCTCCTAAGAATAAAGTGATTGTAAGCTCTGAAGTCGTATGACCCTCGTTTTTTTCTCCCGACGATGCTGATGTTGATGATGCCTTTTCCAGAGATGTCGCTCAACTTGAGGGACCAAAAATGCGACAGCGGCGAGGTCAAAGCACCTAAATAAGCCATTGGCCATTGATTTTCCCCATTGTTTTCGATCGTTTTTATTAGCGGAAAAACTTGAAATGAAAACATTTGCTAATGTGTATATTATATAAGAGTAAAAATCGTATAAAGAGATAGTATATGTTGTTCATAAAACTTTCGATTACAGTCTAAAATTGTTTTTATGTTTGTTTTGGACGCGACACAGCTGCCCAATAATATACACTTATATATATTTATGCGTATAAAAATTAAAAAAGAGGGGATGTCCGGATATCGTAGATAAATATAGAGGGTGGTTCCCATATTCCTGATCAAGAAGAATCAGAGGCGAAAGGTATATATGAATTTCAGGGCAATGTTGGCTTAGTCTCGCTAAAAATTAATAATTTTGAAACTCGAGAT
Organism: Drosophila serrata; assembly: GCF_035046125.1. Lineage (NCBI taxonomy): Eukaryota > Metazoa > Arthropoda > Insecta > Diptera > Drosophilidae > Drosophila > Drosophila serrata. The sequence continues at coordinate 10,949,356 of NW_028257280.1, read as the reverse complement.
CGCATGCATAATAATTTAAACAATAAATATAAATGCGCAAGTGTAAATATAAAATAAATTTAGTTAAGTATATGTAAATGGCAGGATTTTAAGCCAACATTAGCAGGGAATTCATGCAAAGTACAGCTTTCGCCCCTGAGATTTCCTTTTTTTTTTTTGCATAAGGAAACCCATACCCTAGTACAGATACAGGCGGACAATAAGCAATGAAAGCCAATTTAAAGATACATTGTGGTCAAATAAAAGAAATGGTCAGTGGCTCTCAAACGTGGCCATGGGAAAAGGGGGTTTTATAAAAATATGCGCCATTAGCGCCGATAGCCAGCGAAGTTACGTTTGGCAGTTGTATCTTAATTGCGACTCGGCGTTCCTACGCCTTCCCTCCGCTTATCACACACCTCTCCGCAGCCAGCTCACTATCCAGTCTAGTAGCTATCAAACCCGTCCCGCCGGCACCATCTGCTTGTCGGTAAAGTGCAGAATGCGCGTCAGCATGGTGGTTATGCAAGGGATCTGCTTCTGCTGGTGCATCTCTGGCGTGTCCGGGGTGCAGGACTCAAAATCGACGGCCACCCGCTGGCACACGAAGGTCAGCAGGGTGAGGATGTCCAGGCGCTTGCCATTTGCAGCCAATTCGGCGCACAGGCTCTGCATGAACCAGCTGCCGCGGGTGGTGTTTCGCCACGAATAGAATCCAGGAACCGTGGAGTAGGCAATGAGAAAGTCCGCATGCACGGGTATCTTGTAGCTCATTGAGGAGTCGCCATCGGTTTCGGTGTGGCTGCGCTGCATGGTCACTCCGCCGTCCAAACGATCTCCCTGGCAGGCCTGGATAAAGAACAGCTTGGGCTTGCCAGCCAGCGTGGGGCAGTGGTTGGCGGTGAAGAAGCTCCAGATGTTCTCCAGCTTGTACTGTGTGTCCTTGGCGTAGATGTAGCCCATCTCTCCGTGCGATAGAATAGCCACCAGAATGCAATCGCTGTCGCTGTGATTCTGAGAAGCTGCGTACTCGATGGTGCGCAGTATGTCCTTGTAACGACAGTCCTTGTACACAGTGACCTCGAAGTCCAGTTGTTTTAGCACGCGCGTCAGGTTCTCGCAGTCCACATTGGTTCCCGCTCGGGACTTCAAGGTGGGCACTTCAAAATGTTCATGATTGAAGATCAAAGCCATGCCGCGGTTCTTGTGTCGCATATTGTACTCGGCAGCATGACGATCCGTGACCATCTTGGCCACATTCTTCCTGTAGGTCATGGAGGGTGAGCTGTAGCCATTGGCCAGCTGCCCGATGGCGCCGCTTCCGTATGGATTGTGCGAAGATGCGGTGGCCACACCTGCACTGCCACCCGAGGAGCCCAGGGCATCGGTGTGATCGTCCTGATTCTCGGTATTATCCACACGTATGCCAACCTGATCGGCGGACTCGCTGTTGTTGCTGGCGGCCATGGCGAAATTCCTCCTTGCGAGCCTGTGGAAACTGATGAGTCACAAAAACACGCTAAAAAACTGGTTTTCCCAAACTCCGTTCGTAATTGAAGCGCACGATTCGAGATAATTTATCTGAGAGTAAAGAAAGTGCACGTCGAACTTGCAAACTGCAACAAAGAAAACTAGTGAGCAACTATTTGCAGCTGCTAATTATTTTTCAAATCTTTTGTTTGGTTCTTTTTCCTCACGGTGTGACCGCAGCTGCGGAGAATACCAAAGAAGCCGCAAAGAATGCGGTCACACCACGTAGTAGAGGCGGGAAACATTGATGTTTCAAAACCAGGACAGCAATAATATATACGATTTATAAACTCGGAAATTACTTCTTTATAACGTTGGAAACTTCTGATTAAAATATATTACGCATCTACTTTAATGTATATAATCTTTATTTTATTTTATTTTATTTTTTTTTATTAAATTCTAGTCCCATGAGATTTCGGGTTCTGTATCTGAAGTGTACTTCATTTTCCTCTTCTTCGGCCTGATGGCATCTTCCACGATAGTTGCTCGTTTCGTCGTTGTTGTGGTTTTGGAGGCTTCAGTTGTGGCTTCTTGGATTTGACTTGTAAAGTTAAGTCCTGGAGGTGTGGTTTCAGTTCCAAAATAAGTCTCTTCGGTACTTTCAATAGCTGTATCCAAGTATGTTGTGGTAGTTTCGAAGCCAGGAGTCGTGGAAATAATATCTAGCAAGGATGTAGAGGTTTCCGTACTTTGATCTTCCACAGATCCAACCGTGGTAGATTCAGGTGTTGTAGTATCAATTAAAGTGCTCATTTCCTGCGGTTCTGTGCTGATTATTGATTCTGTTGTGATATCTGACGATTCTGTAGAGGAAAACCAAGACCAGATAGTTGAAGCAGTTGGTTCCGTGCTGGTGGAGTAATAAGGTAGAGACTCGCCATCGGTATATGTTGAAGTTTCCGGTGTTTCTGTGGTGCTTAGCGAAACTTCCGTTGTAGTTTCCGGCTGCTCCTGAATAATTTTATCCACCAAAGACTCTAAAGTCGTACTGTCCCTTTCAAAGAAGCTTTGCGCTGTTGTGGTCTGAATAAAAGTACTTGTTTCTGGAGACACTGTAGTTATTTCTTGAGTTTCAGTGGTGGACCAGGTTGCTGTAGAAGAGTCATAAGCACTAGTTGTGGTTTCCATAAAATCCGTATCACCAGAGTTTGTTGTTGAGTCTGGTAAAAGCGTGGTGTCTGTGGTGGAAAATTCCTCAGTAGAGTGATTAGTTGTTTCCTCCGGGCTTATTGTTGTTTCCCAAAATTCTCCACCGAATGAGTTGGTAAGGTTAACGATTTGTGGCTTATACGGCTCGTAACTTATTACTTTATACGGCTTGTGGTTCTTTATATACTTCTTCGCAATGCTAATCCATTCGTCGCGATCAAGAATTTGGTTTAAATTTCGACTCGAGACCACAAATTGGGCCATCAGAAGGAGTAAATATATTTTTCTCATAATGCTGCTGACGCCTTCAGTTGAAATTCGCGACTAATGACTTTGGTCTGTAACGATGTCATATAAACCTAATCCGTCGTCTACCTAGGTTTTTCGCAAGCGCTACCTGCTCCTACTGGGAAATGTTAATTACTCTTAATTAGGTAACTGGGAAATTCATGTTTAATTTTACCGCTAAGGGGGAAATATCTATACTATCGATACTTTTACACTTAGGAAAAGTTGGCAGCACCAAAGCGGTCTGTGACCGATAAAAGTGTGACCAGCTTACGAGGGGTTGTAATTAAATCTATCGATTATCAATTGTTTTGCAGATCCGCGTTTTTGTGTAAAATTTGTAAAAAGAATTTAATTGTTGATTTTCCTTAATATATTGAGAAATAAACAGTTTATAGACGACTTCTAAATCGTTGGTGAGTAATTGGCTGTTTAAAAAATGTGTTCGCGGGTCTTAGTTTAGCGAAATTAACCACAGGGACACATTTCTGAGACGCCGGTTGTGCAAACCTTGTTTTCCCACATTTTTTAGGAAATACTATGGATTCCGATTTATATGACGAATTTGGAAACTACATTGGCCCAGACTTGGACAGCGATGAAGACGACGACCAGAGCCTTTACGGTCAACCGGATGTTCAGGATGATCCAGAGGTGCAGTCGCCATAAAACCACATGAATAGTATCAAAACTCAATAACTATCTTATTTAAGGACGCCATGGACGAGGATGAGGCTGAGCCGCAGGAGGATGAGGATAAGGAAGTGACTGCCGTGGTGCTACACGAAGACAAACGCTATTATCCGTCCGCTGTAGAGGTCTACGGGCCGGATGTAGAGACCATTGTGCAGGAAGAGGACGCCCAGCCACTGGACAAGCCGCTCATCGAGCCGGTGAAGAAGTTAAAGTTCCAGATCAAGGAACAGGACATGCAGGAAACCACCTATGACATGGAGTTTATGGCAGACTTGATGGACACGCCACCGCTCATTCGCAACGTAGCTCTAGTTGGCCACCTGCACCATGGCAAGACCACGTTCGTTGATTGCCTCATGCGCCAGACACATCCTCAGTTCGAGAACATGGAGGAGCGACAGCTGCGCTACACGGACACCCTATTTACCGAGCAGGAGCGTGGCTGCAGCATCAAGGCCACACCTGTGACCCTCGTGCTGCAGGATGTTAAGCAAAAGAGCTATTTGCTCAACATCTTTGATACTCCGGGGCATGTGAACTTCTCGGATGAGGCTACCGCCGCCATGCGTATGTGCGATGGTGTGGTTCTGTTTATCGATGCTGCCGAGGGCGTTATGCTGAACACAGAGCGCCTCCTCAAGCATGCGGTGCAGGAACGCCAGGCCATCACGGTTTGCATCAACAAGGTGGGTTTGTGTGTGATTTAGTTGGTTTATAAACTTATTTTTCATGCTTATATTTACTCTTTCAGATTGATCGTCTGATCTTGGAGCTGAAACTGCCACCTCAGGATGCCTATTTTAAGTTGAAACATATTGTGGAGGAGGTCAATGGGCTGCTTAGGTATTTTCTTTTGCAATACAATGCAACTTTTTTTTCAACTAATCCCTAATCCTTTTCTCACAGCATCTATGGCGCTGCAGATGATAATCTGCTGGTTTCTCCAATTCTAGGCAACGTTTGCTTTGCCAGTTCCTTGTATGGCTTCTGTTTCACCCTAAAATCCTTTGCCAAGCTCTATGCAGATACCTACGAAGGTGTGAGCTATCTGGACTTTGCCAAGCGTTTATGGGGCGACATGTACTTTAACAGTAAAACGTAAGTGTAATTAAAAATTGCTATTTAAATAACTAACAAATTTTCTACAAATAGACGCAAGTTCTCAAAGAAGCAGCCGCATAATTCGGCGCAACGCAGCTTTGTCGAGTTCATCCTAGAACCCATGTACAAGCTGATTGCCCAGGTGGTGGGTGATGTGGACACCACCTTATCGGACACTCTAGCTGAGCTTAATGTACGCGTCTCAAAGGATGAGATGAAGTCAAATATACGACCATTGCTGCGTCTTGTCTGCAGTAGGTTTATGGGCGATTGCAGTGGCTTCGTGGACATGTGCGTGGAGCATATAAAGTCGCCATTGGAAAACGCCAAGCGAAAGGTGGATCATATATACACCGGACCCAAGGAGGGTGACATCTACCGCGATATGATCTCGTGCAATCAGTACGGCACTCTGATGGTTCACAGCTCCAAGATGTATCCCAACGATGACTGCACCTTCTTCCAGGTCCTGGCTAGGGTTGTCTCCGGTACCCTGCATGCTGGTCAGGAGGTGCGTGTCTTGGGAGAGAACTACACGTTGCAGGACGAAGAGGACTCACGCATACTCCAAGTAGGTCGCTTATGGGTCTTTGAGTCGCGCTATAAAGTGGAACTGAACCGAGTCCCAGCCGGCAATTGGGTCCTCATCGAAGGCATCGATCAATGCATTGTGAAAACGTCAACGATTGTGGATATTAATGTTCCAGAAGATCTTTACATCTTCCGACCGCTTAAATTTAATACGCAGAGCATTATCAAGATTGCCGTGGAGCCGGTAAATCCCTCTGAGTTGCCCAAGATGCTGGATGGTCTGCGGAAAGTCAACAAATCCTATCCCCTCCTCTCGACGCGTGTTGAGGAGTCGGGTGAGCATGTAATCCTGGGAACCGGCGAGCTGTACTTGGACTGTGTAATGCACGACCTGCGAAAAATGTATTCGGAAATCGATATCAAAGTGGCAGATCCTGTGGTGGCCTTCTGCGAAACCGTTGTGGAAACGAGTTCCCTAAAATGTTTTGCCGAAACACCGAACAAGAAGAACAAAATAACCATGATTTCGGAGCCGCTGGAAAAAGGTCTCGCCGAGGACATTGAAAACGGAACTGTCTGCATAAATTGGAACAAGAAACGTATCGGTGAGTTCTTCCAGGTGAACTACGATTGGGATTTGCTGGCAGCGCGTTCCATCTGGGCATTTGGGCCGGACTCAACGGGTCCAAATATTCTCGTCGACGACACACTGCCATCGGAGGTGGACAAGAACCTGCTGACGGCGGTGAAGGATTCAATTGTCCAGGGCTTCCAGTGGGGCACGAGAGAAGGTCCGCTGTGCGAGGAGCCCATTAGGAATGTCAAATTCAAGATTCTTGACGGCGTCATTGCCAACGAGGCCCTGCATCGTGGTGGCGGTCAGATTATTCCCACTGCTCGTCGTGTAGCCTACTCCGCATTCCTGATGGCTACGCCGCGTCTAATGGAACCCTATCTGTTTGTGGAGGTGCAGGCGCCCGCAGACTGTGTGTCTGCTGTTTACACGGTGCTGGCCAGGCGCAGGTAAGTTGTACTCCTAGTTAAACCATGTGTCATTAGTTTAAAATATGTATTATCCCCTTTCCAGAGGTCATGTTACGCAGGATGCTCCTGTTTCTGGTTCCCCCATATATACGATCAAAGCATTTATACCCGCCATCGATTCGTTTGGTTTTGAAACTGACCTGCGCACGCATACCCAGGGTCAGGCCTTCTGTCTCTCGGTGTTCCATCACTGGCAAATTGTGCCCGGCGATCCGCTGGACAAGAGCATCATCATCCGACCATTGGAGCCGCAGCAGGCCTCTCACTTGGCACGCGAGTTTATGATCAAGACGCGTCGCAGGAAGGGCCTCTCCGAGGATGTGTCCATTAACAAGTTCTTCGACGATCCTATGTTGCTGGAATTGGCCCGGCAGGATGTGCTGGTCAACTACCCCCTGTAGACGCCAATTATACAATAAAAACAAATCAACTTTTAGACATATTTCGGAATACAACGTGCGAACTCTAAGGGAAGTCGTCATTTACTCATTTAATATCTATATTTACTAAATATTTCTGTAAAGCCTGCCGTAGGCCAAAAATTTACAAAATAGTATACAGAAAACAGCAACAATTGTGTTGGGCTCCAGGTCCTTACTCAACATTGCCGTTCTGCAGGACCTCCGACTCGTAGCCGTCTTGCTCGCCCTGCTCTTCATCGAACTCCACTTCTTCGTCAGCCGTTGCCTCCTAAACAGAGGAAATGTATTATGCATTCTAGTGTTAACTGAAGCTGTAGACGGACCTGGTACTGCTGGTACTCGGATATCAGATCGTTCATGTTGCTCTCGGCCTCGGTGAACTCCATCTCGTCCATGCCCTCGCCGGTGAACCAATGGAGGAAGGCCTTGCGCCGGAACATGGCGGTAAACTGTTCGGAGATGCGCTTGAAGATCTCCTGAATTGCAGTCGAATTGCCAATGAATGTTGCGGACATCTTCAGGCCACGGGGCGGGATGTCACAGACGGCAACCTTCACGTTGTTGGGTATCCACTCGACAAAGTAGCTGCTGTTCTTGCTCTGCACGTTGAGCATCTGGGTGTCCACCTCCTTCATGGACATGGGACCTGTTAATTATTGAGTGAGCGTGAAAAAAAAAACAGATGCCTTTGGGCGCGCGGCAGAAACTTCCTGCGTATTTACATCAAAAGCCAAGTTCGCTTTGATGCGCCAAGCGAATCCCCAAATCCCTGAATATGAAATACTAAACGGCTTCTAAGTCCTGGCAGCGCACCTTGCCACCTGGGCTGCGTACTCCTGTTCCCGGTGTGGGAAATGGGATGCGGACACAAACAGTCCCAGGAGGTAACTAAAAAAGTTGTTTAAATTCCTCCGCTGGCATTTTTTCCCTTCGTTTCCAGCACATTTTTGTGATTAATTATTTTGAAAGTATTTCTGGCAGTCAGTCGGAGACGAAGGTGGCTATATAGAGGCTATATAGAAATTCTGCGAAAGGGAGGCTGGGGAGCTGGGAACTGGGAACTGGGAGCTGGAGTGGAGCAGTGCAGCCCAAGTCACGTTCGGCATGATTAGTTAAGCCAGGGGCCGTGTCAGGCGGCGGTCGCAATTCCCCAATGGATCTTGAAAGTAAATTTCTAATTACGCGCGTTTTGCGAGTCATCAGTCAAAAGCAAGGGCACGGCGAACGACGAACGGCGAACGGCAGGAGGCGTTGGCGGCGGCACATAAGGAATAGCAAATGAAATATTATGCGGCATACTTTTGGGTGCCGCATCGCAGTTTATTAATTTAAAAATTAGCGCGAAAAAATGCGAGTAACCTTTTTAGGAAAATTGGAGCGAAGGACTTAAACTTCCCTGCAGCACCGGATAAGGGGAAAGAGGAGGGGGAGGCTAACAAATTTGCGCTACGTGCGCGTTGACGAATTGCAGCCGTTTTAGCCGCCAGCCAGCCGGCATTAATCATTTTTAGTGGGGCCCATAAGTAGGCCCAGTGGCTCGGCTTTGGCTAATAAAATCGTCGCCAAAGCCAAGCCCCCTGGAGAGTCCAGGGTGTTGGTCAGGGGCGTAGCTAGGAAATTGGTCTGTTGTGGGGGTGATTTAAAGCTACAGATAGATCAGAATTATCCTTTATAGTATCTGGGGCTTAAAATCCTTGTAAATTGTGCATAGAAATATGCTAAATAATAAATTTCTTTCGCTTAGCATACTAAAAGAAAGCTGACTTAATTTTTATAAAAGTTTTCTAATGTCAGAAGCCTGCAAAGCAGTGAAGGAATTATTTCCGACATTTTTTAGACACCACAGAAACTATTCCCAAAAGATCTTAAAAAAAATATTCCAATTGTTAGTAATTTTTGATACAAACTTCAAATCCAAAACACCACCCCCTTTCCAACGCTCCTGATTAAGTGGCTACGTGCCTGCGGGTCCGGAAAAACGGCGGACAGGTGCGCCGCCAGGTGCCCGTGACAAAGTGACAAAGTTGGCGCGGATAAGCCGGCTCTGGGTTCCTGAATAAATGAGCGGATAGATGAATGGATTCCTGTGTTTTGGCTACGCGTGTGGATGTGTGTTTAAGGTTTGTTGTTAAAAAACTATTTTTCTTTTTCCACCCTCAACCCTGGTGGCGAATATCTCGCCTTGTCACTTACCCCGGAAGATGCAGGCCACCGTAAGGTAACGTCCATGCCGGGGATCACAGGCGGTCATCATGTTCTTGGCATCAAACATTTGCTGGGTCAGCTCGGCCACGGTCAGAGCTCGATACTGCTGGCAACCCTTGGCTGTCAGGGGAGCGAATCCGGGCATGAAGAAATGGAGGCGCGGGAAGGGCACCATATTCACGGCCAGCTTGCGAAGATCAGCATTCAGCTGGCCAGGGAAGCGCAGGCAGGTGGTCACACCGGACATTGTGACCTGGTCGGGGATATGGATATGTCATTAACATTATAAACATTAATTTTATATATTAATAATTATTTTAGCGAATTTCACAATTATTTTGGGGATTCACTCTAGGCAGTTCCCGGAGGCAGACATCCTTCGGCTCTAAATCCACACGTCTACTTACGGACACCAGATGATTGAGATCCTCGTAGGTGGGCGAGCACAGGCGCAGGCTCTGATAGCAAATGTCATATAATGCCTCATTGTCGATGCAGAATGTTTCATCGGTGTCCACAATGAGTTGATGCACCGACAACGTGGCATTGTATGGCTCTACTACCACCTCGGACACCTGCCCATATCCGGGTTTTTGTATGCCAGGAATGTAGGGGGTTTTTGGGGTAGTAGTTGGGGGAGGGGGGGGGGGTAGAGAAAGGAGGGACAAACAAAGGATGCATTAGATGGATTGACTAGGTGGTACTTACGGAAACCAGATGGTTAAGATCGCCATAGGTGGGCGACGATAGCTTCAGCGTGCGGAAGCAGATGTCATAAAGAGCCTCGTTGTCAATGCAGAAGGTCTCGTCGGTGTTCTCCACCAGCTGGTGGATGGAGAGCGTGGCATTGTACGGCTCCACAACGGTGTCGGACACCTGGATGTATTTACGGATGAAAGCGCGACATGCACAAGGACGACGCGGAGGAAGAGCAGAAACAAGTTCGTTAATTAGCAATGCTATCAGCAGAGGCAAAGGAATGCAAGATTCAATACTAAAGATGAGGTGATATGTGCGAGGATTAGTTTACTATAAATAGTTAGTTCTATAGCAAATATTAAAGCCTTAATGACTTTCATTTTCAATAAATCCCAATACTGTAATCCTTTTAAAGCTGGCCTGTGCCTCTAGGATTTCAATAGGCCTAGAAGCTAGGAGTGCTCTCACTCAATGGCCATTTCTTTTTTGGACATGAAAAATGCATTCTGCCAACAGGATGCAATTCGAATGCAGTGCTAACTGAATAGCAGACCCTATTTATACGATGTTTGCAGTGGTTGTTGCTGCAGTTGCTAATGCTATTTTGAGCCTGGAGCGGCACTCAGGCCGAGAGTTGTTGCATAAATGCAGTTGCATGTTGCACAAACATCTGGGTTGCATTCTATACCCCAATATCCGTACACCTCTGACCAGGCATAAGGAGGAGAGTGTGGTGTGTGTGTGTGTTTCGAATGCTGCAAATTGAAAATTATGTATAATCTTTGGTTTGCCCTCTATATTTGCGCAACCAAGATGCATTGCTCGTCGGTTGTCGGAGGCAGGTGAGGATTGGGTATGAGAGATGCGATATGCAAGCTTCAGGCTTGAAAATGGAGAATGGAGAATGGAGAATGCAGGAGGCTGGTTTTTGGGGTAAACAAAAGGGGGGCGTGGCTTGTTAAGCATGCGACAAACTTCACTCGAGCTTCGGTTTGCCGTATGCCAAGTGTGTGCACATAAATTGTGGCAATTATTTAATGGCCACAGCCCTAGAGCGATAACGTGCAGTCCCCCCCAAGCACACACTTTTAATGCAACTGTTGCACTTGGAGAAATCTTAGCTCCTTTACCGTTTTTAAATATTAAATTTAATGTTTACAAAGGCAGTCTTTAAAATTAGAACTAAATAAGCTATATTTGTAGGGTATTATAGATTCAGTCAGAAGCTTACATAAAGTAAAGGAATCATTTCCGACCCTTTATGTTATAAACTTATTTTCTTGATCAGCATTAACAGCCGAATTGATCTAGCTATGTCTGGTCAAAAAATACGTTTTTCGAATTTTTTCAAAATTTCAAATTTTGATAAGGGGTTACATCGTTAAAATATTCAAAAATTGCAAAAAAATGAATTTTATTTAATTGCTAAAGTAAGTATGCAGATTTATTAACCTTCAAAAACTAAAATAGGAAAGCTTTCCAAAATTAAATTCATTAATTTTTGACTGAGTTATGGGTTTCTTAAACATTGATTTATCAAACAATTTTCATATCAAAAGTAGCACTCCTCTATAAAATGTATAAATACGTCGCCTTCTCTACCACTTGTCATTTTGTTAAATAAACTTGCTTACATTTATTTCTCCCTGTGCACATTCCCACACACTCACACCCCAGAGAACACACAGGCACACCTATATATACATATATATATATATGTCTGCCTAGGTGGTACATGCAGTTAATACTAATGAGTTATGCTCGGGCATATGCATTTTGCATTTTGTATTTGGTATTTGTTGCCGGCTTCCTATTTGAACACCGCCCGGACGCAATATTTGCCATCTCTCCTCTGCTTGTGTGTGTGTGTGTGGTCTGAATCCTTGAATCTGGAGGATTTACGAGCATGCATTCTGATATCATTGCCGTGTCCAACAGGCAGGTGCAAATCTCGGAGGCTCTCTGGCAAACGAACTGGAACTGGACACAGTGATTCATGTTGCCTCGAAATGAGGAGCAGCGGAGGAGGAGGAGTCCTCCCTGTGAGTGACGTTTGTTAATTAATGAACGTAATTAAAAACTTTAATCAATCGCTAAAAAAATATATCTCGGGGATATGCTGTGCTTTTTTTAATGCCAGCATCCCTAATTATTCTCGGTGAATGCGCACTGCATTTGCATAAATGGCGCTTATCAAAGCGCGTCGGCGACAAAGGCTTTACACGGCTCCAAACTGATGGGCATGAAAAACTATTAAATTATATATATTCGCGTACATATTAAAACCGCTATAACGTGACAGGCATGTGTCAGGCCAGGCCGCAATAAAATGACCGCCGAAGCCAAAACATTGCGGTGAGCCAGGCAAACCCAGAACAACCCATAAATAACGATCCCCCCCGAAAAAAGCAGCAGGATATATGTATACATATGTATGTATGTGTGGAGGAATATATTGGGGCATTTAAAGTTAAACCCCGGATAGGGATCGGACTTTGGACTGGTTCAATAGTTGACCATTGGCGTTCAGCCGTGACTGTAATAAATTTAACGCCGTACAAGTGCAAAGTGTAAGCCTCTTGTGTGTGTGCAAGTGTGCTCAACTAAAAATTCCATAAAATTTATTGTGTTCTCCGATATGCCAATAAGAACATTGTCAAATGTTAATTTCACGCCTCAAGGACTTTCTCCTACTCCCAGAAGGCATTAGGGAACAACTCAAATTAAACATAAAGTTCAAAAGAAAATATTAAGAACTCTTGTCCATAAATTATTGGACATATGTCCTTGGATAATTGTTTCAGATTTTATATTTTGTTTTCTGTAAAAATTAGACATATTTTTTATGTAGTTTCATGTAAATTGTATTTGCTAAAATTAAATCATTATTTATTCTTGCAATAATTATAACTCTCTAAACTTGAACTTGTTCCTTTAGTTAATTAAAGTTCTATTAGTTTATCTTTCTTTCTATAAATATAACATGCTATTGGGAATATCCTTTTTTTCCTACAACATCCCCAGCCAATGTCAATTAATGTCAAGCTGCATTAATTAAATTAAACGTCAAAATGTAATTAAATACGAATAATGCAAATGAAGGCGTAACACGTGCCGCCCTCATTTACCAATATCTATGAGTAGTTCTACCTCAATCTACCTGAACTCATGTGTAATATATGCAACTGGGTTAATTAAGCGGCAATTGAGGCGTGTCAAAAGTGCTGCAAGGCAATGGCATCGCGAAAAAGAAAAAATGCTACTGTCGCTTTGGGCCTTGGCAGATGAGGGGTCATGAGTGCCGCCACCTTCTTGCGAGTGCGAGTGCCACTAAATTGCATTAAAATTGCACTGGCAATTAGGCTTTGGCCCACGGCCACTCGATGGTGGCGCTGCTAATTTCGCCTGCAAATTAATTAGAATTATTCGGACAAAGCCCGGCCCAGGGAGCGCACAAAGCCGGCAATTGAATTTAGCGTATGAATTGCATAAATAAAACAACATTTGTGGCATTCGCGCTGCACTCTGCGGCTTGCGCCTGCTAATTTGGCAAAAACGCGTGCAGGTGTAAAGCGCTTTTGGGTCTGCGGGTCGGCTTACTGGCACCGTGGAATGGCCGAGATGTGCCTCTGATTTGTGGCCCACTGTGCCTGGAGGGGGGGGGGCAGTAAGCTGATTTCGCTAAGCGGATTGCATTGGTCACAGCCACAAAATGACGAGGATCGGCGACAGGTAAGCGGAGCAGTGCTGATGACATGAGATGATAGCAGGAAGCGGTAGCATTGAGCGTTGCGTACTTACCTTGGGCGAGGGCACCACGGAGAATGAGTTCATGATGCGGTCCGGATACTCCTCACGGATCTTCGAGATGAGCAAAGTGCCCAGGCCGGAGCCGGTGCCACCGCCCAGCGAGTGGGCCAGCTGGAAGCCTTGCAGGCAGTCACAGCCCTCGGATTCCTTGCGAATGACCTCCAGCACGGAATCGATCAGCTCGGCGCCCTCTGTGTAGTGGCCCTTGGCCCAGTTGTTGCCTGCGGAAAATAAGTAGAAATTAATAAAACAAAGAACTTGATTTCCGTTTTAAATGCTCCTAATTGAATTCAGCTTAAATTATATGCTGCCTTAAGGTTTGACTTCTGGTCTTGAGCAATGCAAATCAAAGTTCAACGCATTAATGGGTCATTGCAGCAAACAGCGGACGGAGCAACATTATCCACAGCGACTGACATGTACAAAATTAATTTTCATCGTCATCCGCAGGCCATTCTATAATTACAATCATCCTCACCATCAGCATCATTAGCTGCGCTGGGTGGTTGGGTGGCTGGGAGGAGGAGAAGTGAACAGCCAGGTTAGTAGTGGGCCAACGCAGCCCTCGGCTGTTGCAGCAGCTATAACAACAACAAGGCCGATGCATCGCAGTGGCATTTGGCTGATAAGCTCGCCTGTGATAACAGTGTTGTCCATGCTCTTGGCACTTATCAAAGCATGGACAAAGCCCCTCCTCCTCTGTGCCACCAATTTCCGGTGCTCCTGCTTTAGTAGTTGCAACCCAGAGAGGCAGCTGCAGCTACAATAACTGGTAACGCAGCGGCATTGACAACCCACCATCGTCGATGTGGGTACCAAAACAAATGCATATTATCCCGAAAGGCAACTGGGAAACAAAAGCCACGTACCAGAGGACGAACACGACATGCACCCATTATGGGGTGCAACGGAAATGCATTAGCAAAGCGAAAAAAGTGGAAACTGAATAGACTCATGCATTCTTCGCGCTTGTGAAACCAATTTTTGAAACTCTTCTTTGTTGTCACAGAGACTTGGGGATAGTGGACTACGCTTTTTTCAGTTATTGAATTTATGTTAGGTTTTATGTTCTTTGTCAACTTATTTTGTTTAAGGAACTTCTTGAAAGTGAAGGACAGAGAATCTTCCATATAATTATTTTAAGGCCTTTCACAATATTATTTTCTAATCTAAAATTATTAGCTTTTAAAGAAAACTCTACTCACCAGCTCCAGACTGCCCGAACACAAAGTTATCCGGTCGGAAAAGCTGTCCCATTGGCGACTGACGGACAGAGTCCATGGTGCCCGGCTCCAGGTCGATGAGCACCGCTCGGGGCACATACTTGCCACTGCTGGCTTCATTATAGTAAACGTCGATCCTTTCATGCTGCAGATCCGACTCCCCATGATAGTAACCATTGGGATCGATGCCATGCTCATCGGAGATGATTTCCCAGAACTGTAAGTTAGAGAAAACTAAACTTAAATGCGTGCATCATATATTTTATTAGGATTGGGAAACATATTTAATGTCTGCCATCTTACGTTGATGTTTTAAAAATATAAGTAAATATTTGTATTTTTGTATAGTAATAAAATCATATTCGGATAATTTTCCCTTGACTCCTGGTAATTTTCCTTCGATTGGATTGGATTCTGAAGTTCGTTGAACATGATTTCCGGGAAATTCCGAAAGGGGAACCGCCACTTTAATGCCGTTTCAATAATGATTTAAGTGCATAATGGATGCCAATTGATGTATGCAAATATGCGGCGGTCGCAATGAGCGCATTTGCATAAGTGTGTGTGTGTGTGTGTGTATGCACTGTCCGGTTCACATGACGTATGCGTGATATTTCATGACAGCGCCCGTTTGTATGCTATGAAATTTCGCGAAACTCTTACCTCCCGCTTTCCCAGATTCTTTTTTCCCTCTCTTTTCGGCACGGCACAGAAATATTATTTTACAATCAATGTTCTGGGTCGTTTGTGTGAGTCGCGAGTGTGTGTGTGTGTACATGTGTGTTATTGCATGCGTGTGTGTTTGTATTGCATTGCTTTGGCAATCAATGCATATAAATATGAGTGTCCTTTTTACATGGCTCTTGCTTTTATTGCCGCCGCCATCGGAGCTCCCGTATCTGTCGTCGATTTATGCGCGTGCATATGCTGCATGACCCCCTGCCCTCCACTTCCCCTACACACACACTCGCACACCCGCAGCTCCCGAGCACTTTACATGCCGTGAGCAATTTCTGTTGCATACTTTCATGGGCGCGCAATTTTTTCCACGGCGTGTTATTCTTTTTTTGTTGTTGTGTAACGAGCGGGAATAATTGAATCCTTTTAGGTGTTTTCATACACATATACCAGCAAATACTATACATATATATATATATATATTTCCTGACCCCCCAACTCTCAATTCTGCTTCCCAGTTTTATTTATACAAGAATTCCTTCAGCTTGCCTCGCGTTTGTTTTGTTTTTTTTTGGGTTGCCTCTTTATTTTTTATTGCACAATACGCTTGGCAAAACATTTCACGTTTGCTGCGCATATGAATTTCAAATTTTTAAAAATGTTTCAATCGCTTCCCCCCAATCCGAGCTTGCTTTCTCGCTTTAGCTTCTCCCTCCCGCTTCGACAGGTGTGTGAGCGGGCAGGTGAGGGAGAGAGAGAGTGAGAGAGGCGGGGGGCAAGTGGGTAAAAATGCTAATTGTGAGAAAATCGCAATGTGCGCTCGGCCTACCACAGCTCCCATTGATCGAAATGATTTTTAATGGACTTAAAGGCAGAACTGCCAGCCCAAGGGCCATGAGTTTGTATATTTTTGTTTTTAAATTTATATTTTTACACTTTTTATTCATTTTCCGCTGGCACTACTGAAGGTCGGAGGAGGATTGATTACTGAATATGAATTTTAATTAGTTGCACATGATGGCGGCAAGAGGATGTGACTTTCCCAATTGTTTTCAGTCAACTTTTAAATAAGTAAGTGCCCGTCGGAGAGGTTAACACACTTGAAAAATACACATGTTCTGAGTGTAATTAAATTGTATTTTCGACACATATTTCTTGAAGCTTACTATTATTTAATTTCAGCTAATTTTCAGTAATTTAAATATCTATGATCAGTAAGTAACTATTTTAAGTAAGTATCTATGACCAGTACGTTTCTGTGATCTGTTTCAAACTTTGAAAACTAATAAACAATGACTTCCAACTTTTGTAACACAACACATTTCTGAGACTTGCCCAGCAGAAGTCACTTCGTTCCGGGGATGTTTGAACCAGTTGGGAATCATAGGCATATGTTCGAAATGTGATTTTGGATCAGTGAGTAACTATGCCCAGTAAGTAGTTATGATCAGCAATTAACTATGAGCACTAAGTAACTATGAGCATTAAATATTTTTGAGCAATAAGTATCTATGACCACTAATTATCTATTGCCAGTTAGTAACTATGACCAGCATAATCAATGAACTGATTCAAACTTTACACACTTATAATCAATGACTTGCAACTCTTGTAACACAATACATTTCTGTGACTTCGCCAGCAGAAGTCATTTCGTTCCGGGGATGTTTGAACCAGTTGGGAATCATAGGCATATGTGCGAGATGTGATTTTGGATCAGTGAGTAACTATGCTCAGTAAGTAGCTATGATCAGCAATTAACTATGAGCACTAAGTAACTATGAGCATTAAGTAACTATGAGCATTAAGTAACTATGAGCAATAAGTAACTCTGAGCAGTAAGTATCTATGACCACTAATTATCTATGACCAGTAAGTATCTATGACCAGAAAATATCAATGATCTGTTTCAAAATTTAAACACTAATAAACAATGACTTGCAACTTTTGTAACACAACACATTTCTGAGACTTGGCCAGCAGAAGTCACTTCGTTCCGGGGATGTTTGAACCAGTTGGGAATCATAGGCATATGTGCGAAATGTGATTTTGGATCAGTGAGTAACTATGCCCAGTAAGTAGCTATGATCAGCAATTAACTATGAGCACTAAGTAACTATGAGCATTAAGTAACTATGAGCAATAAGTAACTCTGAGCAGTAAGTATCTATGACCACTAATTATCTATGACCAGTAAGTATCTATGACCAGAAAATATCAATGATCTGTTTCAAAATTTAAACACTAATAAACAATGACTTGCAACTATTGAACACAACACATGTCTGAGACTTGGCCAGCAGAAGTCACTTTGTTCCGGGGATGTTTGAACCAGTTGGGAATCATAGGCATATGTGCGAAATGTGATTTTGGATCAGTGAGTAACTATGCCCAGTATGTAGCTATGATCAGCAATTAACTATGAGCACTAAGTAACTATGAGCATTAAGTAACTATGAGCAATAAGTAACTCTGAGCAGTATGTATCTATGACCACTAATTATCTATGACCAGTAAGTATCTATGACCAGAAAATATCAATGATCTGTTTCAAAATTTAAACACTAATAAACAATGACTTGCAACTTTTGAACACAACACATGTCTGAGACTTGGCCAGCAGAACTCACTTCGTTCCGGGGATGTTTGAACCAGTTGGGAATCATAGGCATATGTGCGAAATGTGATTTTGGATCAGTGAGTAACTATGCCCAGTATGTAGCTATGATCAGCAATTAACTATGAGCACTAAGTAACTATGAGCATTAAGTAACTATGAGCAATAAGTAACTCTGAGCAGTAAGTATCTATGACCACTAATTATCTATGACCAGTAAGTATCTATGACCAGAAAATATCAATGATCTGTTTCAAAATTTAAACACTAATAAACAATGACTTGCAACTTTTGAACACAACACATGTCTGAGACTTGGCCAGCAGAAGTCACTTCGTTCCGGGGATGTTTGAACCAGTTGGGAATCATAGGCATATGTGCGAAATGTGATTTTGGATCAGTGAGTAACTATGCCCAGTATGTAGCTATGATCAGCAATTAACTATGAGCACTAAGAAACTATGAGCATTAAGTAACTATGAGCAATAAGTAACTCTGAGCAGTAAGTATCTATGACCACTAATTATCTATGACCAGTAAGTATCTATGACCAGAAAATATCAATGATCTGTTTCAAAACTTAAACACTAATAAACAATGACTTGCAACTTTTGTAACACAACACATTTCTGAGACTTGGCCAGCAGAAGTCACTTCGTTCCGGGGATGTTTGAACCAGTTGGGAATCATAAGCTAGAAACACACGATGCAAACAATTTGCAGCAAGTTGATTGCTGCAAACAAATTTGCACGTTAAAACACGAGTGAAAACATTTTGCTGCAAACAAAAAACTTGCAAAGTTGTTTTGCAGCAATATTTGTTGCTTGTCGTCTGTATACATTTTTTGACAGCTATCTTGGTTGCGTCAACTGTTTGCTTGTTTGCATGTGCTGTTTGCTTTCAGTCGTAGTATTGCAGCAAACAAAGCACAATGTGGTTGTTCCAAGACCATTTTGTCGTGTTCAGTGAAGCAAAAAGTCTTTTGCATATGTATTGGTATACACTCACACGCATAGGCAAGCGTCTGTATTGCAGACGAAATATACATATATATATATAAAAAAAAAATTAAAATATATATATATATATACACGCATAGGCAAGCGTCTGTATTGCAGACGAAATATACATATATATATATAAAAAAAAAATTAAAATATATATATATATATATATATATATATGTATATATGGGCAATTCTCTGGAGAACGCAACCGTGGCCATAAAATTAAAAGTCAGTAAATGTCTGTTTTTCTTACATATGTATGTTTATAGCGAATATATTGAATTTAACGAAAATAAGCTTATTTTACATTTATTCATAAAATATTTCGAAATATTTCAATGCAAAGTCGAAGGCGGGGAAATTTCTGTTTCGAACATTTCTACCGCACGTTTTGTTTTGATTATGTCTTTTAATGGAGAGTCACTATGTATTGATATTCCCACTTTTAAATCTTTGTTTACATTCAAAGAATATAAAGGAAAGGTAAAAGAAACGATGCGATACCCAAATACGGTAAATTTTCAACAGAAACATAAAAGAAAACAGCAAGAGTCTCTTGCTCAGAGCGAGAGCGAGAGAGTATGAACTGTTTCGGTTGTGCTCGCAACGAGAGCGCAAGAAAAAAATAGTTCGACAGTTATTTGCTCTGCTTGCAAGCAGTGTCAATAAAAAATAAAAACACGTGTAGACAGTAACGCAATATATTGCACGCAATAGCCATGCAAAAGTTTGCGTGCAAAACAAAAATTTATTGGAGCAAGAAATTTTCTTGCAATATTTGCATAGGTGTAAACATTTGTGCAAACTTTTGCTGCAAATTATTTTCAACTTGCTGCAAATTGTTTGCATCGTGTGTTTCTAGCTATAGGCATATGTGCGAAATGTGATTTTGGATCAGTGAGTAACTATGCCCAGTAAGTAGCTATGATCAGCAATTAACTATGAGCACTAAGTAACTATGAGCATTAAGTAACTATGAGCAATAAGTAACTCTGAGCAGTAAGTATCTATGACCACTAATTATCTATGACCAGTAAGTATCTATGACCAGAAAATATCAATGATCTGTTTCAAAATTTAAACACTAATAAACAATGACTTGCAACTTTTGAACACAACACATGTCTGAGACTTGGCCAGCAGAAGTCACTTCGTTTCGGGGATGTTTGAACCAGTTGGGAATCATAGGCATATGTGCGAAATGTGATTTTGGATCAGTGAGTAACTATGCCCAGTATGTAGCTATGATCAGCAATTAACTATGAGCACTAAGTAACTATGAGCATTAAGTAACTATGAGCAATAAGTAACTCTGAGCAGTAAGTATCTATGACCACTAATTATCTATGACCACTAAGTATCTGTGACCAATAAGCATCAATGACCAGTGAATATCTATGATCTGATTTAAACTTTGAACACTAATAAACAATGACTTGCAACTTTTGTAACACAACACATTTCTGTGACTTGGCCGGCGGAAGTCACTCGTTCCGGGGATGTTTGAACCAGTTGGGAATCATACGCACATATGTGCGAGATGTGTTTTGGAACAAATTGAAGAGCAAGCTATTTGAATGAAACTATCAAGTTATTCTTTTATATAATTTAACTAGTATATATATATATATATATGTATTTATATATCTGAATCGATCGGAAAATTAAATAAAATTGTAACTTTTAGTTTTCAAACAGATTTTTATCAAATTTGATATACTGCTATTACATATATATTAATTTTGAATTTTTTGCAAAATTTTACGAAAATCGGACTACTATATCATATTGCTGCTATACGAACGATCGATAAAAATAGAGGAAAATGCAAAACGGTGAACGTAAAACTGTAAATATAAAATGTATGGGTGAATGTTTTTTAACATAAATATATATAATTAAATTATAGTGATCAAAGATCATTCTGCAAGGGTATACAAGCATACAAGTCTCCTTTCTTGTTAAATATTATTTAAGCCATATAAATTATTATAATTCTGTTGTATATATACTCAACAAAATTTACTTATTTATAGAGCTTTATAGGTATGAAATTCTTAATATTTTAAGAATATAATACCTTTTTTTTGCAAAAAAAAAATTTACTACAAAATGAGTTTTCCAAGTTGATTTCCCCCTTCAAAGGAGAGGTCCTGAATAATGCATGACACCCGGTGTTTATGTCAAGTCCGCTTGTCAGACATTCCATCCAGCACTTGGCGGCACACTCTGCCCAGGATACCCTCACACACACACCCACACACCCATCCACATACACACGCATATAAAGCCATAAATAGTTAAGTGGCTTGCGTGAAGCGTTGAAGTCTTTTCTCGGTGTTCGGCGAACAAAGAGCGGGGCCAAGGGTAAGCCCAGGGACTTTGGCTATGATGAAGAAGAAAGTTGTAAAAGTTCGGAAAAATTTGATAGCGGCTGATTGCACACACACAAAAAGCGAGCTTCGCACAAATGCATGTCCTTTGTGCCGGCCCCAAAGCGTATGCTACTCCTTTTCGCATTTCGCATTCAAAGTCTTCGAAGACGCCAAGCCATGCTAATCGGAGAGCCGCATAAATGTTTGCGCTGCCAGTGCGATTGTTTGGCAAAAGTTTTGCTCCTCCATTGGCTTTTAGACACGCAACAATGATAACAAGTTGCATGGCCAAAATACACACACTCACACACACACTCACTCAGAGAGACAAGAAGGAAAGAATCGCTGGCCAGGAAAACTTGCGAGCACAGTAAAAGTTTGGCCCTCACATGCCCTGGCTTTTTGCATACATAACAAACTGGAAATATGACACTCAATTGTACGCATCGGTGGGCACTTTTGGCTTGACAATAACTTTGATTTGCATGCCCCACCTCTCTCACGCTTTTCCCGGAAAAACCCGCATGGGATTCCCGGTGCCTGGCACTTGTTGCCCCGTGGGGAAATTCAAATGTATTCCCTTGCCCTTCTTCGAAGCCAATTGCAGATAAGCGCTTTTCCTTTTTGTAGTCTACTCTCGCTCCGTTTGCCGGCCGTTGGCATTGAGTGAGCAACATAATTTATTTACGCAAACTTTTGCCGGTCAATCTGCCTGCCCATCATCCCTGCCCGTCATCCTGACAACAAGACATCGGCAGCGCCCAAGGTTTGGCATCTTGAAGTGGGTAAAGTGGCCGGAGACAGGCCATCAGCTTCCTATTTGAAGCTGGAAAGTAAAGCCAACATGAAAAAGAAAACAATTATGCTGCCTTTCATTTGCTTAAAACTTTTTACGGGCCGCGGTCAAATTGCTTAATTACAAAATTGCGTTGATGCCGCGCGCGACCTGGGAGGGGAACCTGGCCAAAGTACTTTGGCCAAAAAAAGGAAAAAACGCCATGATCAAATTAAAAGTAAACAAAGAGCTGCGTACGTTGACCAAAGCGGCGCCATTTTACGGCGACCGCTTTTTGTTTTTTGTGGCCACCAAAGCTCCCGAACCCTGGACTTACTTGAAAGAAATCCAACATTAAAATTCCCAAAGCGTTTGAAAAAAAACCAAAAAATAAAGAACCGAAAAACAAAAGTCAAGTGGCTAAGACGCACGATCCGCAGGAAGTTGACAAAAAACGCGCATAAATTAATTGGCCAACTTTTACAGGGAGGAAAACTACAAATTAATTAAGAATTTGTTAACTATTTAGGGAAAAAATAT
Source organism: Drosophila serrata (assembly GCF_035046125.1). Lineage (NCBI taxonomy): Eukaryota > Metazoa > Arthropoda > Insecta > Diptera > Drosophilidae > Drosophila > Drosophila serrata. The sequence continues at coordinate 10,926,683 of NW_028257280.1, read as the reverse complement.
AATTAAATAAAATAAAACCATATTTTATATGTATAAGAATATCAGACAATTTTAAAATTTTTGAAAGGGATTTATTAGGGTTTAAACACAATAATACTTAGAAATATAACTAATTGGTTTCCTCACATTTTCCAATTTAATTTAAAAGAATCCCCTTAAGTTTTGCTTAGTTTTTCCCCGTGTACCCCTTGCTTTGTGCCCTTCTCCTTAGCCGTTGGTTATAAAAGGACATTTTAGTTTGCATAAGACAGGGATGCGCGCAGCGCAAAGCAACGGAAGTGCATGTCGCACCGGAAGTGAAAAACGAGCGATGGCGAGGTTAGAGAACGGAAAGGGGATGGCAGATTGCTCGGCAGCTGCGTTTGCATACTAAATTTGATGCTGTAGCTCGCGGCTCACATAAATAATAAACAATTGCAGTAATAAATATTAAATGATGGCCAAGTTTTGCCTGAAGGCGCTGAGCTTGACATGCGAAATGATTTCGTTGGTCGAGGTCCTGATGATTTCCGCCGGCAATCAATTCGTATTCCTGAAAAACCTTTTATCTAATTAATTTAGGCATTTATAGCAAAACAAACCGATGGAAGATTTAATTAAGTTGTTGGCAGTCCTAAAAAATTTTAAATAATTCATTAGAGCAAATGTAAAGTTGTCTGATAGTATGCAGCCGCTTTTATAAAAATTCAATTAAAATTAATAATTAAATATCCATAGATTTCAATATGCCTGCATATTTGGCATATAAAAAATGCATCGCAATCGCAATGCAATGTGTTTCTAATTAACATTCATCGCCGTGCATGAAAATCATTAAAAGTTCAACCGCATACGCATTAACCCGCTCCGCCCCTGGCGATTTCTTAACCCACCACAGGAGGTGAGACTAGAAATGCAATTCGAGCTTTCGGCCAACGGCATTAAACTAATTATAAAATAATAAACAGGATTTCAGCGCATTTCGATCATTTGCCAATTTACAAATGTGCGACAAATCCGTGCGATTTGCGGGCGAACGCTTAAAATGCAAAAGCGTGCGCCGGGCTAAGTTAATTTCTTTTAATTTCACCGCCAGAACCGAAAAATCTATTTGAATTTCTGGCATGGCGGGGGATTGCATTTGGTGTCCATTAGAGTAATGAGCTTTGGCCAGCCGATGGCCTGTGAGGGGGGGACGAAAATAACCCTTGCGAAAATAAGGACTATAAAACTGAAAATGCGAATGCCAAAACACTCTGGAAACTTAACGACCGCCCATCGATGGATGACACTTTGCAGCCTGCGGCCATAAACCATTCGCTTCGATTCGGAGTGACAAAAAGAACAAAAAAAGGATAAATCCAACATGTATGTACATTGGCTATAGCCTTGACTCGGGGCAGCTGGAACTGGCAATTGGCAGCTGAGCTCCATCCGTCTCCGACTGCTCAAAAATGCAATTTATGTGTTTCGCAAACGCAAAATAACGAATTGTACCCCAAACTACGCTTAATGCTCCCTTCCAGGACAGGGGCGGGGCGAAGGAGTATATTTTTTGTAATAACACTAAAAGGATCTTATCGACAGTTGACAGCCGCAGCAACAGCACTCGCATACTGTCTTTATTGGCCAGCATCGTTTAGGGCCATAAAACGCTTCGCCATGGACTATGGGCCATCATAGCCTGCTTTTCGGAGCGAGTCCTGCAGAAAGAGAATGCTCCATTCGGTGGCATAATTAGACTCACGTAGCCATTGCGAATGAAGCAATTGGCGTTGCAGCTGTAATTTATGACCCGGCATGTGGACGGCACGTGTGAATTTCGAGGCGAGTTCGGTTCGCCAGAAAAATGCAATTTTTCCCTCTGTAAATTACCCTTTGTACACACACACACAAACACCCAGCTGAATTTGCAATTGCATTTATCGTCAAGTGCATCAATTTAAATGTGGCCACTAATTGTCATTATCAGTGCGTTGCGTTGCGTTCCATTCGCAGTATTTTCCCCATCAATTTTGTTGTGTGTGTGTTTGTTTTTTTGTAGCTGGTTGCTGCACTCTGTTGTTTATGTTGTGTTTTCATTTTTATATATTTTTTTAATTGCCTGACAGCATTAAAGTTCGCAATGACCATTCGGAAATTCAAGATGCCCTGCAATATTGCGCTGCTAAAATTTAATCATTGGCAGCGCAGAGAGCGGGCCAGTAGGTCCTAGGCTTGGCCAAAAGACCGTTGTCTAGCAAGGATATGCAAATGTTTGTTCATTAGTATTGGTCATTCGGCTTTCGGCTTATGTGTGGTCCCGCCTTGTGTGCATATGCATACACACACACACAACACACACCACCACCACTGCCACAGTCACACACTAACACACACACACACACACACACAGGGGTCGGCAAGGACAACGATGACGCAGTCTAAGTGCAACATCAAATAGCTTATAATTAAAATTTCCATAACTCATACGCACTGTTGGCGGTGGCAAGCAAGGGTGGAAATTAAATAATTAACCAATAGCTAAGAGGTAATGAGCCAAGATGGGGCTTGAAGGTGAGAACTTATACTACAAGAGTGTAAAAATTATATTCTTTTAGGAAAATATAATTTGAATAATATTTCTAGTAACATATAATTAATTTCCCTTTCAAGGGCAACTTCTTGAGCTTCCCTCGCCTTTTGTCAAGCAGCCCAACAATTGCTTTCAAAGGTTAACCGTCTGATGGCATCTGTCGGTGCCTTGGTTTTTCCTTCCTTCAGATATCAATATACGTTGTACATTCCAGTAAATATATATACATTCATATATATTTACGTTTAATTGTAGGTGTGTCAACGGTGCGTATGGCTTCATTTAAGCGCACACAGTCTCTATAGGGGCATGGCATGCGGCGACGGCGGCGGCGGCGGCTAACAAACAATTTCAATTGAGATTTCAATAATTGTCGATTTAGATATGTAAATATTTATTGTATATTTCGTTGGTTGAATATATTGACTTAACTAATGTGCGCATGGTGTGCCTGTGTCTGTGTCTGTGTCTGTGGTGCTGTGTGTGTTTGCTCCTGATGCTGTTCTTGTTGTACGCACGCCTGGGTGTGTGTGCGTGTGTGGCCACCATGGCTTTAATTGTTTACTGCTCCGTGGTCAAAACGAGACAAACATGGCCCGAATTAGATTTGATTTGGGCCCAGGTGTCGCGCTCTAATGCCAATGCTGTCCTGCTGGTGGTGATGGGAAAGACAATGTCCATTCATCAGGTCAACTCTGGCATTCAATTTCTTGGGTTTAACTTCAAGTTGAGGTAATTTTGAGCTTAATATATGGTTAATATAAAATAGATCTGGGATTATATAATAATCGAACTTTGGTTTATTGATTTCTAGAGGTTAGGTGCATTGTTTAGGAGACGTTTTGTTAATATTCAATCTTTAGATCTTTCACATAATAAACCGCTGAATTAATCCCTCAAGATTCAGGGATTATTAACCTCTTCAGAGTCTGAACTTATCTGTGATCAAATTCAAATTTAATGACAAAAATCATATATTTATATTATATATTTTCTTTACAAAATGAGATCCTTTATTTATTATTAAAGGAATACTATAGTCAACATGGTAACATGTAATTACATTTTTAAGTCTCTTGACTCCATTTAGCTGAAATATATTACTAGATTCTTGTAGAGCTAGGAAGTTAGGGAAAAATTTAATTCAAATTGTCAATTCTTTGGCCAAAGGGTTGCAATAATATTTGCTAATGGCCAATGTTTTGGGGAGCAGCTTCCTCCACCGTGTATTTTACGGCTGTGCCATGCATATAAACGACCAGTACTTGCACTCCATCATTTCGCATGCACATACACAACATACACACACCATATGCACACACTCACAATTTCGGGTTTGTTGGCCTGAAGCAAAGAGGGTAATAATAATAATATTTATATGGTAAGCGATATGAAGTTCATGGCTTGAAGAACACTTTGGCAACAGCTAAATAAATAAACAGTGTCAGGCAAAACACACATATATCGTATAGGCGCAGAAACATTTTTGTTACCTCCGGTGGTGGTGTGAGCCCATGTGGTGTTAACTTCGAAGTGGTTTCCCCAACCACCTGGCAAGGTGAGGGAGCAACTGAGACCCCAAACAGGATAACATTTTCCAAGGGAATCCTGTACATCTCTAAACAAAAATGCAGTAATTAAGAAGGGCACGGAAATGGCAATTTATAAAATCTATCTGGGAAAAAACCATTCAGTTTTTTACCTTTACACCTCTATATTTTTTTGTAACAGTTTTCAGCAATATGTAGTATCGTTTTGCCAACCAACAACCAACATTATTTTTTATGATCTGCTGTATTTGAGGTCGGGCTTTATTAAGTGCTGGTCAAATGAATCGCCGTTGGTTATTAATGACTATAATAGCATTACTTTTTGTTGTTTTCTCAAGTGCCGGCGCTTCACTATCAAAATAATTTACATGTTTTATTTTTTTGCATTGTTTTAATGATTGGAAAATGCTATGAAACCGATAAAAGGACAACGGATAAAGAACTGTACTAACTTTTCGCGCCATTAATCAATTTCGATCTCTCGCTCTAACCGCATCTACATAGTAAGGGCATCCCTGACCCGCTGGCCGTGTGTGCATTTTGCTGATAACACGTGGTCATTTTGCGGCAATATTCTATAACGATTTTTATGATTCAACAATGGAATTAATTTTTATTACCGCCAAGCGTGAATTTCGCTTTGACCATTTGATCGGCCTGGATGCCAATGCAAACTTTTTACAAAAACCCGTGGTACAACTGTTTTTTATTTTTAATTTTAATTGCCATTTGGAAGCGAAATGGCTGGTAATATATGTGCGGGCATAAAAAATCCAATTAATACTGTTTGTCAAATAAGCCCGAAATGAAATACAATATATGTATGTAAGGCAAATGCAAATACGGTCAAATTGAAATGCTTTCATGTAAAATGCGAAAATAAAATGCAACAAAAATTGTTTGCCAACTGTTCGAGCGGGTTTAAAGCCAGGATTCACTCTAAACCTAATGCACTCCATGGTATCGCACATAATTGAATCGAAACGAAATGAATATTGAACGGTGCAGGAATATCAAAAAATAATTGCACCTCTCTGAAGCTCTTGAAAATATTTTGATAAATTTCGTTTCGCTAACTTGATAAACCACAAATCGAAATTATGCCGTAAAATGTGAGTGTGAGTGTTGGCAGATGTGTGTTGATCTAACCATCATAATGACCAAAAACACGAAACCCGATTTGTTGATTCTGATTTGCTGTAGCATTTAGGCTAAGTTATTCGTTCATTTGCGGTTTTTGTTCCGCCTGAAATATCGCTTTTCTTTTGGCAAACCATTTTTCCCGCTACCTGTCATAAATTATAAAACCGATGTTAATCTTTCAAGGACCGCGAACGACGGACAAATGTTTGTCCAAATAAATGCAAACAAAATGCTATTTGAGCGTGGATTTCACAGGAACACACACATAAATGATAAATATTTTGACCACATTGGGTTTTAATGAGGTTTGGTGCACTCGCTTTCGTTATTTTTTGAATTTATTCAGTGTAGTTATTTGGGGGTATAATAACTTTTGGATAACATATAAATAAACATAGTTAAATTACCTTAAAGATATTTATATTTATATCAAAGTGTGGTTAGGCAGAGTCATTATACTTAGAATAAGGATATTAGGATATAGTTTCTGGTGTAAGAACTAGTTAATTATATATACTTCGATTTTCTTTGCTTCATTCTGATTACACATCCTGCAAGAGTATTAATTACTCGTTGTACAACTGCATCCTTTTTGCATTGTTTATTTAGGCAAACCATTTCGTGTTTTTCGATCGCACAATTAGTCAACGCAATTTGCGTAAATAAAATAAAACGAGGCTAAAATGAATCGAAACAGAACAGAACACGTGGAAAAGCAGACCAAAACCAATCTTGATTATTGTTATTTTCGCGAGTTGTATTTTTGGCTTAATTATGTTTCGCTTTGCCATAAATTTGCTGGCTTTTGCGGTTAATATCTGCCGGCCAAATGCTTTATCTGCCGGCTTTTCTCCCCAAAAAGCTCACGGCGTGTGTAAAATTCTGCTGCCTGCTGCTTATCGGCAAGACAGCAATTTGTAGCTCTCTGTGTAGCGGGCAAATCCAATTGCATAAATAATTTCGCTGCCTGCCAAGGACTTGGGGGCACTGCTGAATGTTGCTTTATTGTATTATTAATTTTTTTTTTGTTTTTAAATACCGTAAATACCAGATTACAACAGTGCAACATATTTCATGGCGGCCGCTATCTGCCGGAGTGCACAGCTCGTTGGCAGTGTAATGCGCAATAATTACAATTTGCGGCTTGCAATTTCAATAATATAAAATTACCAAAGTAATTGAAAAACTGCAGGAAAAAAAGAACGAAAAATGTGTAAGAGCAAAACAATTGCTCGAATAACAATGGTAATGAAACATATGCCGCCCCCTGCCGACTCTGTCCCGTGTCCTAGGTCCACCTCGTCCTGGCAATCCAACTCCACTTACCATATGCAATTTGCACTTTTCCCGGAGACTGGCAGGACGAATGGTTGGATGGCGGCGTTAAGAGCAGCATGAGAAATTAATGAGCAAACGAGCGGAATGCTTTTTAAAAGTGTTAAATAAATAACAAATGGCCATTTGCCGGACTCCCCACATGGCCATTGTTGTTGGCCTGGTCAACGTGTCGGCTTGGTAGGAGCAAGCGGCTTACAGGTGCCCACAGCTGCCCAGGAGTCTCTACCAACGGTCAGGTTTGGATTGCCTTGGCTCGGTTTGGTTTCGTTCGGAGACTCTTAAAGGAGAACTGACTTTGGAGAAAAGGAAAACTTATTGGGTTTCCTTAAAAAAAAAACTATATAATTAACTACATAAATAGCTTTAAAATAAGCTTTATAGTCTTGAGAAATTCAATAAGATAACTTGACAGAAAGTAAACCATAAGCTGGGGTTTAGATGCAGTCTTAAAGTAAAGGCTGCTTAAATAATCTTAAAATTTTACATTTAATTTAAATAATTCACAACAAGCAAGGAATCTGACTTCGGGAAGCCAAAGTTAAAATACCTTTGCAGTTTTCAATTGAATTATAGGAATCGAATCGTAAATAGAGCATAACTAAGATAAAAATATTTGTATTCTTTGAATCAATTTTTTTGGGTATTTTGAATTGACAATATCTTTCACAAATCAGAGATTTAAAAACTCACAACTAAGTCAAAAATTCGTTAAGTTTAATTCGGAATGCTGTTAAATGTTAGTTTTTGTTAGGTTAATAAATCTACATACTCAATTTATAATTAAAAAAAAATTAATTTGTTTTTGCCAATTTTTGACATTTTTAACGATGTAAATTTCTATTTTCGACAAAAATTTATTTTACGGCTAGATCAACTCCGCTGTTAATCCTGATCAAGAATATATATAATTTATAGGGTAGGTATAGGGTCGGAAATGACTCCTTCACTGCTTTTCAACCTTCTAACTAAAATTATAATACCCTTTAAGGGTATAAAAATAGACATGTATATTTATTGATTCATTGTATATTTGTATATTGTCTTAATCCTATATAATTAGGTTTCTTTTGATAGCAATAAGAAAAACAAGAAACTGTTGATGAGATGACAATATGGTACCGATGGTGTTATGTCTTTATCGCTGTGTGGTATTTTCTCTGCACGTTTTCCCTAATATTTATGCGCAGTTTATTTTCATTTTTTCTTTTTTTGTGATTTCCCCTTTTGTTCATCAATTTGCGTGCACATGTTCAAAGCAAAGCGTAACGGAGCAAAAATATATACATAAATAAGTAATTTTTATATTCCATCAAGCCAGGGAGCAGTGGAGAAGGCCCTGGAAATGGGAATCTCTGTGTGTGCGAGATGAGGGTATGAGTGTGGAAAATATTTATAAAAATTCCCTTTTGTTTATTTATAATCAGTTTGTGCAGCAGAGCGCTGGCACTGCCCTTCCACCTGCCAGGCTTTCCTCCGGACCGCGGGTTATCCCTAGCTCCATCGCCTTCCCCTATTTTCTATTGCATACAGCTAGGCGCAAGGTTGCTGGGAGCTAGCAGCTGCAAAGAGCTTGTGTTTGTGTGTGTCTGTGTGTGTGTGCGGCTCATTTGGTATGCATAAACGCATTTTTATGTAAATTGAAAAATATTTCGCCAGCGAAAAAATGGGATATGCCCCCCTTTGGCCCCTCTTGCTTCGTTTTTCGTTCTTGAAATTTACCCCTTTTTCGATTCTTTTTCGCACATGGCTTATTGCATGTTAAGGTAATTGCTGACCATGCCTGCTTTCGGATAGAGGCTGTACAGTATCGGATTCCTATCGGCACATAGTACATATATGCCCTTGCCAATTGCTAATCAACGGCTTCTAACAGAGCCATGAACTGAGCACATTAAATCTGATTACCGGAGACGGCGATGTGGGCACGCGATCCCAAGTTCCGTCAATTTGCATGTGGAGCAGGTGCAGGAATTGAATTTAATTGTGTGCGATATGAGAACTGGTAGTCAGTTGTAAACAATAACAGGTGAGCTAAGCCACCAACAAGCATCTGCACTCAAATAATCAACGAAATCAAATTTGGATTTGAAAGATAAATAAGCAAATAATGGGATGGTTGTATTTATTCATAGAAGTATTTAATGCTATTAAATAATCCTGTTTTTTTATGATTAAGCAATCTATCTTACTTTTAATTTAATGTTATTCAATGTTTTATGACATTCCCTACAATATATTTTTAAGAAAACCTTTAGGTAACCAAAAATTTATATATCAATGTATAAATTCCAAATAATCGCAAAAATTCCCTTTTCAACTGTATGCCACAATTGAATTTCTTGCATCGTTGAAATAAAGATGCCAACTAAGTTATCAGTTTCTTGTTTTTCTTCTAGCCCCACCCATCAGCATCCGTTATGCGGTGCCACCTGGAAAATTGCATTTGCATATCAGCCATGATGTGCCGTAAGGTAATCCATGGATTTCCCCAGTTGTCCGCTCAATATCGGGTAACCGTAAAGATATTAGGGCTGCAATAGATGCCATCGATAATTCAATTTTGTGCATTATTTTGGCGCTGCTACGATGATGCCCTGCCGCCATTATGTGCTAAGCAAATGCATCCTGAGGCGAAATATCGAAGCACACAGGGCTCAAAGGAGTCGCTGCAGCCATGTTGGCCTGGCTTATTCCACTCTTTAATTTTATTGTCTGTAGCTTGGCTTTCCCAGGACTGCTCTCTGCTCTCCCCGTCTTCGCTTTTCTTTTCCACGCTACACTCGTCTATAAATTTCATCCGCACTTTCCCCGACGCTTTTCCTCCGTCTTTATGCCATGCCGTAAATAGATTTTCCTTGTTATTGTTCACAAAATGATTTAGGTAAAATTAGGTTTATGTAAATAATGAAAAAAGAAAACGAACTCACGCTGCAGGCCAAAATATCCTTGGATAGATGCCGTTGCCTGTCTGTGCCACACATATGTGATCAATTTCGGGTGTTGTATTGTGTTGGCAAAAAGCAAGCCGGAAGACGCCTTTTTGCGGATGTCTTATGAAAATTAAACCCAAACGTCAACGCACCCAAAGAGCCAAGTTTAAGAAATTGGTTAACAGTATGCTGCATTATGCATAATTTAATGATAACATTATGTTTTGCAATAGATTTTCCATGGCTAAATTTAAAGCTCTGTTTTTATAATTACAATGCTTTTCATTCGAGGGCCATTCATGTGTGAATAAGCTCTGCTTTTAATGTGTAATCAATCTGTTCTGATTTTTTTTTGTTATGCTGTTCATATTTGCCTATTCGCCTTTATCAGCAGAGCAATTAGTTTTGAAAATTTATTTAAAAATCGCCATACGCCATTTACGCTATTGTGCTCACATTTTACTACAACGTAGGCAGTTTTGCATATTTATTATTTGTTTATTCTGTAGCTGCGGCAATAATTCATACCGACAGCCAATTAATCAGAAAAGGACATTCAATTAAGGCACAAAATCGTGTCCTATAAAAAAGAGTATGAATAGGACAGGCAACAAAATATGTTCGCTATTATTATTTCAAAATTTAATGCACCAACAAACAAGTTTTATGCAATCGATAAAGATTCGATAAGCGGCAAATTGCATAAATAATCGTATGTTATTTTATTTATATATACATTTTTTTAGATACACAAAGGGCCGCAACAATGGCGACAAAATATGGTTGTAACAATGCCCCGGTTCGGGGGCGTTAATGGGCGTATAAAATCGGATGGGATTGGCCATGGCTATATTCCCGAAAAGTGCGTTCTAATTAACTCAAAAGCCGCTGTTGAAAAACACGCGAAAATGTGCTTTTAAAATATGTGCAGATGTGTTTACATAAAAGTCGAGTGGAAAAGCGTGTAAAACGGCGAAAAGAGAAACGGAATGGAGAAAACTGCTCTGGGAAACGCAAGGAAAAAGACACTAAAACAGTAAAAAAAAAGGAAGGAAAATCTGTGTCAAACGTCAACGACTTTTTGTTGCTACTGTTGATGATTATGTTGTTGATGTTTCTGGCTTTTCATGACGCGCCAAATTGTGCGAGTTAATGTTAATGCGCTGAATTAGCTTAGAATGGGCAGCCAGAGCGGATTTACAGCAATGTTTGCATTCCGGCTTTTCTAATTGCCAGCAAACATGCTTGCTTTCCCGCCCTGTTCAAGTATATTCAAAAAGCTATGTACTTTAAATAGTTCAGAGCAGTATGTAATTGCTATTTTCGGTGGTGGCCATATCAGTTCCATTGCTGTCAGGTACTTATGTTTGAAGTTTTGTAAACAAGTTCACTGATTAGACCCCCTCAAGTTGCTCCGATAGCGGGAAATACACACATAAGCCCGGCAGTTTGTCTTAGTCAGCTGTGAGTCATGTGCTCCTCCTCCTAGCCATGTATGTGCAGTATAGATATTATTTACAAGCCTTGCCCGAAGTAATTACAAATACCAACGAAGACTTCTATAAGTCGGTCGGACAGGTTTCTAGATCGCTGTAAGATCAGTCAACTGTACGAGGGCAAAAACATAAAACATTAAGGGCCCATGAGAAGTACGAGTATTCGAAACCAGTTAGGGGAAAACAATAAAAACGTTCGGAAGACGGAAGCTTCAAAGAGACCTTCGAGCTAGTTTCGAAATACATTCCAGTACAGTTTTCCACAACTTCCCGCCAAAAATACTTGGCTTTGTGGATTGGCTTTCTAAAAACGGTTCAAGATCTACATAGGTGCACCGGAAAAAATTAGGTTTGATATGAGTTTAAGTTCTTATACCCTAGTAAGGGTATTATAATTAGGAAGGAGTCATATCCGGACCCTATAAATCATATAAAGTCTTGGCTAGCATAAACTGGCGAATCTTTCTAGCTATCTTCGGCAAAAAAAAACCAAAACTTTTAATTTTTTTATTACATTGTTAAAATTGTCAAAAATTGGGAAAATCTAAATTTTTTAAATTGTAAATTGAGTTTGCAGATTTATTAACCTCATAAAAACTAACATAGAAAATCTTGCCAAAATAAAATTAATACTTTTTGGCTTAGTTATGAGTTTTTTAAATTATTAATTTATCGATAAAATTGTCGTTTAAAAATATTGCTAAATATTGATTTAAAGAATTCGAATATTTCAAAATAATTTATAATTGATTTCTGATTCAATTCTATAATTCAATTGAAAACTGCAGGAGTATTTAATTTCGACATGGCGAAGATAGTTTCCATTTTTTGATAATATTGATTATAGAATATGCTTTTTTAATGTCATTAAATATGTTTATAAATAGCTTATGTGCAGAATAACTCTATATTTATAGTTTAGTTTCGTTTTCGTCATTCTAAAATAACTCTAATTTGTTAATACTTAAAACCAATAAATCTTTTAAAGAATTTTAAATGAAAAATGCCGCAGTGTTATTTGCATTAGCGGCCCGTTCACAAGCTCTTAACTAAACGCTAAGCTAATTGTTTACACCTGACCAAGGTGGCTTGGCTGGGTTTCCAAGTGACTTTCAGGCCTTAATTGGCTGTGATATGCTCCGAGTCCAAGGTAATTTGAATGAGATATTCCGACCGAGCTGATATTCGTATCTTGGAAGCGATAAGATACAGGGAACCGGCGAAGCTCGTCAGGTTTCTTTAATATTTTTTTTTGCAGTTCTATAGTTTCCCAAACTAACGGCATAATCACTACCCAGCCCCACCACCACCCCCCATTTTAATTGACCGAAGAGGAAAATACATTAAGAGCGGAGAGGCGCAAAGCGATAAAGACACCGCGTGAGAGAGAGAGAGAGAGGAGAAAGAGAGCGTAATTTATAGTCACTGCTCGTTCTCACTATGTTTTATAATTAAACATGTGAGGTTAGGATAGCGAAAAAATTAACAAGAAAATGGAGCAAAGGTGTGCGATGTGGGCACGAAGTGAATATTAATTATACGCACCTTTGAACCGATCTGGTTGCCACACTGGCCCGCCTGCAGATGTACGATTTCCCTCATATTTGAGACACCGGAATTGGGTTTGGAATTAAATTCAATTGCCTGCAACGACCCACGTACGCACTATCAGCAATTTTTCGGACACTATATTAACACACACACGCACACACTCTGATTTCGAATTGAATCAGATCTAGGGGAAGAGTTAGAAGAAAGCCTCGGGAGCGGAGCAAAACTGAAACTGAAACGGAACGATCGACGCGCGTTCGCTTCGGGAATCCAATGTGAACTGAGTAGTGCCCGGCGAGCGACCCGTTGTGGCATTAGTGCCTCTAATGACAAAAGGGGGCGGGCATTAGTTTCCCCCACTCAGAGAAATGGAGATCGGACAAATAGTATATATGTATATAGATTAAAAATTAATATATATTATTTATAAACAATAACTAAATAGACTCTTGGAAACGTTTAAAAGTTAAAGGCAAGAAATCTATAGTGAAATTCTTAAAGGTATTGTGAAATTCTTAAAGGTATGTAGATTAAGTAAGGAAAATGTCTCATTTAACTTTATTACAAACAGTTTATAAACATTAAAAAAAAAATAGACTATCCCTAGACTATATTAATATTAAATATTTTCAGAGATATGTGAAAATATTATTATTATTCTTTGAGTGCAGAGAGCCTCAAGTGAAGAATGAAGAGCTTAGTGTGTTTAGAAGAGAGCGAAGGTGGTGGGGGCATGCAATAGTTGTACTATAAAAATGCTGCCGGCAACCATTGAGAGTGAGGTGAGACTTTTGGGTCACACACTACGCTACTACATACATATATTTTCCCTGGCCGCGTGTTATTGTTGTCTCTTCTGTTTTCCTAATTCTTCGTTCTTTATTTTCCTTTCTTCTGACGCTTGCCGGTGCTGTTAAGAGGCGCCAACGCTGCAGTTTTCGCTCTCACCTTACGCTTGGCTGCCCAAGAGAGATAGTGGGGGAAAATAACTTGAAAGAGAGCAGCCCCAACGAAAGAGAGTGAAACAAAAGAGAGGAAAAGAATTCAGAGCACGTGAGTCTGAGGTGTACTTTCTACATTCTACAGCAGAAGAGCAAGCTGTAGAATTCAATTGATTCTACATGTAAGGAGATGGGAAAAACTTACATAGCGATAGAAAATTAATAATAATAGTATTTAAATATAAAGATATATTTTTATTTTATTTTCCCATCATCATGGGAAATACAGAAATTGTTTAAACCTTTTAATAGCCCATTTCATTGATGGTGCTTGTAATAAACTTGGCGTAGTGGCGAACACTCATAAAGACATCGGGCTTCTCATTGTCACCGCATTTCCATGTCCATGTGCTAATGCCGCACACCTCATCCTGCCAGATGAGAGGTCCTCCGGAGTCGCCGGTGCACAGGGTCTGATGGTTATATTCTCCTGCGCACAGGATATTCGGAGGCATCTTACGTCCTAGTTTCTTCTCGCACTGTTTATGCCCCACAATGGAACTTTGCATGGTTTGCAGGTATTGTCGTTCGTCGGAGCTCCTTGTTTTTCCATCGGTGCCCCACCCGGCCACAGTGACTCTGTCCCCGTTATACAGCGGATATTTGCAGAGCTTGGCATAGCCGATGGTCCGACCTTTTAGCGGATACTGCGTCTTGACCACAGCTATGTCCGCTATAAACTTTAGCTTATCGAACTTTGGATGCAGTCGCACCTCCACCATTCCGTTCTTCTTTTCGGATCGGGTCAAGGCCACGGCTTCGAGTGAAGTTCCGGCCACCACATGGAAGTCAGATTGGGCCATATTCTCGAAGCAGTGTGCCGCTGTGATGAGGTGTCGCGAACTGATTAAGACTCCAGTGCAGACGAGTTTGTTTTTGTAGAAGATCTGGACACCAAAACCACCAATATCAGAGTTGCTTGTCCTCTGACCTCCATAGATCCTCGGCTGGATCATTAAGGCGGAGGCTTCTGCAACTATTCCAGATGAGGTCAGCAGGAATAGCGAGGCGAAGAGCAACCAGTTAGTTAGCATTGTTAAGAAAGACTGGACCATCATAATTACGATTTAACGTACTTTGAAATCAACTGAAAAACTAATTCGTTTCATTTGATTTCTTTACAGTTACTTACAAAGGGAAATGTATAAATAAAAATAAAGGTAAGGAATAAATAATGAAGGTTTAATGTAAATTTAGATATGTCTTTTATCTCGTAATATTTTAAAGATTTATTTTCTGTGTATACCCTTGCAGGGTATTATAATTTCAGTCAGAAGCTTAAAACTCTGTGAAGGAGTCATTTTCGACCCTATAAATCATATCTATTCTTGATTTGCATCAAAATTTTTGAAATTTTTTTCAAATTTATTGTTGTTAAAATTGTCAATATTTGACCAAAAACTTAATTTTTAAAATTTTCAAACTTCGTATGCATATTTGTTAAGCCTGGAAAAAATAGTACAGAAAAGCTTTTCGCATTAAAATTAATGCTTTTTTGGCTTAGTTATGAGTTTTTTAAAACATTGATTTGTAGAATAAATAGTCATATAAAAATATTTCTAAATATCGTTGCCAAAATTGCGCATATTTGAAGCTTAAAATTGTTTGATTTTCCATTCGATTCTTTAATTCAAATGCAAAATGCAAGGATCTATAAGTTGGTTTGGTTTCTTGTTTTATCATAAATCATTCATTATACCTCCATTTGGGTTACCCAAATAAATACCTTATCGATAAATACCTTATCGATACATAAATACCTTATCGATTTCCATTCAAATATTAAATCTCTTAAAACAGTACTTTTCTAAGAAAAGAAAAAAAGAAAATTTAACTCCCAATAAAGTTTGAATTCAATGCGTTGAGGGTTTTGGCACTTCGAGAAGAATTTTCACTGGCCAATGGGAACGGGGCCGTGGCAGCGGCGTCGTCGAGTCGATTACGCTTGGAGTTTCTTTGTGTGAGTGGAAAATTTAACCCATTTTCCTTTGAGGATTCCCATTGGTCTTTTTGTGAAATCGCGGCACGTTTTGTTGCCAGTACATTTGCGGTTATGTGCTCATTGCAAGCACACACGCACAACCAGACATATTTATGTATGTGGCTCTTGCCAAATTGTCGATTTTATTATTTGTGTTTATATGATTTTTCAGCTGTTCTGCATTTTAAAGGAAGCCGGAAAATAGATAGAAAGATACAGAAATAGAGATAGAGGAGAGAGAAAGAGATACAGAAGGGGGTTTTCCGCAGCGTAACATGCGAGGCGCGTCTTCAACCTCATTTCTTATTATAATGTGAAAAATATCCTTTTACAAATTCAAAACGTTGAAATGTGCGATTCCTTTTGTTGCCGTTTTTAACTGCCAGATAGAGAGATTCTATAAATGCACTAAAAGAAAAAGCTGCCTTCGAAAATATGTATTTATGAAAATGTATTAAGGTTTTAAGCAATTTCTTAATTAATATTCTTAATGTATGATTGCATGTTTTCATTGATCAAAAAAGATTTGCTAACCTTTAATTTATGAAAGAATTGAAAAGTATATTTAAAATTTCAGTGTTCTGTATCTTACATTTAAGAAATTTTCCCTGATTAAATAAGATTTTTATAACTTTTCCTTGAATAAATAACACTTGGTTAGCCTTAATTTTTATAAGGATTAAGAAGTATATGTAAAGATAGTTCCATTTTTCAAAATACTAAGGGATATTTCGTTTTTCGTTCTGCATTTTTATTTTGTAATATGCCTCAGAGCAATAGAATGTTTTATATACACATGTACATCAATCAATACCTTTTATTTTTTCCGTGTATTTTTGCATATAGTGTACGTGCTGTGTATCTGTGTGTGTGTGTGAGTGTTCATTTGACCCGTGTGTATTGTTGTCGAGCAGTTCCGCTCAAGAACTGTCCGGATCACGTCCGTTTTGGCGCTTACGGAAACATTTCGCATGTAGTTTACGAAGCAACTCCGCCCAGTGAGATATTCATCATTCTCTATTGAAATATTCGGCGCATCACTGGGTGGCAATTTTCGCAAAATTTTCCTATTGCAAACTCATCGCTGTCACTTGCTGGAGGAGGCTCTATAAATTGCCTTTTCGTTTCATTCACTCTTAATAGTAGTAAAGACTTTGAATTTTATAAAATTTTAAATTGAGTATGCAGTTTATTACCTCAATAAAAACTAACATAAGAATTCTTTCCGAATGAAAATTAATTCATTTTTGGCTAAGTTATAAGATTTTTAACAACTTTGATTAGTGGAAGAAATTGATTCAAACGATTCAAACCACACAACTATTTTAAGTTTAATTATGATCTATTTCCGATTAGATCCTATTATTTAATATCAAACTATAATTGTATATAAACATAGGTTGCCCGAAGTTAGTTTCCATTCTTGTTTTATCTTTAAATAAAGAGATTGTAAAATGATAATTTTTAATAAATTAAGGATTTATATATTCTTTATAGAGATATATTTTGTAGTGTTTATAGTAGTATAGAGTTAATTGAAGCAATGAAAAAGAAATCAAGTTATTTTCTTTACCATCTGGGGACCATAAGCATTAGTGGCATTAGTTTTTCTCTAAATTCATTTCGATTGGTCATTTGTTTATGTTTTTTACCATACAAAAATATAACAGACAAAAAAGAAAAAAAAGGAAAAAGGAATTTCAACTGCAGCAAAGCCATTTTAGCAGCAAAGCTTTTATTAGTTTAGTTTTCGAAATTAAACGTATTTGCATGTCGGGCTGTCACACACACTCATGTTCCAAATAAAAAACTTTTGCATTTTGCATATATATATACATATGTGTATGTCTAGTTGATGTATTTTTTGGTGTTGCAAATGTTATAATATTGTTGCATGATGCCTTTGGTGTCTTTTGTCGACGGTTTGGTAATAGTTGTTGTTGATTTGCTTGGCTTTTGCCTGCTACCATTGCCGAGTGTACAATTTAATTGCTTTTTGGGTTTTTGTTTGGGCCACACACATATACATTTATATATATAGCTCGACTGTGTGTGAATATGACGGAACTGGTTGTCGTCTAACAATTTTTAGAATTGCATTGGACAGCAAAAGAAAATCCAGTTGAAATTTCACGCCACAAGGGCAGATAGAGAAAGAGAGAGACTGGGAGCTAGGGAAATCGAGGGAGGACTCTCTGTGCCTGCTACAATATTTTGCTTTTAACTTAAAATCCAGAGTTTAATTGTCATTTAGACGGGAATATGAATGCACCAGGGAAAATATATTGAAAATTTTACGAGAAACAAGTCGCTCATTAAGCTATAAAATGGGAGTTATACCTCTCAAATTTATAGAAAATATATAATATCACAAACCTTTTTATTATCTTACAAATGTAGCTTATATTTATAGTATATTTATTTCTTATTAAATTAACTTAATTTTTGGGCAGTGCTTCCCCAATATCTCTCTGTATATCCTTAGCTGGTGTCAACGGAAACCGTCGCAGTGTTTGTTAGTTGGCTGCCATCGAAATTCCGGATTCAACAGCAAAGTAACCAAAATGCAATTGTTTTGCAATTGGCATTTTGACCACATTCTGACACCCATATGGCCTGTCCTGCGAGTGGCAGTGTGGCACTGGCGGTGGCACTGTAAATTTCGCAAAAATCTAAATATGCACAGACATGTGTGCAAAGTTTTGCGTAATTTAGTTAGCATTTCAAATGTTTTTCCATTGCGAGCATTAGGCCCAGGACATTTTCTGTCGATATGCTGAAAAATTCTTAATTGAAAATGAATTTGGTTTTCGGCAAACTGCACACTGCAAAATCCTTTTTTTCCTCTTTTTCGTTGCCTTGTTTTGCTTGCTACTAATTCGGATTGTTTTGTGTTTTATCTGGATGTGATGGCAATTGGAATGGCCAGGAGTTGGGTATAGTGATATAGAGGATATAGAGGGCCGTTGGCTGACATTTGCATATTTTCAGAGCCTCCAGTCGAGTGCTGTGTTATCCTTTGGCACAGCTGCGCTGATGTTTACTTAGTGTCGCTGAATCTGTATCTGTATAATCCGAATCTGAATCGGGCATGGTTCATCCTCGTTTTGCAGTTGGAAGAACAACACACGAGGCTTGGCAAATACAAAAATTCTAGTCTACATATTCGACAATGAACGGAGGGAATGCCTCTGCTAGGTCTCTGAATTTGATGAATGTAGGAATAGACAGAGGCACTCTTATCCTCAAATGCTTTCGGATATTTACACAGGAAGAATAAGCTTTGAATATATGAAGAAATATCTTAAAAATAAAGGAAGTTGAAAATGTTATATATTTACATGATAAAAATATGTATTTTGAAGTTAGAAAACAGCAAACACAGCATAATAAACTCTTAAATGTGTAAATTAGATAAGACCCAAATTATGCATATTTAATACCTCTGAAATATATATTTTTAGGCTCAATAATTGCAAATATATTGCTTATAATTAAGACACTTCAAAAGTCTCCCAGTGTAGATGCTGTTGGGTATTTATTTCAAATATAATAGATGGTTATGCCAGATATATAGACGGATAACTGGACATGCCGGAGGCTTCATTTGTCTGCTCTTGGCCATATTTGCCGTTATGCATGCAAATTGCACTAATGAGCGTCGCAAAATTTTGCATAGACAAATGCCTGAAAATGTCGAGAGGCTGCATGGGGGGTTTGCTGGATCTTCAGCAGGAAATTGCTTAAAAGGACCAACCAACCAGCCCTTAAATGAGGTCGACCTCGAGGAGCCAAGTAGAGACCACAAAAGTTTTCCCCCCATCGCCAGCTGGAGGGCAGTTTTCACGCACGGTTTGCCCCGTCCACGGAGCTGTGACAGCTTTTTGCAAAACTGCATCTAAAGCTGAAGCTACTTCTGGCCCTATTCCTGGTGCTGCTCATGCTCCTGCTCCTGCTGCTGCCATTTTTGCTCATTAGAGTAAATGCACTTAATTAGAGCATGCGGGCCATTGGGGGTTTTCCCAGAAAAGAAACAAAAAAATACTAAAGAGGAGAGCTATGATTACGCTGTTCTTAATAACAAAGATGACAACAACTAAGGGCCTGGAAAAAACAATGCAGTTTACACTTTAAATGAGTGCAAATAAATAAATGGCTAAGCGAAATGCGACAAATAGCTGGGAAATGGCTTACAAAGTTGCGCATTTTAGTGGCCACTAGCCCACCAGTGACCACTAACCATTCCCCACTGGCCACTGGCTATCCACATGGTCCTTTGACCAGTAATTTGGCTGCGACAGGACCTCGACTTACTTTGCATTTCCCGGCAATTGTTGTTGGGCATCATTAGTGCACGGGTAGTGTGTGGTTCCGCCGGATAAAGTATACTGAGAAAAATGATTTAAAACTTTGAGAGTACCCTGAAAAATTAAGTGAATTTTAAGACCAAAATTTGATCTTAAAATGGGAAAGTTTTTGGTTTAGGAGTAAATAACTTTATGATGTGATGTTAATTCATATTGCTCTTAAACCTAGATCTAGTTTTTCTTCTCTGTTAACTGGCATGAATTTCCACCGTTGATTGCAATTGCAGACTGCTTACTTCGGTAAAGTCATTAAACATCATTAAAATTGATTGCAATGGACAGGCTTTCTTTAACGCCACTGCAACTTTGTGGCTTCCCATAAAGATCGCGACGGGAGACGCCACTGGCTTTTGGCCTACAAAATAAAACCTGATCTGCAGAGTTTTCCGTATTTAAGTTTTCAGACAAAAGAAGTGGTCCCTTTGGTTTGGTGATGATGCAGTTCACAGACCGTCTGATGGAAAGAGCAAAAAGTGCCCCGGGGCAATGGGATAGCCAAATGGTGCAATGTGCGAGGGGAAATTGTTTGCCTTTTGCTAGTCTTTGTCGTTTAATTAACTAAAAAATTGCTTTTTTAAATAGTTTCCAGCTGAAAGTCAGCCAGAGACAGAGCAGAGGCAGAGCACTAGGGACGTGTAGGACGAAGGACGAAGGACGAAGGACAACGGCTGGGGGTTTCCGCTGGGGCGAGTCTCTATTAAAGAAACGCTTGAATAATTTCAGCCTTAGGCCAGTGGGGAGCAGCCATTGGAATATTATGCTTGCCATTTGCTTTGACGCTCGCTTTTAGCTTATTAGAAGTACTGTGCCATCTCTCACTGTGTATGCCACACCCACTTTGAGCCGCCCATCGTCCTGCCCGGTCGTTATGCAATATTTATTAAAGTGAAATAAAACACTGAGCAAGCGAAGCTCTGCTCTAGCTGCCGTTGTTGATTGCTTAAATATTCTCTTTTGGTTACCTCCAAGCGTGCCATTTTTTCACACATCCCCGCCCAGCCCTTCTTCAAGTAGTTGTAATCCAGCACATATCTCCATTAAATATTCGCAATGTAAATACATAAATACTTGAGTAAGACGCTTAACCGGCATATATGTACACACACTCTGGGTGGCACACATTCCGGTGCCTAGCTTAGCGTAGGCTTTGTCCTGCTGCCTCCTCCCCAGGAATCCCTTCGCCGTACTCTCCACGTTTGTATACGAATCTACTTAGCATTAGTGCATGTACTTGGGCTTTGTATTAATTTAACCGAACAGGCACGGGGCACGAGGTGGAGTGCCAGGAGGAGGAGGAGGAGGAGGAGGTGGTTGCCTGATTTTCCGGTTAGTTGAGGATCCCCCATCGGGGGAGCGTTAAGTGGGCATGTGGAAACCCTGAGCCCCATTTTGGGGGCGTCGTCGAGTGACGCACGTAATAATTAAATTTCAAGTTCCGAATGCCAATTTGTGGCCGCGATTCGAGATTTGCAGAAGGTTGAGTGATTGCAATCCCATAATGAGTTCCATGATGTGTCATGGTGGCAGTGTGTAGAGGATTTAATCATGTCATTACAAATTGTTACAGAAAATAATGTATCGATTAAAGGTTACTCTTTCTTAACAATTAAGTGGAGAAATATTAAATTAAGTTCTTGAGTGAGGTCTAAGAAGATATGCTATTATTGTGAGTGTTTTATAGATTAGTAATCAGGAACATATGTAAGTTTGCAGGTTTAAAATCTAATAGAAATTATTTAAAGATCTAAGATAATTTATTCACATACTACTTTTAATATATCAATATTATTTTGATTTACTAATAAACTTTTTATTGATAAATCCTCTCTTATTATGCTCATATTTACCTTATATTATTGATTAATCTTGATGACCTTGTTATTGAGCTTCTATAGGTTCGATTAACTTTACCCTACTTGTCTTACATTTTGTATGGAATCCTCAACCTAATTAATCCACCGCAAGGGTCACCTGTCTTAATTGCTTGGACCTTCAGACTCCTACCTACACGGGCAGGTGAAGTGCCCATACTTGGCCTATAAATAAATATATTTCCAGCAATTTCCGCTGCAGTGCTGGGGCGTGCCCACTTGGCACCGGGGATAATGGAGTGCCCCAATGTCCTGAACTCGTACCGGGACATTGCATGCACTACTCACTACTCACTCTCACCTATGACGTGTACAAATTGCGTCACTGTAACTTCTCATTTTGGCCATTATTTTGTGGGCCATTCGCTTCGTTCGTCGTTTGCTATTTTTTTTTTCTCTGGCCATCTTTTGCCTCTTTTAACGACTTTTGGGAGCGGGGCGGCTGGCTGGCTAGTACCAGGCTGGGCTCGCAAAACGCAAATTTTTCGGTGCATAAATTAAAATGCAAATCCTCCGCATGGAAAATCCCCCTGTAATTAACATACATTAGCACGAGGAAATGCAAAACTTTTCTTGCCATTCCCTTTTTCGCCTTTCTCCGTCCTCCATTCTCCATTCTCCATTCTCTGTTCTGTGTTCCTCTCTTTCCTTTCTCTTTTTGCTTTCATTTTACTTTCTTTATTTTTTTGTTTTTTAATTTTGCTCTTGGCACTCACTCCCAGTGTGTTTGTGTATATATTTTCGTTAATTTCTGGACAATGACAGTTGGGTGGAACTGTGGGACGGAGTCCTTTAGGTGTCTCTGTCTGCCTGGCCTGCCTGCCTGCTAATATAAAAATACAGCAGTGGAAGGACCTTTCATGCATATGCAGTATGTAAAGTGAGCAGTGCCCTCCCTCGTTTACGTAATGCACATAAGGTCGGTGTTGCTGGGCTGGTATAATGAGTAAATTACACAATCAGCCCTGTCCATTCTGGCCTCACTTGACTTTCGTGGAACTTTTGCAGTTTTCCTCGCTTGCTCTCTCTGTGTTTTGGTTTTTCACCATTTTTTGCTAGTAGTTCTGGCATTTCTTTTTTTTCTTTTAATTTGCAGCTCGATTTTTTGTGCTTGAAATTTTTCCACATGGAAAATTATTTGATTTATTTCCACTTGGACACACTGGCACTGCAATAAATCTTCGTTCAATATGCCAGAGTAGCACAGCGGGTAAAAGGGGGTTTTCTCACATGTGTCTGTGCGCCCAAGGACATTGTGCGTGTCCCTGTATGTGTGTGTGTCCTGTGTGTGTGTGTGCTTACGCAGTTGAGAACTGAAATTTTATTTAGTGTTTAGTGCGCCTCCTCTGACAGCTGCAAGGCAACAACAATTGCACAACTTTTCCCCAAGAATTCTGTTCTGGCCAAAAAAAGAACAATAGCAACAACAACTGGGCGGCCACTGTAATGCTTTCAATTTTTGGGGGCCGCATTTTCCAGCAAGCTGCTGCTGCTGCTGCTGCAGCTGGAAAAGCAAGAAAAGCAAGGATATCAGAGAAGGAGGGGCGGGGCAGAGGCTGATGGGCACGAGTTATGCTTTTGAGGCTGCGGCTGCGACTGCGGCTGTGGCGTCACCAAAAGCTGCCCAGACGTGCTGGCAGGTCTATAAAATGAAACTTTATTACACATCACACTCAGGCTCTCTCCACACACATATACACACGCAAATGTAGATGGGGGGCAGCCATTTTGCAACGTAATTGAATTGTTTCAGGCTTCCTTCCGGCCACATACTCACACACGCAAAGGGGTCAAAGATGAACTCCGGAAAAGGGGTAAGGACGAAGGCAAGGTAAGGGTGAATTTCACACATGCCACGCCCACCCTGAAAATTCCCCTTTATTTTTTTTTCTCTGGTAACCACTCTTCTTCATTTGCCTGCCAGCGAAAATTTGCCTATACTTGATTTTTTTTCTTTATTCTCCGAACTGCTCTAGCTCCTTGCCTGCTTTTCGGCAGTTTAATGAAATTTTATTATTATGAACAGGCCCATTAAAGTTTATTATGCTGCCGATGGAGGTACATACGTATGTGTATGTGCTTCGTCCTTTGGCTATTTGCTTGGGACCGTGGTGTTTTGTCCCAGGTTAACCGCCGAAAGTTGGTGCATAGCTCAAGGCGTCGGGCAGCAGGGCCAGCATTAAAAGAATATCTGAGAATCATTTGACCATGAGCTCAAAGGAATTCCCAGCACAGGAGCAGCTGCCAGGCATCCGGCGGTTTCAACGAAGACTCGACCTTCGCTCCCGCCACCGTTTGAAGTGGGTTGTAAAACAAAGGGCGTTGGAGCATTAAAATAAATACAAATTAAAATATTTTGCCCGATGCGTGAGTATGTAGAAATTGTTCGAATGAAATGGCTTGGAAATGTTTCTTTGTGGCTGCCAGAAGTAGTTGACGCCGAGAATTAAAACTTGACTGGAATTCGGGAGGCATTCAGGTGAATACTTTCATTAGTGAGTGAATAAAACCATATTTTATACACTTTAATGGCCAATATGACTTTAAACCTTTGACTATAACAGTTGAACTTTAAATCCCGAAGACCCCATTAATCATTTATGCGATAAGACCGGTCTGAGTCCTTGGATCTACATCAAATATGCCGCAAAAACCAATGTTAAATACATCTAGAAATTAATGTTTTAATTTCATGCTCGAGTTAGCATTTAATATTTTTGATATAGGACGGGTTTTTTGGGCCTGGTTTTGTTTACTTCTCTCTTCGTGTGGCAGATTGGCCTGATGGAAATGAGTGACAGCCGGCTAGAGTCTTGGTCTTATCGAACCAGCAAATCACAGGAACACGAGGGTTACGAACTGCAACTTCTGACACGAATATCGGTGAGGAGTTGCCAATGGGAAACCACAGGAAAGTGGCCGGAGGAGCAAACAGTTGGGTAATGAGAAAAGGGAGAAGGGCAGCCTCAATGCACTGGGAGAATATGCTTTTGCTTATGCAGTTTTAAACTATGAATGCAAAGCAAAAGAGGTATTTGATCTTGTATCTTCTAAGCTTACATAATAATTATAAAATGTTTTAAAGCTTCTTTTTGTCTTGATTTTAACTTGATTCTTTTACAATTTCACAAAACATATTATACATTTTCCTAGTGTATCTCCTCATCAAATGATTACAAGTTGTCCAACCACACAATCCCCGGGAACACTGCCTCATCCAGTCACAGGCCCACACTTATTCGGAATCCCTTTCCCCATCTACGTTTCCACCACAATCAGGGGGGCAGTGGGAAGTGGCGGAATATTCAAACCTGTACTCGTCCAGGCACCTTTGGCTCCTGCGGATCCTTTGGCACGTCTCTGAAGTTGAGTTGAGTTTCATTTTGCCTTTTGTTGCGCTCGACTTGAGCACAAATACCGGAAATTGTTGTCAAGATAATTATTGTTATTTGTTTTTCAACAGGGGGCACACAAAATGAACCAACAACCAGGATGGAACGGAGCCGGGTCCCTGCTCTGTTTTGCTCCTTGTGACGCCTTGTGGCTTTCCCTCCTGCTCCTGCCTTGTTTTCGGCATGTTCATCAATCTGGCAAAAACATCAAAATTCGCCAGCACTCGAAGGAGCAGTGGGTGGAAGGTGAAACCAGGAGTAGATGGCGTATCCTTGGCCAGGGTAACGTGCAATTTGCGGTTTTCCGTCGGCCAGTGATAGTGGCCCGAGGGCATCCGGGTGTAACTGGCGGACAAAGGCTGCAAAGGCTCCCTTCCACCTTCGAACCTTCCTCCTTGTGGCCGGCATCAAACTTTAAGAGTTGATGGAAGTACTTGAACGGGCAACTGATTAAAATTTGAACACTTGATTGATTCTGAATCTGGCCGGGGCAAAACGAGCAAGCGAGCCTCTGTGTAGTGCTCGAAAATGTAATAACCGAGGCAAAAATATTTACCTTTTGGCAACCGGAGCATGGAGCATGGACTATAGAGTACTGCAGCCAGGTGAGTGCTGTCCTTGCGGCGCACTTAAGAAGTAGCTTCGTTTACATGCTGCCTGGCCTTTCCTGGCTGCTGGCAATGGTTGTTGTCAATCACAAAAGCCCATTCATATCAACTGCGAACTCCAACAACCACCCGGGTCCTTTGTATCCCTGCCATCGGAGTGCACTTGACATTTGAACTGCAACTGTCAAAGTGCCCGGACTGGAACTGCAAAACGAGCCTGTCCCCACATCTCCTCCTTGCCCTCTGTGTGTGTGCCATGTAATCACCTCGGCCGAAAGTTTTACGGCTTTTAATTAACCCTCCGCTTACGGTTATGCATGGAGCATACGTTCCCAGCACGAACATCAAGATTGCACCGACTCCGCCGCCCAAAAAATAAAACTTTAGTAATTAGCAAAGGAAGCTAACTGATTTTGCGGAAGGCCACTGGAACAGTAACTGCAAATGAAGCGGACCCTCCTTTTAAAAATAAAAAATAAAAAGAACCCAAGACACAGAACGTAATGAGGCAAGGGACAAAAAAATGCACAAAATAAAAAAGGAAAGGTGGTAAATCTAGGAAAACCCCCGGGGACCCAGCAAAAGTCACAGTAAACTGAAAACAGAAAGCATTTAGCGCATTGCAGAGGATCTCCACTCGCGCGGTCTAGATGAAAATATAACGGAATTAAATTAATTACAATCATTATCGCACCGTACACACCTGCTGAAGGTGAAAATGCACTGTGGCATAACCAGATAATTTCACTTCATTAGCGGGAGCGACACCTTTAGTAGTAGGTAATACTTTCCCAGGCAAACCAGAAGCAATAAAGGTAATTTGTTCCTGCTTCTGGCATCCAGGTTATATATATATATATTTTTTTTTGGACTGGCTTTGTTTGTCCAACTTCGACTCCCGACTCAAAAGTAATTAAATCTAGATGCTTGATGCAGTTTTGCCGAAAAATGTACCTTGGATTCCGGGAAACTCTCATATCTGTGGGCTCATATTTCATTTGCCATTGAAAGCCAGCGGCGTTTTCCAATAACCAACTTGCCCTGCTCTGTCAGGGCGACTAAAAATTATTATTTGTTGTTTAATTAAAACTGCAGATGTCATTGGGAAAAATCCAGGACATAGCTGGAGGCCAAAGAGCCAAAGACAAAGATGGAACGAAGGACAAAAGCCAGAATGCTGAGCAAACGAGCGAGAATGCCTGTGGCCATGACAGCTTTTTCGGAAGAGTTGTAAATAAATATTTATGACCGACAGCAATGGAATTAATCGCATGCATGTAAAAGACAATTGTAATTTACTGATAATAAATATTAGATGTCCTGCTCCGATTCCAAATCCGATACCGAAAGGACTCCCCCCTCGGGCCTGAGTCCTGGCACGATATGTTTTTGTACATTCATTCGCATACACTCGCCTCACTAATTACCAGCTGCATTATGCATAAACTACGACTGGCCGCATAAATCAAGTGCGGGTCCAAGCACAAAGTTGTATATCCTAAACCCAATCCCAATCCCAAACCCAATCCACCTGCATTTGTTATGACCCGAAAGAGAGACGCCTTGTTTTCGTTGCATTTGCTGGCCGAGTGTTGTTTGCTATTAATTAAGTTGGAAATAGCTACACGCAAAAGCACTCTTAGGCGACTATTTTTGGCCCCGCATGCATGATGGCCGGCGAAAAGCAATTAAAACTGTGCGCTCGCATTCCGGAGTGCCTTGCAACAGAACAGAAAAAAACATTGAGGTGCCTAATGGCCGGCCAAAACAGTTGCAGGTGCCGGTGCAGCGTTGCAGCTTGTTATCGGTGAGGGCGAAATGTGTTAAATGCCGGCCACGCCCCGCCGAAAAAAAATGTGGAAAAATTAAGGCGCAATCCAAAGGCTGCGGCGCTTCACGCTTAATTTACAAAGCTCATGCAAGAGCGCGCGGTGCACGCGGCGTATGCGCACTGTGCCTCCTGTACATGTGATATGTAATTTTTTTAAATATTTGCACGCACTCAACTCTGTGTGTATGTGTGTGTTTGCCTGTAAATACAGAAATTTTAATTACAGTGTAATTAGCAACACGAAACGCTCAGGAGTAAAGAGCGTTAAAAAGACAGACAAGTGGGGCGGGTTGAAAAACACAGAGTTTCCAAAAAGTGGGCGAACTGCAAAAAAACACACGACAATGTATTTAAATCAAACACTGTCTGGCAGAACGGCGTCATTATGTGGGCACAGACAGGCGACAGTCAAACAGAAAGCAGATCCCAGCCAGGCAGCCAAGTCAGGAGCCAAGGAAAACTAGAAAGGACGACAGAAATGATAGCAGGTATTAAAATACCCTTTGTTTAGGGCATATATTCGATTAAATTAGCTTTAGGAGATAACAACTCTTGAAGAAATTGATGTTTTAAGTTCTCAAAAGCAGACAAAACTTAAGTTCTGACCCATTCACATATTAGCACAAGATCTGAAGAATGTCTAAAAAAGGATACTTCAATTTGTATTTTCCAAAATGATTTTCTAATTTTTAATTTATATTGTAAATAGTATTAAAACCCTAAGAAACCTGTCTCAAAATATACATCATGTTGATAGAAAATCTGAGAGCCCATTTAAGCTACTCGAAGGTGATGCCAACAATCAAGCCAGCAGCTGCTCATCCGGCAAACAAAGCCTGCAGTGAAGCGTGCTCATTGAGTGCTCCGCTATTTGACGTCCTGTGTCCTGTGTGCTTCCCTGACTGCTTTCTTCATTCCCTGGTCTCCAACTCCCAGGATCCCATCTCCATTCCGATTCTCTGGCTGCCGCTTTCGCTGCTCCTGGCATCCTGCTGCTGAGGTCCTGTGTTCGTGGCGTCGCGACAATCTGCTGAATCTCGAGTACTTTGGCATGTCATTCGCATTTTAGAGCAGCTAAGCTCCAGTGATAAGCAGCGAAATTAGATTGAATGAAGGTGCACCGGCTTCGGGAAGAAGAAGAAGGATGAGGTTGGTCCGGGGTTAACAAGCATCCTGGCTTGTTGTTGTCACAATTGGCAGGGCAGGGCAGGACATGCCGGGCCACGCAGCCACCCCCGCAGATCCCTGGCAGAAGTCGCAACCCTCCCTCACTTATTTCAATTATTTCGCTTTGCTGCTACGCTTTAAATATTTATCAATCACAGGAGTTTGTTAGCGTTCACCCCAAACGCAAAAATTGCAGCTTTCGGTTTGCTTTCAATTTGTGTTTCAGCCAGATCCCGTCCGACTTCTTGCCGGTACGTAAATCAGCCCCATATCCAGACCGTGGCCAAAAATTCTCGGCTTATTGTTTTCCGCAACTTCTGGCGGCTTAGGTCGTCGTCAGCTTCTCTGTCTCTGCGCTGTGGCCTTGAGCTAAGTCCTTACCGGTTTTAAGGAGCTGGTGGTGGCTGATTCTTCCCTCGGCAGACAGAATACCTCATTTTCCACTCATTAATAAATTTATGCAGTTCACTCGGCGACTCCGCATTGCGGACTCCGCAGCTATGTTTATTAGCCACATGAAATATGATGTACTTCAACCCCCAGCGCCTGTGTCTGTGTCCTTTGTGCTCGTGTAGCATACCTTGTGGCGCATACCACACGCCCCCGTAACGAAGTTACAGGTGGAAAAGTGGCGGCGCGTCGAGTCGAAGACCTTAAGAGGTAACACTGGGGCATATAAGTTAGACAAACAGGATATTTTGGATGTGACCGGATATTTGAGTCAAGTTATTTCAGTTAGTTTCTTCTTAATATTCTTAAGTTTGGAAAATGTATATTTCTTTATAAGAAAGTTGCTTTGAAGGTGCCATACAACCCTTGGTAGAATCATCTCCATTCTGGAGTTCCAACTGACTGTTGCTCCCCCGATTCACAAAGGGGGCGGGTCTGAGCGCACTTTTACTTCAGTTTGAACTTAAGCACTTCCTGTTTGATCGGAAGCGCCTCTGGGGAAATTGAAAAAGGCACTTCAGAGCCGGCGTCGGTGAAAAAATTAAGTACAATATGGAGCACAGAACACGAAGCCAGGCAGGACCAAACAGAACAGAACAGAGAAGAGCTGAACCGAACAGAACAGGACAGGACAAGACGGCTTGTTAGCAGGTAGCTAACCATTCAGGTGTGCAGACCTGCCAGGATGGGGTCTCCCTCAAAAATTATATGTAATATGCCTTGTCTCCTCGAGTTCGGTCTGCGTGTAGGTGGATGCCTTCTTGTTTTACATTTTGGCCCAAGGAAGTATTAAGTTTGCTGAGCAGGAAGCTTGTAAGGAAGCGCAGGTGATTTGCCAAATAACCATCGTACTCCACCCCCCTGTAACAACTCACTGCCGCAGCAAGGCAATCTCCTTTGGCAAATGACGGCCTAAATGGCCACCGAAAAACAAGGCAACAAAATACAGCGATAATAATATAAACCACAAATGGGGTCACATAAAAAATAAATCTATGCCATTATGTCTTTATTAACTGGCACAGTCACAGTCAAAGTCCAAACTTCGGCTCGTGTCAACTATTCCGCACACATGCCACCTATGCTACGGGTTATTAAAAAGATTTGTCCCTTTGACTCAGCTTGGACATGGTCAGCAATTTGGCAGCGTCTTAATGGCCGCAATTGTGACAACTGTCTGCCGTTGTCCTTGTTTGTCCTTTGCATTATGTTTGACACTTGACGGAGCTTAGGCCCGATTGCTGTGACAGGGGGTGTGGAATGTGGAGTGGAGCCCTGTTTCTGGCAGGGGGCATTCATTCATGTGCGGCATAAATGTATTTAATGGTCAGCAAATATGAAGTTAACGGCTTAGTTTGCTACAGCGCAATTATCGCTTAAAGCTTTGGGGATTACACGGGTCTCTGATACCGTGAAAATTAAACGGATTGTCGCTACTTTATTTAAGGAAAGTTTAAGCATTCCTATGTGCTAAGAGATTAATTGAAAGCAAGCTCAACTTTTGGAAGGGAGAGAAAAAGAAAAAGTGTACAGCAAAAAAACAAAGGTTTCTTCATTAGGAAAAAAATAATACGAATTTAATTCTTGAAAAATGAAAGGTAGCTTGTGTGGTATTATATATATCTATACTTTAATTTTTAAAAAGGGAAGAAGAACTTTAGAACATAGCTCTTTTAAAAAATCACCTTACTTCTATATACACTCGATGATTTATTTTCTTGCAAAGAATATATCCTTTTGTCTGAGACTCTCTAGACTCACCTTACTGTTACCGCATATTCAAATTCCATTTAAGTTTTTTCATTACAGTCGCGAAAGGAGTCTGCCGCCTAAGGATTTCACTCTGTTTTCCATTTACTGTCCTGGTATTTCGCGAAAGGAGAATGCAAGTCGAGAGGAGATGGGGCGGAGATGACAGGACCATTTCAATTCTTGTTTTCATTTCCGTTCTTAATTTAACAATAATACAAATTTATATTCGCATTTTTACTCCGCCAGCCGCAAACGAGGCAGGAGAGAATGCAACAAAGTTTTCGCAGCTCTGTGTCGCACTTTTCTCGTCCCGATTTTCCCCAGCTTTCGCTCTGATAATTGTGTTCTGGTTCGCTTTTCCGCTGCGCTACAGTTGCATTTACTCGCATTTTGCTGCATTCTTTATGCAAATGCGCATCAAATTACATGGGAGCCAAGTTTGGAAAGCTCCTAAGGCCCACCCTGGTCCCCTTTATGCGTTTTTATGGCACGTGACGCAGTTGCTCGCCTTGACTTGTTGCAAGGGTGCAAGGGGCTAGGGAGCAGGGAGCTGAGGACCAGAGGACCAAAGAGGCAAAGGACCAGGCCAGGATTCGCCTCAAAGTGGCTCCAACTGGCTGCAATTGGCATGCAAATGTACGACATCGATTAAAATTTTATTACACGCCATGTTGCAAACGGGGGCTCCGACATGCCAGGGCAATAAATCAAGCCGAGTTTACAGGTAAAGCCAAAGAAAATTGTCAGCTGACAAGGAGGTGGTCCTACGGTGGTTTTCAAACCCACAGAGCTTCAGCTCCAGATCCTTGCTCTCGCTTCTGCTCCTGCAGACAGTGAACGAAATGCGACAGCAAGGAGCTGCTCTAAGCACATCAAATGTGGGATTTAAAATGCCAAACACAGGAGAAACAACAACCAAGCTAAAGGGTCCTGTACTCGCACTGTGGAAACTTCACTGGAGGAAAAACATGCATTAAAAATATATATAAATACCTAGAGAAACTATAAGCTAATCTTTTCTTTTAATTTTTAATCTAGGGGTCATAATTTTCATAATTCAAAAAAATCATAGTTGAACTGCACAATTAAAATTTTACTGATCAAACATTCATCTTCTTTTCCCTGAGTGCATCCACGTTCGTCCTCATGGTCCTCGTCCTGTTCATCCTGCTTTGAAGCAGACACTTGATGGCGGCACTCTTAAGGTAATTGAATTGTATGAAATGTTGTCGCTCCCGTTGTTGCACTTTTTTGTTTTTGTTGCCGTCGATGAGACGGATATTTAGAAGGCGATAGCACAGGACAAGATTGGAGAGGACACCCTGGCAGCCGGAGGAGGATAGAACGGCGTGGACAACGCAATGTCGTCGCTGGCAAGGACAAATATTTAATAGCTGCTCGTAAAGGTTGCCCGGACAGGATGCAACATTACGGCCAGCATATTTTTACTATATTCAATTTAATTTTGTCAATGTGAAATCGAGAACAGCCGATATAGCGTAGAAGCAGGGAGCAGCAGGTGGATCGGAGTGAAAGCTCTAGTCCTCCCCCCCAGCTGGGATTTTGTTTACTTTGTATGCGGATCAGCGATAGGGAATTGGATGCATCTCAGTTGGGAATAACCGAAGGATAGAAACAAACCGGGTGTCGGGGTCAATGATTGGATGGATTCCGAAAAAAAAACTGGTGAAAATCTCTTTGGCTTTCACTCACCGCACATTCGTTTCAATTTCGGTAATCATCTTGAATTTTCACTGATTAACTTCTTATGTTAATTCTTTAGTTGACTTTAAAGTACTGGTCTTTTTCTGCGTGTGCTGACTCTCAGTCAGACAGACACAACATAAACGGCAGCTGAAATAATAACAACATCGTGTACTATATAATGAGTGCGCTAGGCAGGGCGAGGGCAGAATAATAAATATTAAACAATAAACAAGCGCATAAACAAGGCTAGCTTGGACAAATCAAATGGGTAATTGAAGCAGCTCATGTATGAGCCTCGTACCTGGCATCCTTCGCTTATAAATAAAACATGGCTGCGGATATATGTGGGCGGGATCCAAGGCTGGATGTTGGATGTTGAATGGCCATCCGAACTCAAAAACAACAAGGAATAAAGAAGTAAAAAAAAGGAAATGCCAGGGGACAAGTACAGGATCTGAGGTCACCGGTCGGAGGAGAGGCTGAGGTATTGGGTCTGGGCCCGGGCACATGTTGGGCATGTACACCAATTATACGGCTTATTATTTTCTCAGAACTCTGTGGCAATCGGCAGGGGTGGAATGGGGAACAGTTTTTGGCCCGGGGCTAAAGATTTTCAATTTTTGCTAATCTCAAATGAATATACAAGACCGTGGCCGGCGGCAGCGAGTGGTAAGCCAAGCAATTGTTGGGGAAATGATGCTGGAACGAGGCTTGGGGTTCCAGTTTTTTGGGGTTCCGAATCGTACAAGACACTTGTACACTGGCACGCTCCTCTCCAGCATTCCGGCACTCTGGCAGTCTGGCACTCCGGCATTCTGGCATTCGAACATGCACAGACAGTTGCCGTAAAATGACAAAACAATTTATGCCACATGCATGGCGAAAATCGAATTTAATTAGAAAATTGTTGTGGCCAAGCTGGGCGAGGACTGCAGTTGAAGGCGAGCAGGATATGCACGTATCACAGGATGTGTTGCGGTATTGGCCGTCCGTACACAATTCCAATTTACCGCCGTCCTCCCTGCAGGACCCCCTACCTACCCTATCTAGCCCCCCGCAGATCGAATCAAATGGGTTGAAAAAAAAAAATAATAACAAAAATGGAAAATAAAATATCTTCAATTTATTTTGACAACGACGACGGGTGAAAATAAAATACAAATATTGCAGTTAAATGAAATTAGAGTGACGCATCAAAGGCATATGCCGAAAAATATATAATTTTAATGGATTTAGTGGCCAAAGAAAAATGTGGGAAATGCAATGAAACTATTTCGACTATCGAAAATATCCGCAAAAGCAAAATTTGAACCGAAAACTATTTGTGTTGTCACGTACACGCGGCCAGCTCGAAAAGATTTTCAACCCAAACAATTTTCCTACGTGACCGTAAGGAGAAATATCTTCAACTTTTCAGTATGAGTATGAGTATGAGTGTGAGTATGAGTGTGTGTGTGGTCAGCATAGCGTTCAATTGCACGTAAAGAAAAAAACCACAAATTGAAAGGAAATAATGCAGAGCGATTAGCGAAAAGTAATCACAAGGAGCGCTGTGCGAAATACGTTACCAAACTAGCAATTCGATTGGGAATTTTTGTGGGTGTGGCGCCTGATCTTAATTTTAGATATTTTTTTAGTGTTTAACTATTTATTTGCAGAAGGTATGGTTTAATTCCAAGGTATTTTGATCAATTGTTTATACTGGTAAATATAACAACTGCTCTGTATTCAGCGAATAGCGACTTTGGCATCAATCCGAATCAAACCAAAGCCTCATATTTATAGTTCGTAAATCAGAAGTCTGAGTTGTGGCACTAAAATCCTATAAATATAAGTCATGACCATGGCCTCCAAGGAGGCAATGATCAGCTCTTAGCCAACTGTTCCTCACTTTGTTAATACTGCTAAGCTCTCACGGCAGCGGAAATTGCTTTGTGCCCTTTACTCCGAATGCTGCAATAAACATCGAAAGCCGTCCGAATGCCAAACGAGCCAGCAGTACGACTTGGAGAAGGCCAGGGATATCAGTGATGATAAGCAAATGTTAAAAAAAATAATAATTATTAAAATATATAAAAAAGATAAAAACCCCAATATTAATAATTGTATTTCATTTACTTTGTCAAATGAAGTTGGGTTTCATTAGCCAATTTCTTCAAGCTTAAGCTTAACTTATACCAAAATTCCTATTAAGTTCTTAAATATTATACCCTATAGGGATATTAAAATGTTTAACCCAAAGAAAGAAAACATGAACAACACTGATTCTATGGCAGTGCCAGTTTTCAGCTTCTCCCAGCTGACAGCTCTTGAATTCCAGTTTAGTTCCAAGCTACCAGCAACCAGTTCCCTGCTCTGTCCAGTCCTGGAGCCGGGAGAAAAAGGACACAACAGGAGTGGCCGCACGCTGAGCCAACACAATGGGAGAGAGAGAACACGGCGGAAGCGTACAATAAATTGCTTATTTATGGCTCAGCTTTTGGCCATAAGAAACACGCTGTTTTTATTGTTTTTAATCAACTCGAAAAGATTTGGCGAAGCTTATAAAATAGACGCAGTGCACACGGCGATGGATGAGCTTCCGGTTGTAGTTGCCTTTTTTTTTTTTGGACAGGAAATAATTTTTTCCTTCCCGTTTTCCCTCCCATTTTCCTTGATTCCCGGTTTCCAAAAGGGCGATTGGCCACTAATGCCCAAGGTCCCGTCGCCAGGAATTTAAATTTATGACTGTTTTAAAGTTTGGTGGACAAGTTGGCTTGAGGGCTTTGCCAACTGAGTTCTGTGCCCGTGCTGTGTTCCCTTTTACCAACTTTGTGGCTTTTGTTGGCCCAGCAAAATGGTGGCAACAACACAAACTGGGTAACGCATCAAAGGCAGCCATTGTTTTGTTGTGCGAGTGTGCCGAGGGTGCATGTGTGCGTGGAAGTGTGTTTACACATTTATGCATTTTATTCAGTTAGTTATTTATCTGTGCAGCCTGGGACAAAGTTGTTCTGCACTCGCAAAACAAAAGGCGGCCAGTTAGATGGGCGTGGTCGCAGGACCTGCCAGCTAATCGCCTTTGTGCAAGGACCTTTTGCAAAGTACCAAGGATTCCTTTCTAATGTTTCTGGTACACGGTGCAAAAAGGTTTGGATCGAAGGTTGAGGGTACTTAGTGATCATTTTTGAATTAAATATAAATTCTTAAATATTCAAAAATTAAATCAGTGGATTATTGCCTTTTCAAAATATTATTGAACCTTGACATTAAATTAGGGTCCTTTGGGAAGCTGCATTTATGCAGTTATCGTTATTAACTATTATAATAAAATAAATGTAATTAACAACTTATTATTCTTCATCTCAGTGTAAGTAGTTTTACAGAGGAAGAGCAACCACTCAAATGATTAATTAAAGCACCGCAGGGTGCTGCCTGTTCCGCCCGCTCGTCTCGTCTGTCCTTCCATGATGCAAATGGCAGCCAAAATGAAGTGACTGAAGCAGACACACAGGATAGTAGCAGAAGGAGGAGGGGTAGAGCGGTAACTGGAAGGAGGGGCGGATTTATTTACTTTGCGTTTTCGACTGCAAACAATTTACGAAATAATTTAACGCTTAATAAAGGGGCAAATCTAATAAACCTTTGAGCTCTTGCGGCAGCCACTCGAGCTGCCTAAAAGTATGCACTGCGATGTAATTGCATTTTCCCGGCTTCTGTTGTTGTTTTTCCCATTTTCCCGCTTACAGTTTCCCGCTATCCGTTTCCCATGCCGCCTCGTCCTTGTTGTTTTTGGCTGCTTGTTCGCCGTAAATGTTGGTTAATTTAACTTTCGTAAATTATGCATCCTCGTCGAGCATTGTTCTCTCCTTTAGCTCGGCCAGGTCCTGGCTGCGCAGTATGTTGGCTGTTTGAAAATTTAATTTCTGGCCAACCAGAAAGAGAGAGAGAGCGAATAAAACGGCCAACAATAGTGCATTGGCCGTGGCTAATTTAGTGCTAATTTTGCACGCATTATGCGCAATTAGATTATTAATGGAAACATTTGTTCAACAATTATCATCAGGCACACGCGAAAATTTTAATTAAAATGCTTCACCTTTTTTTTATGTCCACCACCGCCGGAAATTACGTTTTTGGTGCATTGATTAGCTCATTAGCTGCTGATTAAAATCGCTGCCAATAAAACAGCCGAAATGTTTTTAATTACCCGGCGATAAGTGATATTAAAAATTGATAAGCTTCATAAAAATGCCCACCACTCATACGCGTTAATTAAATATCTCAGACTCCACCAACCAACCAACCTCTCCAATCCCAAACAAAAAGAGGCCATAAAATCCGAAAGAAAGAAACTTTTAACAGTGCCATTAATCCGCCATAGCCAAAAGGAAACATGGTAAGGGCGTCAGTTGGCCATTATCAAAAGTCGGCCTACTCATTAGCGGCTGCTGGGAAAACAGAAAAAAAAACGTCCCTGCAAGTATCCAGCGAGCTGTGCACCGCACATTCCGGCACACAGGTGAACTGCACCTGCCAGCAGTGCAGCAGGAGTAACATAAGATTCGCTTAATTAAACAGACAAACCGAGGGCCAGCAGTACCAGCTGCATGTACAGCCCGCGGCGGAAGCGGGTTGCAGAGCAGCCGTCGCAAGGATAACGCAGGAGTTGGAGTCAAAAGTGGTGCCTACTTTGTGGTGCCGTCAGCGCGCTCCAAGCGAAAGAATGGTGGAGAGGACACGAAGGGTTACTCTATTTATTTTTTAGAATATGAGGAATAGTTTATTGAGTAATTGGGACTCTTAATTAATCGAACTTTAGTAGTTTGTTTTAGGATTTTAAAAAGCAAAGATAGAGTTCAGGTAAGATATAAATTCCTTTACAATAAAAGTTTGATTTAAATCAGAAGTTTTTGCATTTAGAAAAGATTGTATAATACTGATTGTCCATAACAACCCTTTCAAATATTTTATATATTTAGCAATAAAGAAGCTAATGCCTGATCTTAATAGAATTGTTCGAATATAACCGTTAATTACTACTAATTACCTTCTTTATTCACAAAGTCTGGATCAAGAAAGGGTATAGGCTGAGGCATCATTATACAAAAAAATCGCGGCTTACGCAGTGTGTCCACTTTCGGGCATCGCCAACAATGCGAAAATCCGCCTGCGTTCTTCCGCTCCGCTCCTGCCGCTCCAGCTGTACGTTTTTGTCTAATGGCTTCCGGTCCACACACATACACATACACACACACTCTCATACTTACACACTCAGACAAACGCATTCACGCACGGCTGCTCAGCGCCGCGAATCTATGTTTTCTGCAACAACTGGGCGCACATCCGCTTTAGCTTCTGTTCCATGTTTCTTTTTGCTCCTGCCGCGATTTTTGTTTCCATTTCTAGTCGTGATTCCGATTCTGGCTATGTTCATGCCTCCCGTCTCTGTGGTTCTGGGTATTTCGTGCCGTTGACGGCCTTTCAGAATTTCCAAAACTTATCCACATTGGCGTCGCAGTTTTTCTTGTATCATCGCATTGTTCGGAAAACAGAACAGACTTTTCACATAATGGACAGCGCCGAGCAGCGACGTGGTTTGCACTTGGAACTAAGAGCATTCTGCAGCTTTTTGCCGGCGCCCGCAGCTCATTGGGCTCTGGAGCAGCCTTTGTTTTCCAATTTTCCGCTTCCCAAGTGGCAGCACTAGCTGTTACGCATTTCGGGTGCCTGCACCATGGTTTCACAGTTGACCAATGTCAGGGTATGGGGAATCCTTTTCATTTGCCATCAGGACTGCCCGATGGTTCTCAAGAGTCACTTCTTTTTGTTGACAGCATTCCGTTTTTGGTCTTTGACTGAACTTTGCCCAACAGCATTCTAAGCTGTTTTAAAATGTCAGGATTTCATTTGTTTTAAACCAAAGTTCATTTTGTATCCATGCGAAGCATCATAATGTAGTTCATATGTATTATTGACCAGCATCAACATATATTAATACCCTTGCAGGGTATTATAATTTCAGTCAACTATGATCAGTAAATAACTATGATCAGTAATTAAGTAAGTAACTATGAGCAAAAAATAACTCTGAACATTAAGTATCTATAACCACTAATTATCTATGGCCAGTAAGAATCTATGACAGGAAGTAAATATGATAACTATGAGCAGTAAGTAACTCTGAACAGTAAGTATCTATGACCAGTAAGTAACTATAATCAGTAAGTATCCAAAGTATTGAAAAGTATTAGTAAGTTTCTAAGTATGTAAAGGGGACCATGGCAATAAGGAAATAAATTGGAATATAAAGTCTAGAACTAGGCCTAATTCCACCTACAGCTTCTTCATACATAATATAGATGTCATGGTTAAGACTTACCGCCGTAAAGGACAAGTGGCTATTCTCTTTCGTCATTGTTTACATTGACCAAAGTGGTGACTTCATCCAAAGTCAGTTTCTTCCTAGTCATCCAGATGTATTGGCCACGTCATATTTTTGGGATCGAAGGGGGATCACTATCACTATCACTTGAGATGTTAACACTAGGTACCCCTAGGACAGACTGAGGCGCGCGCGACCTCAGCACCTCTATTTATAGTCCCCGAGCAGAGCAGAGAAGAGCAGAGAAAGTGAGTGTGAGTGCGTGGGAGAGAAGCAGTTGCCTCTAGAGATTAACATAGAGCGATTAACATAGAGTGAGAGGAGCACCGAGCTATTTAATTTAACTATAATCAATAAGTTACTATGAGCAGTAAGTAACTCTGATCAGTAAGTATCAATGAACATTATGTAACTCTGAACAGTAAGTACAGTAAGTATGTATGTTCAGTTACTAACTTTGAACACTAATAAAACAATGACTTGCAACTTTTGTAACACAACACATTTCTGAGACATGGCCGGGAGAAGTCACTTCGTTCCGGGGATGTTTGAACCAGTTGGGAATCATAGGCACATATATGGAGATGTGATTTTGGATCAGTGATTAACTTGCACCGTAAGTAACTATGTTCAGCAATTAACTATGAGCACTAAGTAACTATGAGCAATAAGTAACTCTGAGCAGTAAGTATCTATGACCACTAACTATCTATAGCCAGTAAGTATCTATGAACAGTAAGTATCTATGATCTGTTTCAAACTTTGAACACTAATAAACAATGACTTGCAACTTTTGTAACACAACACATTTCTGAGACTTGGCGGGGAGAAGTCACTTCGTTCCGGGGATGTTTGTACCAGTTGGGAATCATAGGCACATATATGCGAGATGGGATTTTGGGTCAGTGAGTAACTATGCACCGTAAGTAACTATGATCAGCAATTAACTATGATCACTAAGTAACTATGAGCAATAAGTAACTCTGAGCAGCAAGCATCTATGACCACTTATTATCTATGGCCAGTAAGTATCTATGACCAGTAAATATTAATGATCTGTTTCAAACTTTAAACACTAATAAACAATGACTTGCAACTTTTGTAACACAACACATTTCTGAGACTTGGCCGGGAGAAGTCACTTCGTTCCGGGGATGTTTGAACCAGTTGGGAATCATAGGCACATATGTGCGACATGTGTTTTGGAACAAATTGAAGAGCAAGCTATTTGAATAAAACTATGGAGTTATTCTTGTATATCATTTTACGAGTGTATAAGTCGGATCATGGCGAATCGGTGGACTATATCTAAACATATATATAGCTGCCT
Source organism: Drosophila serrata (assembly GCF_035046125.1). Taxonomy (NCBI): domain Eukaryota; kingdom Metazoa; phylum Arthropoda; class Insecta; order Diptera; family Drosophilidae; genus Drosophila; species Drosophila serrata. Next base: position 10,886,300 of record NW_028257280.1, on the reverse strand, counting down.
TAGGATCGATCAGAATATTTTCAGAAAAATAATTATTACTTTTCATGTTTTCAACAGATTCTAATCAAATTTAAGATATAGCTATTTTATATATTATTCTACAATTTTGTGTGAAGTTTTATGGGTATCGGACTACTGTATATATGATAGCTGCCATACAAACTATCTTTAAAAATAGACGAAAATGCCAAACTTTTATTGTTTCTTAACATAAATATATATAATTTATATTGTATTAATTCTTAGTGCTGGAATTTCAATCTGCAAGGGTATACAACCATCGGCGCGCCAAAGTTAGCTTCCTTTCTTGTTTTGTTATAATTTTAAGTTTTCTCTTTCTTTAAGTCTCCTGGTATGATGAACACTTCTCTTTAAAAACTGAATTGTTAAAACTTAAAAAAAACTCCTTAAGGTCATCCCTAAAAAGCACCCCTGCTATAAGGCATTTAATCAATTTTATGGCCAAGAAAAAAAGACTCACACCGCTCGAGGTTGCCATTTTTTTTTTGTTTCTTTGCTATTATTACATTTGCTTTTGTTGGTTAAAAATGCAAATTTATACATGGCCCAGCCGGCACATGGAGCCCCGTAGACATTTGCTTGATTTATGCATCAGCTGATGACGCTTCAATGGAGCAGCAAGCGGGTCCATAATCAATTAGCAAGTGCCATGGGTATTGGATGGAGCAGCGGTCAGGAGAACTCTACTGATGAGAAATATGAATTCGCGTGACCTGTGAGTCACCGAGTCACCGGCGCAGACACATTAACTATAAATCCACGTTAATTTAGCGCGGGAGCGGAGAGAGAGATCCGGATACGTATCCGGAACCGGATAGGGCCATAAAGAGCCACCTCACGCCCGCTCAGCTGGCACGTGCAGTTGCATAAGTTTATCAAATGCGGCCAAAAAAAACAGTCAGCAAAGGCGGCCAAGACGGTGGTGCAGAGGGCGTCGAGTGCTTAACGGCAAAGATAAACTGCGCACGGGGCACAAATAATGTCTGGAGATGAAATTAAGCCGCAAAGTAAATCACGACGTGCGATGCGCACGAAATGTAAATAAGCCATGGCAGGAGACTCTTCCAAGGAGTGGGAATAGAACACACTGAGGGAAAGGATACGAGAAACTTTGTTAGTTTTCGAATCTAGAAGAGCAGGACGAGCTTAAGGAGTCTAGAAGCAATTTTAGTTATTCAAGGAAAGAAAGAAACATCCCAAGTTTTCAATTAACTAACTAAGCTAACATGTCATTAAACTCCCTTTCTAGCTTATACTGTCTTAGGGGTTCCTTTGCTTTTGAGTCCTGACTGAACTAAGGTTTTTCTTTTTCTCAGTGCTGCTTCTCCTGCCGCTGCTGGCAATGTTGATGATGGGCCTTGCTCAATAATTTAGAGAAACTGCAAAGCCACCATTGGCCATCTCCATCATCAGGGGCATCAGAATCAGGACCAGAATCAGCAGGATCAGAGGCACACACCTTGCTGGGTGTTTGGGCCTGTTTTGGGAGACCGCCTCCTTTCAAATATTTATGAGGCAGCAAGAGCAACAGCAACAGCAACAGCAGCAACAGCAATAGCAGCAACACCAAAAGCAACACCAATAGCAACAGACACAACAGTTGCAGGGCTGAGTGGCTTCGGGAACTTTAGTGATTATTACTGACGTGGTTACGTGACTGTTTTGGAAAGTGCCGAAAATGCGGCACGCGGGACTTTCCGCCGCACTTTCGACCCACTCACTCCCCTGGCGAGCTGCAAGCACACACACACATTATTAACAAGTTTTTGTGTCTCGACTCTGATTTCGGAGGAGAAGTCATAAAAATAAATCCACTAGCCAAATCGGAGTCAAATATTTATGAAGAAGCCACTGCCGCCGCCAGGAATTTAATGCGAAATTGCTGTAAAGTGCCATCAGCGCTATCAGCGCGGCATTTAACACTAATTCATAATAAGATGTCGTTGACAGTTAACCCGGCACCGGGCCGAGCTGACAATGAAATTTTTACGCGTTGTCGTGGTCGTGTCCTTGCCGTTGTCCTGCCTTTTTGTGTCCTGGCTTCTGCCAAAAGTGATGAAGGCAGCCCGAAAACTTTTAACCCAGCCAGGCCCCAACAATTTTTTTTCTATATACACTGTTTTTTTATGGCTCCTCACCTCTTTGTGTGCTGCGGTTCTTTTGGTTTTGTCCTTTGGCTTTGTCGCATCTCTGGACGTTTTGTTTTATGTTGTCTGTCTATGTGCGTTGCCTCTCATTTTGGTTAGTGGAATGGAGACGGAGGAGACGCTCCTGGCTTGTGCTGCGGAAAGCTGTCATAAGCAGATAAGCTGCCGCAATAAGCCCGAGCCGGGATATATTTGCCCTGATTTACGAGACTCGCTTTTGCATATGGTAATCACAGGAGACCCAGAGCAGCCACGAGCAGTGCGAGTAGGAGGATTACCTGGGGGGTGTCGTGCAATGAACCTTGGAATGCTATTTTTATATGGGGAAAAAGGATCTTTAGCAGATCGAAAAAGATGAAATTCTTTGTTACAACGGAAGGTATCTTCTGGTAAAGTTTCCAGTAAAGTTTACTTAAATTGTAACCAAAAAAGTTGTGTTAATATGGAACTAACTTGAGCTACCAAATATGTTTCCATATTCGCCGCATCCTTAATGCTCTGACAATGTTACAGATCCTCTATTATCTTTCCATTTTTTCGCTTGACTTTTGGCTATTCCCCCTGAAGCGTTGAAAGCTGGGACTAAGCCCGAAGTCTCCTATCTCTCCCCTCAGGCTGCTTCCTTGGCATTGTCCTCGCGGTGGCTGTTGTTGCTCTCGCTGTCAGCGTTAGCGCAAAAATTAAATTAGGATTTAATAGCCTGCAACCAGGCGGTGGCGAGGGAAAGTGCGCAGTTTTTGGAGCGGTGTTTGGTGCCTGCACTCGATGCGCCAAAAGGTGGAGCCAAGCATGAAATTTAATCAACAAAGTGCAGCAAGTTTTTATTCTTTTTGTGTTGTGTGTGTGTGGATTTTTTGTTAAGCTTTTGTTTTAGCTGCTCGCTGTGAAATTGTGTTTGTTGCCGCCGCTGCGATGCTGCTGCTGCTGCTGCTGTGGCAAGCAGCCTTAAATATATGTGTCGCCGGCGTGCTTTGTTCTAATACGGCGCGGGTTTTTTGTGCAAGTACAAGTACTATAAGCATATTGTGCATATCCCGCCAGCTTTCAGCCAATTTATTTATTAAATTCCCCGCGATTCCGCCCTGACACTTCTGGTTGCCGTGGCGCCGCATTCGAGCATCTCGATTTACATTTGCAACCGACCCCTGCTCCTTGCTCCCAATTAAATTGGATTAAAAATTCCATTTTCCCCGCTATTCAGAGCAGCAGTGCCATATGGGGGCCAGTGTTTGCACCAATTGCCATTAAATCCTAGTATCCTGAAGCCTTGGAGCTTCGCTTTGCTTGCAGCTAGTTACGTGCGCGGTCTAATCAAAAGGGAACCCTGCATGGCATTTTCGCGTCCATAAACAAAATCCTGTGCAATGGGGCTTTTGCCAGAGCATTGCCTTCGAGGAGCACGCGCCCAGATCCTGGAAGCACAAAAATGACTAACGTTGCTCCGTTGGCAGTATAACTATTCCAGCAGGGAGCAGGAGGCAGGGAGCAGGAGCAGGAGGGGTTTGTGTATGTGCAGCGTTGAGTTTTGTTGGTTTTTAATTAACTTTTGGCTGCAGGATACAACATATTGTGGAAATTAACGTTCACACATACACTTGTCCGCAAACACAAACACGTGCATGCTTCTGTATTGGTTACTTGGCTTGACACGCCCAGGCGCCCACAAAAGGCCAAAAGTCATACACACACACACACACACACACACACACAACACACACACACACACACATACACACAGCACGCAGAAAAAAGGACACTATTCTTATTTGTTTAAGGAATTAATCGAAGGGTTTTTCTATACGGTTTTATTGACAATTTTTAACTCCTTTCTGACATTAAATATAAAGTGATACCTTGAACCGCAGAGGATCTTTGTAATACCTTTAAGAAGGGGCAAGGACTTTTCCGAAATGATTAAGTAAATGAGATTTCCCTTCAAATTTAATTTATCTTTATGCATACAATTTTTCCGCTCAGTGCATTTATGTTTGTAAGAGCTGTTAGGAAAGTTGAAAGTGAGTTTTTGTTATTTTGGCCAGTTTTTGCCTAAGAAAAACAAAAGTATAAATTGAGTTTTGTGCACTGCAGTTCATGGTTCATTGGGTGAGTCAAGTGATTGGAAATCAAAACTATTAACCCATGGCAAGTGAAGGCTTCGAATTGAATTCAATTACCATGGGGCATGGAGCATATCCAGATCGAAATGTCATTACAACGCAATTAATTGTAAATTCCTTTAGTTACATATGCTGGCAATCAAAACTTTAAAATTATTTTCACCACACACAAATATGTCAGAGTTTTCTTGACCCTTTTTCTGTGTGTTTTTTTTTGTTTTATGAATTTGTATTGCGGTTGTTTCGCTCCGTTGGCTGCCAATGGCAGTTGTTGTGCGTTTGTTGGTTGTTAACTTTTGATGTTTTAATACACTGCAATTAGGGAGTCCGAGTCGCGGCAGTGAACAAAGTGTAACAGAAACTGCAATAATTTTTAACAACATGCAATGCCGCGAACGAAATGGAACGAAATGTGGCAAAAGGGACGATGATGAACGGCGGCCGGTTCACGGGGCGTATGAGCAATGGCCGGGCATTAAAGCGCGTCCACGGGGCGTATGCGTCCTTGGTCTTTCGAGGAGAAGCAAAACAACCAAGCAAATTGAACAAAAATTTTGCACTGATTTGTTGTGGTCTTCACTGACGGAAATGTTTAAGCTTGGCGAAATTGTTTTCAGTATTTGACCCCCGCTCGCCCCCCCCGGGCTTGCAACTTAGTTGCATTTGTTTCTCTGCATGCTCCTCATGTTTGCATTGTTTTTTGGTCGTTTTGTTAATTTTCTTCTATTTTCATTTGCCACAGAAAATATTTATATTAGTTATTGTTATTGTTTCGGCGGCCGTTGTTTCGCCTTTTTTTTCGTTTTGTTTTGTTGCTCCGCGCGAGTTTCATGTTTGCATTGTAGTTGCCATAGTTGTGCAGCAAAAGTTAATTAATTGAGTTTTGCAAACTTTCAGCTATAACATAAATTTAAATTGTACAACAGCAGTAGTAGCAGTAGCTCTGATTTTCGTTTTGCCGGGGTATTCGTGGCCCTGTGATAAGGCAGCTGCAACATATCTTGGCCAGGGTATTTGCTCCCTCGACTGCACTCCCTGGCCATCCCTGACATTCGTGCAATTTATTTGCCCGGCTCGTGTTGTTTATAAAATTGCAATTTCCGTACTCAAAGTGAACTGCAACTGCAGTCATTTAGGGGCACTTGATGGGCCCTAAAAAGTTTCGGGCCGCGGAGTTATGGCTCTGCTTGTGCGAATTTATGAGGCGTCGCTCTTATTAGCACTTGACCACCAAGCGAAAGTTTGAGCGGAACAACAAATTTGTGTTAACCACATAATCATTGCGTCTTTTTGAGAGAAAAGCGGCGGAATTACTCATACGCTGCATCTGCCCGTCACCGGAAATCCCAATTTATCCCTTCCAATACCCAATGGGTTGGGCTTGTGTGCTGCATGCAAAACCCATTAAAGGCATTACACGGCTGCCATTTTTCTCAGCCTCGCTTCTCAGTCCTCTCTCAATACTTCTGCTGCTGTTTTTATTTACTAGCCTCCTCTTTGAGATTTTTTTCTCCTTTTACGCTTGCGGCAAATTAAAAACGATAAATTTGCACTGCGCACATATACGAGTGTGCGAGGCGTATGCATTTCCCCGAGCTGCGACTTCCGGCTGCCATAGACGGATCCGCGTGCATCAACCGCCAGCTTGAGTAGGATTCGGTTACGGATACGGATGCGGATGTGGATGCGGATCCGGATCCGGATGGGGATCCGGCTCCGGCTTCGGCTACGGGTCCTGCCAAATAAAGGGGACCACCGAGGGGCCACAAACAAATGGCCAAATAAAAGCGACGCTCCAGCGGCGGAAATTGCTTTGCATTGTCAGGGCTGTCGGTCTGGCATGGACCGAGGTTCGAGGGTCCTGTGTCCTCTGCTTTCCGAAAAGCTCGCGCGACAAATTTTTAAGTCATGACTGCACAATAACAATAAAACAAACGATGGCCGGGCGAGCAAAGTATTCTTAAGCCCCGTCGTCGCTCGACCGCCGGTTAGTGGTCAGCGTATGCGGGAAATAAATTCGCGCGACTTTTCGGCCGGCAAGTGCCACACATAAATTCTAAATGCATCCGCCGGCCGAAAGGAATTGCGGAGAATTTCAGCAGCAAATACGGGGACGAGGGACAAAACATTGTAGAATTTCAATTGTAAAATGCCTGTCGAGCGGGGAAAATTACTCGAAGCAGAGGGAGAGAGCATAAAAATATCTCCGTGGCCGGAAATTGCACATCTTTATCCAATTTATATTCATATTTCCTTAATTGCCCGATTGCGGCTGGCAATAGATTTTTATGCCGGTCATAAGCAAGGCTTATCCGGCATGCGAGACCGAAAGTCGTGGCAAATTTCCGCCTTGCCTGTATATGTATATATATTTGCAATTCCCTTATTGCAGGGCCAAATATTGATATATAAAAACATGGCTCATGGCATAGATTTAGCTAAAACCCCGGTCATGCCGCAAAAAACGAAGACAAATGCGTTGCCAACATGGCAATAACAGCAAGAACAGTAGGCCAGAAAAAAAAGAAACAACAACAGGGCAAACAAGGCAATTACAAAGTGCCAAAATGGCACAAGCCATAACAGTCCCGGCCATCTAAGCCCACCCAGGACTACCACCCCCTTCCCCTTAGAAACCCCAAAAACAAATAGCCAAAGCCATTTCAATGTATTTAGCCGGTTTCGGTCCACATATGCATAGCCATCGACCCCATGGACCCCATGGAGGAGGCAGTGGAACCACGGACCCATGGAACCCGTGGACCCATGGAAGCTGCTGCGGCTTTTGCAACTGACTCTGGCAAACTGTCATCAATTTGGCGATTCGCCGGCGCTGCAGCAGTGTGTGTGTATGTGCACTGGGAAAAATGTATTCAAAATATTCTATGATATTTTATTCATGCCTCTAAGAGTTAAGGTTACTTTAAAAAGCAAAAAGTAAGCCAAAACTGGAGTCGAATTCATGCAAAATAATAACGGAGTTTCTCTTAACAATTTTTAAGGATAATTCTTCCATTTGTCAATTTTTTCTGGCTATTTTTTCCCAGTGTATTGGCCAATGGCCATATTGACAATATGTATTGAAACTCACTCAAGCTATTAATGCTGAAAGCTTTTACGGCCACTTCAGGCAGCAAGCGGCAGCCACGGATTGCCAGGAAAAGGGCTGAGGGGCTGAGGGGGCGCCACGCCCCCCCAGGATAACCGCAGGCAGGCACCAGCTGGTGTCAAACTCAAAAGTGGTTTGTTATATTTTTTTTGCCGGCTATTCTCTATATATGATATTTTTTTTCTTTTATTTTGTCCACACTCGAGTAGAAAAAACATTAGCCAAAATATAAACATGAACTTTACATTTGAAATATGAGAGTGTCGTGCATTTTTCGAGGGCTCTTTGTCAGGGGGTGATGACGTCCCTCGACAGTCGCTTAAATTTTAAAGGACAATTTGTCCAGTCCATGTTTAAAGGCTGTGGGGAAACAAGGCGACTGGCCGAGATAAGGCACGCAGCGAAAGGATCTGTCTGCACAGGACGCACAGCTGGCAAAATAAGCGGAAAAACTGCGTTTAGCGGCAGACACGCGATTACGGGGACCAAATCGAGGGGAATCCGCCATCCGAAACTCCTGCAATTGCAAAGTTAACGTGTCAATGGCAACCAATGAAGCTCGCTCCTTGCTAGTACTATTCCCCGCACTCATCACCTTGGATCCCTACAACAGCACAGATAAAGGCACGAAAAGAAAGACGGCTGCGTCTGGGAAAAGTTCTTGAGAAAGTTTCACTTTAACTTGAACAATTGACTTTTTTTCTTCCTTTTCTGGAAAGCGTGTGCGGGTGAGTGTTGTGCCTGGACCCACGCCCGAAAGACTTGACTTGCGGCCAAAAGCCAACCGGTTGCTTTTGCTTTCTCCTCACTATCCTTATTATACACAAAGAGAAAAGAGTTTTGCAGTTAAATCCTTGGAAAAGATAGATGTGTTCGTTAAATGCGTCCTTGCAAGGGGACTATAGTCCAGTTAGAAGCTAAAAACGCAGTGAAGGAATCATTTCCGACCCTATGAATCATATATATTCTTGGTCTGCATGAAAAGCCGATTCGTTTTAGCCATCTCCGGATCAAAATAAAAATTTACGATTTTTTTCAAATTTTTTTAACATCTTAAACATCAATAAAATTGTCAAAAATTTATAAAATTTTGAATTTGCTTAAATATTAAATTTGAGTATGCAAATTTTTTAAGCTAATAAAAACTAGCATAACACAGCTCTCCGAATGAAAATTAATGCTTTTTTGGCTTAGTTATGAGTTTTTAAAAACTTTGATGTGTCGAAAAAGTTATCATATAAATATAACGATAAATATTATTTAACGCATTTCCTTATTTTAAGCTTGGTTAATTAATTTGCAATACGATCTTATCAATTCTATTTTAGAACAAATATTTCATTCATCAAAAGATATGTTTTATCAAAGACAAATACATAAAGTTGTTTTTGTAACAACAATTCCTTAAACCAAATTTAAATTTTAATGTATGATCCTAAAACCCTTTCACCTTCATTGTTTTTCTCTGTGTTCCGATCTCATCCATCTATCTAACCATTCACTAGCCCCGACAATTGAAACGTGGCTGAATCTTGGTATTGAAATGTTTGCAGCCAAGTTATTGTTATTGTTATGCGAATTGTTGCCACTGCTGCTGTTGCTTTTGCTGCTTCTGGTGGTGCTGCTAGTGGTGCTGGTGGGGGTGGTGTCAGGGGTTAAGGAGTGGGGTTAAGTGGTGCTGCTGGCAAATCGACGTCTTCGCCACTGAAGTGAAGCGATTGTTGCCCCGTGCTCATGAAACTGTAAGCGAAAAGTTTGCTTTACTTTTGTGTCACGCTCTGCTGCTTACCCGCGCCCCCCACCGCCCCGAAAACTCAAATTGAAAATGTTCTCATAATTTCTGGCCGTAAAAGATTTCAATCGTGAATCGTGAAAACTTTGCGCTGCCAGTTCGAGTTTACTTTTTACTGATTTTACAATTGATTTTAATACACCCCAAATCGTTTGTGGAGGCGGGGGCAAAGGAGTAAATGTTGTTGAAATCCTGTCGATTCAATCGTGCAACTAATTGAAAATTTTCGCTAATGAAATTGTTTTTTTTTTCAGCAAAATGAGTATTAATTTTTGTTGTATTCATGTCGGGGTTTTTCCTTGATTAGCATAATGAAAGCGAAACACGTAAATAAGGAAATCAAATTCGGACATTTCCACTTAATCTACCAGAATCAGGTCGGTCATGCGGTCAGAGGTGACAGGGAAAGGAGAAAAGCCCTAAAGATGAGACCCTAATAAAGCCATGTCACAGACAGTCAAAAGCTGTGATTTCTAACCAAATCTCTGAACCGAAAAAGAACACCAAGCCAAAAGGCAGGAAGTGCACCTGGATTAATCAAGGTGAAGTTGTTTCTGGACATAAAATGATATGTTAATCAGAGAGCTAAGATAAGACAGGATTTAAAAGTATAACTTTAAGTTAATTGCAATTAATTTTAATATAAAATTCTCTTTGAAAAGTAGAGATATCATCATTATAAGGAGCATAATTATCACAATTGCTTACCTTCACTCTCCAAACTCCAGTGTAAATTGCCTTCAAAGTGTGTGTGTTGCCTGACAATGTCGCGACATTTGGCGCTTAGCTCCTGGAAAATGCTCTGATTAGCCACCATTCCCGGCTGGCAATTCGAGTGGCTGACAATGTGTGCAGGCGTGCGACGGCAGGCAATCCTCGCCAGGCACAAGTGCCAACCATTGCCAGCTGCCATCTATCCACTGATGAGCCCCCGGTTGCAAACAATAACAGAACGAGAGATTTTGGGGATTTATGACGTTGCCCTCCCCGATGGCGGGATATTTTCCCGTCTGTCAGGCCTCTTTTGTTTTGCCCGATTTCTCCCCCTTGGAGTTTGGCCTGTCTTTGGATATTGTTTGCCTGCTGTTTTTTGTTGTTTCCTTTGCATGCAGACAATCAAACGCCCGCCGTTACTCATACGCCATGCTGGCCGCTCGTTAGCTGGTTAGATTGTTAGCCAGATTGCCGGCCTGCTGCTGCCGGGATTGCCATTGTTGTCGAACAAGTCTGGGCGGGATCGGGGATCGGGGGTGTGGACTGTCCGCCCGCCTGTAACAATATTTATTCATGTTAATTAAATTGTGTGAATATCACAATTTTCCATATGACTGCGCACATTTATTGTCTTTCAATTTACGGCTGTGGTTTCAATTCCGCTCTAAGCGTTCGTGTTTTGAATGAATACCCCGTATTTGTGGCGTTGTATCATTGGAAAATGGTGTTGGTTGTGATATATAAATTAATGTTTAATTGGGTGGGGGAAATAAGAATAAAGGTATTTATTATTTACAAGCTTAGACAGGAAGAGTTTCCTAAATGATTTATCTAAGCTAATTTTAACTTTTAGTAATAGTTTTTCTTAATGAAGAACTTGATTGAATTTTAACATATTATAAATAATATTTAAATTGGTTTAAATAATAAGCTCATAGGGTATAACATGGGTAGACTTTTTCTTTTGGGTTGCAAGTTGCCACGGCACTACTCGACTCTAATTTAACTTGCCCTTGTGCCTGGGCTCCTGCACCGGAGCCAATCTCGAGCCGTAACCATATGATTTCCCCGGTTTCCCCCGGCTTTTATGACTGTAATCCGACGAGTGTTGCGAACCTGCAACGCATGCAGAAATAGGCAATAATAATCTCTGTTCAATTTCCACTCGCCTTAACCGCAAATTGCACGCCAGTGACGCCTTCGGACCGGAAGCAAAGTAGAACTGAAACTGGAGTCAGAAGCAGAACCAAAAGCCCAGTCGTTACGTTTCCGCAGCTGACAAAATAATTTGAAAGCAATTTCAAGCGCCAAATGTCCCTTGCCTCGAGATGGCAACAAGAAAAAAAGGACAGGAAAAAATACCAAGTCGAAAAAAAATTGTCAAATTCGCACTTTGGCGGGGAGCAGAGCGAAGAACAGCAGACCATACCATTTTCGGGGGCACACTGCAATAATATTTCAATATGTAATTTGGTGAATTCAAATTTGGCCAACTGCAGCCAGAGTCTCAGCACTCCGACAACGATAATTTCCCCCAAGAATGCAGCATTAACACGAGACACAGATGGCCGAAGGGCCGAAGGAGAGGATTAGATCGGAGTGCTCAGGGAAAGGATTCTACTAGGATTGGGATCGGGATTCAGAGGAAAATATACTGAGGTGGTGGCCAGTGTGTTTGTCATATTTGCATGCGCCACTAAAAAGGTTTCTGGCTGCTGGCAAATTGATCCCAGCTCACTGGCTTATGAAGGACACGGACACAACTATTGTCTGGCTTTCTGCTCTGCGTATTCTCCAGCAGGATGGCAGGACGCAGGCAGGATGTGAGAGGGGATAATAAACGTTGCAGGAGCTAGGAGCTCCTACAGCCGGAGCAAACGCAGAAAGCCAACTCTCAAAGGACCTGTGACAGGATAATGCATGCTTGCATTTTAGATGACAATAATGCATTTTTGTTTTAAGGGTAATTTTGCAGAATGTTTCCTCGCCGGCATCGTCTCTGGGGGATTTCATTATACGAAAATATATAAAAAGAAGTTTTGTTGTGTTTATTCTTCGCCCCCTTCTCCTTGCATGCCAGCGATTTGCAGATGTCTCTCGAGAAACTTTCGCAATGCGAAGCCATCAAACGGCGGGCATAAACAACTCGTGTTTCGCACAACTATTTAAAATTGTATTAAACTCGCCGAGAGTGGAAAGTACTTAAAACTTTTGCAGCCAATTAAATTCACGATGGTGCTTCGCTCTTGAGCTGCACAAGGATGGCATCACTTTTGGCAACATATTCTCGACGCAGCTTACATATTTTATGAGACAATAATTTTTCAATTAGAGCCACAAACCGTTTTTGTCTTTTGCCAGCAGCAATAAATGAAATGTTGCCAAAGCAGCAGCTTCGATGAAGCTCCTCCGGAGATAACCGAGAGACGGGACTGGGTTGCTTTTAAGTATATGTAAATTATGTTAATGATGGCACATTGACTTTATTATGACCAGCTAGGAGAATTAACCACGATGCTGGAGAAATTTTCATGTTCTCAACTTTCAGCCACGTGGGTGGATCAAAAGACGTGAACTCTTCACTGAGAAAACATAATAAATTTGAGGAAATAAAAAGAGTTTTTATTTTATTTTGGGAATTTATTTATTATTTCCTTGACTTCCTGTCATTTTCTACTGAATTTTAAACTCAGCTTAACCCATAAATTGGAATACTTGACATTTAGTTAATATTAAGTAATTAAATTCATTGAATTTGATTAATCAATATTGAAAGCATATGCTATATAATAAAATAGTTTGTTTTCAGAACTTATATAATAGGGAAACTGTATAGAAATATTTAATTCTTGAGTAATTCCCCAAATAGTTCACTTCTAAGGTCTAAATTTCTTTCCATACTCTAACCAAGACCTCATGGAATATTCATGGCTTACTCGTGGTCGTACATCATTCAGCTTGACTCTGGTTAAAGCCACTTTAAAGACTTCCCCCTTGGCAGTTAATCGATTGACTCTGTTCCCCACCAGGGGATTAAGTGAAAAAAGTCTATAAAAATACGGGTAGAGAGAGGACCGTATGTCTGTTGTGCGTTTCCGCCGGACCCGGTGACGCTCGACAGCTGCCGAGTCTGGGTCTAATCCTCGACAGGCACGTCCTTGTGTTCAGCGGAAATCGCCATTTAAAAATTACGGGGGAGTGCAAAAGTGTCCCACTCACATGGCGGCAGCTTTGTTTACTTTTCATTTCCTTGAAGCAGATGCCACATACACCTCCTCCTGCTCCTTTCCCATTCCCGCCTTCGATGGATAAATAAACAGAGCATCGGACTTTGGGAATCCCCGGCCCTTTTGGGGTCGCATTTTTTTTAGTCGTCACGGGCGGACTAATTTGCAAGACAATTAGAAGGTCCCAGACGTCCGTTAATGAAAGAGCGCGATAAGAAAACTTAACAAATGTCAACCGTCTCTAAGGGGAGTGATGCGATGCAGCCGAAGGAAGGCTGGCGAAGATGGCGGATGAAGCGCCGCCGGGCGACGTTGTCTGCGCTGGAAAAGTAAAGTAAATGTTTACTTTGGAAATCTGAAATTTGCATAATTTGCCAAGAAGACAGGAGAGAGAGAGATAGACAGAGAGCCAAAGCGACTCCAATTCTGTCTGCCCCCTGATAAAGGCGGAGTATTATTCATGACTTTTTGTGCCTGGATTGCTGTCACAAGTTTCCCAAGGCAGCCAGCTCCGATAATGTCACACGTGGTCCTGGCCAGCGGATGGATAGTGTCCGGGAAGTGTCAAACTGGACGCCGGGCATCGGGCATCGGGCATCGGCTGGGCGAGCAGGTGTCAGGTGCCGAGTCCTGGCCAGCTGACTCGGGCCGGGGGATTCAACAGGATGCCACTCACTCAGTGCTCAGTTGTTGCTTTTCTTGTTGCCTTGTATCGTGGTTTTTGTGCAGCCGAGAGCACAACGAGCCTCGGAAAATTGCGATACAAGAAGCAAACGCAGCAACTTTCGCTCTCGGTGAGCGTGACTCTTCGGGCCTTGTATCGTATTTATGCCGCCTGCCTGTTGTTGTTGTATCGGCCTGGCACCCAAAACAACTTGTAAACAAAGCGCAGAGGCGTCGCTTTTCCCGGGGGTCGTCAGCAGTTGAAATGATCTTCCGCATAAAACTTTCCGCCATTTTGTCTGGTCCAAGGATAACTAAAGTTGTGGAGCAAGCATATACTAGCTCTTGAAGGCACCTCCCATTTTGGGTACATTTCGGTACATAAAGCCTTTTGTTGCTTTTACATGGCCAGCATTCAGACTCCGCCTCTGTGCTGTATATGCACTTTTCACCGGCTTTCTGGTATTGGTGAGTATCCTTGCAGCTTGCAGAGAGCCGAGAGAGAGCAGAAATCGTTGTCCTGCTCAGTGCTGTGCTTTGGTGGTGGATTTAGCCAAAAGGACCTCACCGAATGCGACAAGTGCGCTACAGTGATGGGTAATAAGTTGGTGCAGATAAAAAAGACTTATAAAATTTTAGATGCATTAAATAATGGACAATTAATGAAGTATTTAGTGCTATTCACTTATTGTTTAGTATATTAAATTCTTGTACACCTATTAGAGTTTTCCGAAATTCATAATAAATACTGAACAATAAAAACTATAGATCGTAATCTATAGATTCTGGTAGTTTCAGAGGATAAGATTTTATTTGAAACTTATAATTTTTATAAACTTAACAAATTTATTACAATCTTCACCCAATTTTCCACAAGAATATTTAAAGTTCCAACATTATTTTCAAGAAGGTCATTAAACCCTTTTAATTCTTTTAAAAACTATGCATAATACTAATTAAGTTCCTAATCCCTTCCATATGGCAAAGTGTACCTCATAACCGGCTGCCATGAAGGACTCAGAACTTAGGTCCTGCTGAAGAGCCCATCAAAACAGAGCGCACATAACTCAGGGATACTCGTGAGCCACTTGGCCATCAGGACGACAAGGAGGACGACCTCGTTGAGCAGATGGCCAGGCTCGCACCTTTGCCTCCTCACGGTGGTGGTTATCCTGGCTCGCTCTCTTTCCCACTCTCACACTCTCTCACTTATACTCTCGTCGAATATGTGCAAATTAGCATATCAAATGCCATAAATGGCGCTAAGGCTAAGACATCTGTGTGTGTGCGCGCGCTGTGCTCTCTGTGTGCGTGCATATTCTATTGTTACTCATACGCCGCGTTGCACGAGCGAATGAGCGCACGAAGGGCGGTGCGAGATTGACACGGGGGAGGGTGTGGGGCTAGAAAGGGGGAGGGTGCAAGGGGGGCTCTTGACGTGGCCAGCAGCCTGCAGCTGTGTGAGTGTGATTTAGTTGCATGCGATAATGTCAACCACAGAGCGAGCCTTTCAAGCTCAACGAGAAGACTTTTATTTCGCTGCTTGGGTTGGCTCGCCTTGCGTGTCCTGCATTGGTGGCACATGTATGTGTGCAGTGTGTGTGTGTGCGTGTGCTTGTGTGCCGGAGTCCTTTTTCGGTGGTGGTGCAGCGCTGCCGCTACAATCGCAAGTGAAACTGCTGGACGCCAACTTGGCTCTTCAGTGTTAATTCGTCGACACGTGGCGCTACTTTCCGCTGAGAAGTAAAAACGTTAAGATCTTGGCCGAATTCCTGGATTTCGGGGATTCCCGTGCGTTTATCCTTCGGCCTTCACTTCCTCGTGCTCTCTGTGTTGTTGTGCCGCACTTTCGACTTTGTTTTCCTGCCTCTTCGGGTCGCGAGTTTTGTTGTGCGGAAGAAATAAAAATTCGATACAACCCAAAGTGGGCCATTCGGGCGTTATCCTGCCTGCTTGCAAGTGTCTGTGTGAGCGACTGCATTACGAAGAGTCGAAGAGAGAGAGACTGTGAGTGAGTGAGTAGAGGGAGTCCTTCCAACTACAGCATGCTCTGCATGCCGCTCTCTTTATTGTGCTTCATGTTTTGGCCTCTGACCTTGTTTACATTTTTTTCTGTGTTGCCATAAAGGAAAACAGCGGCTTGAGAGAGAGCGCATGTGTGCCGGAAAGCAGATCCTTAAGAATTGATCAACAAGGAACTAGAGATTTTCAAGAGACTGTTAAGGAAATTATGGATTCCGTTGTTGTCAGCACAAATTGCAGAATTGTTATATTATTAAACAAAAATTATTGATAACGTGCTATAAGGAATGAACAGTAATGAACAGAATCTACCCGATATTAATTCACGATTTTACTACTGATTGGAAAGAGAATTTACTCTTTCCAATAGAATTTACTCTTTCCAATAGAATCATTGACTTTTTTAACAAATATTTAAACTGAATCAAATACTCATACTTATTTTGTTTTGTAACTTTAAGCAAGTGTCTGACATTAAATATATTTAAAAGAGATATTTCGGCAAATTAAGTTTTACAATTTCTGGAGAAAACTTAAACCCAAACTAAACCCAAAGTGATAAAGAAGAAATTCCTTTTAAAAACCAATCTAACACTCGAATGGATTTGAATTAATTTAGTTTTAGACCTTTTGAGAGCCTTACTCATATGATGATGGTTCAATGGAATTCGAAAGGAATTTGTAATTTTAAACTCATTTCTAATGCATTTATAATCAGCCAGGGATTACACATTTAACGCCAGATTTAAATCACAACCCCTCAGAAAAACAGTCAGAGACCCGCCCACATAATTTATGTAAAAACTTTATAATCCAGGAGAGTTTTTTTTTGTTGTAATGGTGTTTCATTAATTTATGAATATCAAATTGCATTTTGACATTTGCCGGCAAAAACTATTTAAAACCAGTTTCGCTTCGTTGTCTCCGGGGTGAGCTTGGTACACAATAGCCACGGTCCCGAGTCTCATGTTCAAGGACCTTTTTCTAAGCCCCCCCCCCAACTATCAGAGGTCCTTTCTTCGCCTCGGCCAGTACCCCTGCCATTGGCGATTCAGTTTGATTGAAGCACCCGCATGTACAGAGCATTTTAAATATTTACAAAGATATTTCAAAAAACGCTTTTGGCATGTTTTGTTTTTGTTTGGCTCTGTGCACCCCCTTCCGCCTCTTCACCCCTCCACCTACCATTTCCCTTGTAATTGTTGTTGTTATCGCTGTTGTTTTTGTTGCTCTTGTTGGCGTGTCCAAAGGTCCGCAGAGTTTTCCCCCAGTTGGTCGAGTGTTTTGCTCATTTTTTGCAAGAGGGAAAAAAGGGAAAACGAACTTCAAATGTGGGATGAGGGCGGTCCTCGGCTGTGTGTGAGTGTGTGTCTGTGTGTGCATGTGGGCGGGGCACTTGAGAGCGCGTGTGTCCTTTTAGGAAAGTGTCAAAAACCGTTGGTCAAAAAACCGTATGGCAATTATTCAACACAATTGAATATGAAGTGTGGCAGCGGCAAAGGGACGAGAGCCTGCTTGGGCAAAAAAGTTGCAGCGCTGGGCAAATAATGAAAAATACACCCACATCAGTATTTTTCGGCTGTCTGCACTCGAACACACTCACAGGAACACACACACCCCGGCCGGACCAACACTTTTGCACCCTTTTCATGTCCTCGCTCGTCCTCGCTAGCTGCTGTTGTTGCGCAGTTGCTGCCGCCTGGCAATTTTTCGGTGATAAAATATTTAAATTTAATTAAGGCCACCAACGAGCAACACGATTTTCCAGCCAGTGCCAAAGGGAAGATGAAGTGGACCCGGCAGCAACAGCAACAGCAAAAGCAACAGCAACGCGAGCTGTACTGGCCAGTGGACCTTTGACCCTGCATTCCCGTTCCACAGGCTATAAGAGAGGGGTGGGTCCTTTTTGAGTCCTTTGCATTTGCGTGCGGTGCTGAGCGGTGCTGTGCGGTGAGATGAGGTGAGGTGCGTTTTGGAGGCTTACGGCTGCCCGGCAAGAAATTCATTAAAAATTTTTGCTTTGATGCTAGCAAATTCTTTTTGTAAGTTTCTTTGTACTTTGGGGCGCCCAGAACGGCAAACGAATGTATCGCACAGACAACAGGAAACATACATACTTTCGAAAGGACCTCGGCGGTCTCTGTGTGTCCTTGCCAGTGATTATTTTTCGTACTAAAACCCTTTGTCGGTTTTGTAATTAAGCTCTTGCAGAGCCACACAAAAGTTCCATGCACGCGTATCTTGTACTTATTAGATACTCGGAAATACACCAACAATTCAAATTGAACACGATTGCAGCTGCAAACTGCTTTACTGAATTTTCTAGTCAAAAATGGCAACTTTGCCCTGGCTGGATGGCAAAGAGTTGGAAAGTTGCTGTCTTGGCCATCTAAGCCGAAAAACTAAACTATCCTGTGCTGTCTGCTCGTGGCTCTGCCACCAAAAACTTTTGATCTTGAGTTGTGCAAATATTTTTCATTATGCGGCCCAAGTATTTATGGAATTATGGAAATTTGTTTTGAAGAGATATTTGCTTACATTGCTTTTGCCAGAGTCCAAAGGAGGTGCATTCTATGAGATTCACAAGCTCTTTCATTGCCATAATCTCAGTTCGGGGTCATAAGTTTACATTACTAATTATTTCAGTTTCTCTGTTTGTTATTTAAGGCAAACGTAAAGTTCAAAGGTATTTCTAGGGTAATTTCTTAATCAATTTGGTTTACTAAAAAAATACAAACATTTAAACACACAGAAAAGAGCTGTAATGAGCTTAAGAAGTGTTCAAACCTAAATTATCACTTCTGCCATCCACAAATTTCCAATTTGTCAAACATAAAAGTATATAGCAAGCAAACTTTTCCTCAAAACCTGATATTGAAAGGCTCCTGAAACAATCTGTGTATTCACTTTTCACCGAAACTTCATACTTGGAACCCCCCAGTCAAGTATCAGATTGACCCCAGGATCTTGATTGATTCTGTAGGTATTTTGTAAAATGAGGCTTTCTGCCCAAGAGGCAGTCTGACAATTAGGCAAGGCCAATACACAGCTCTTCAAGACCAGAAATTTTTGGCCAGTAGCATTTGCTACAACGGCTGGACACACGTGCACCTGTTTTGTCACATCTAAAATTCTATTGTTTGGCCTGGCCTGGCCTGCTGTTCCTGCAAGGATTCGTTTCGTTCCTGCCCCAAAAATGCGTTCCAAGGACAGCTGGACGCAGGCGGAGTCAACAATGGACTGTGTGGACAGAGGCATGCAAATTGGCTTGAAAGGAGAATGGAAAACGGGAACAGGCCGGGGCCAATTTTTCTTGCATTTGCCTTGGAGAGCGGCTGATGATTTGAGTTTTTCCGGGTCTGTTGGTGTTATTACTCTTGCCTCGGCTGCTGGTGCTGCTTCTCGTGTTGTTTGTCCAAGTTGCCATTTCAAGCGTGCTGCAATGAAAAGCAAACTTTTCCACCGCACACGCAGCAGCAGCAGCAGCACCCGGGTTTCAGGGGTCATAGGTTAGGGTTAGGCTGCAGAACTCGACGGGAGCACACGAAATTAAAATGCACTCAGCTGAAAAATTGGTTTTCTCGTTCTTGACAAACTTTGAGTGATTTCCGAAAGCCTCTAACGAGTGCCAGCCCATCGAGGGCGAATCGTGGTCGATGGTGAGCAACAGGCCCCCATAACAGCAACGAGCACCGGAAATTCCGACCAGGAACCAGATACCTTTGGAAACGCGTCTCCTCTTGACTTTGTTTACGCAAAATTTGTTTTAATAAGACGGCTCGTTTTAATCAAGCGTGCCGAAAATAACTCATGAATTATGAGAAGCCAAAAGGAAGCAAATACCGGGCCAAGAGAAATGATAACAAGAAGCCTGACTAATTATAAATAATTTATTTTGTATTTAAAGCCAGCTTCGGTTGGGTGTTTACAGCCGAGTATATATATATTTGGTTGTTATTGTTTTAGGCCAAGGCTTATTTATAATACTAAAAAAATCATTATTAAAGAACATTAAATCCTTAAAAAATTACAATAAAATAAGAAAGGAAAATAACTTTAGGAAGCCAAAGTTAATAGACTCTGGCAGTGTGCTATTGAATTTTAGGATAAAATCGAAAATCGATCATAGCTAAGCTTTAAATATTTGTATGCTTTTGATTGATATATATAAATAAAATAGTATAAATTAATGTACCCTTTCCGATATTATAATCCCAAAAAATTTATTGTTTCTGTTGCAGATACACTGAGCTAAGCGTGGCTAAGTTGCGACCAAGATAGCGAACCTGTCGAAAGGACTTTCGGCCGGTCCCGCCGGGGGACTAGGCTTCGTTGGCATCCTGCCCTGCTCGATCCAGTGGCAACCGCCGGGTAAGGCGCCCAAGCTGCTGAGCTGCTCCACCGGCGCACGCTCCAGCTCCCAGCCATATCCAATGCCCGCCTCCGTCTCCTCAAATAGCAACAGCAATGACAGCAGCAATGGCCACGGGTGCTGCCAGGACTGTGCATGTTGCAAGCAGGCCTACGAGCATTTGCCAGTGCCACGCTTGCGACATCAACAACCGCCTCCCCCGCTGTACCACTCACCGAAGCAACATCAGCAGCAGCTGCAGCAGCAGCAACAGGTTAGCTGCATCACGACTCTGCAGCAGACAACAACGACACAGCAGCTGCCACAGATTCCGACAGGAACAACCTCGAACTATTGCCTCATGCCGACAACGACAACCTCTAATACGTACGTGAGCAATGTGAAGCCGGAGCAACTACGCCAACATTGTCATTCGCACTGCGATGGACACAACACCAATATGCAATCCTTTGGCAGCAGAAGCAACATGACACCTGCGGTATACCAGAGTTCACCTGCGGTCTACCAGACTTCAGCTGCTCAGTCGATGATCTTCGTTCCGTTCATGTTGCCCATGCAGCAGCAGCATCAGCAACATTTGCAGCAGCAACCGCCTTTGCCGCCATCGGAGGATTGCAAACCATTATTGCGGCCCAAAAGCGTTCCGCCCCCGCCGCAGCCACCCCCTTTGCTGAGCAATTTTCCACCTTTGCTGCAACCGCCACTTCTCCAGCCACCTGTGGTCTGTCCCCCGCCTGCCGCCCGAACACCTGCAATGCCCATGACGTCACTCGTGCCCACACTGCCACAGCCCACAAGCCGCAGTGTTAGAAGCCTCAAATCCGCAGCTGCGGCAGCCGTCAGCGTTTATCAGCGGGTGAGTACACAGAAAGAAATGATTATGAGGTACAGAAATAAATATAAATTCGAAATTATTGTGAAGAGGGAAGCCATGTATTAATACCTGAATTTCCCAAGATAATGCTAGCCATAAACTTGTAGATTTCCAACATCAATTCAAGGTGGGCTACGTGTGAATTGGGGTTATTTGTAGTACATCAGTGGCACTCAGTCAATGGCAGCAAATCCTTCTGGGGCTACTAAAGTGTTGCAATTTGCGAAGCACAACAGCAGCAGGGACAATGCCACGTATACTTAATATTTATGGGTGTGCTGCTGCCAAACTTCAATTTACATAAACATAAAAGACAAGCAACATCGGAGGAACTCTTCACGGAGAATCTGCATGCATGCTGCTGGTGAGATTTAGCGCAGCGACAGGACACAAAAAATCAAAGCTACAAGGATGGGGGGGGGAAAAATGCAAATCGGTACGAGCGGAAGTGAAAGCAAAGATAAGGTTGCATACCGGAAGGAGGGAGGTAGAGGGTATGGACACGAGCACGGAAAACTAATGCATAACCTAGTAAGATCATCAACACGAAATTTTACAGCAAACTCATGTCCAAGGATGTGGAAATAAACTAGTTGTTTTTGTTACCCCGGCCGCTACCTCTGCCACTTTCCCAACTCCTTCTAGTCCTTACCCAACCCTCCTTCACTGTTGTCCTGCGCTCAATGACTTTTGCATTTAATATGAGTAAAGAAGCGCAGGACAACAAGAGAACGAGCAGGACACTGAGAAGAGTGAGTAGGGTTTCGTAGAAGGTTTCCCATTTTCAAAGGATGTTTGTTTTAATTAAAACTACCTAGTCTTTTGGTCGTTCTTGGCTACGATCAACACTTATTGTATTAAACGAATGACTTAAAAATCTTAATTTGAAACCGATTTCTCTATGTGTTTTCGGTGAGCAAGGAAATGGCGGTGGGCAAAAAGCTGAGCTGGACTTGAGGATTGGGCTTCGGCCCTTTACGGCGGGCCCTGAGCCCTGGCCAGCGACATGCAAAACGTGCTGTTTAAATTACGTTTCTGCCGGCAGATTTCGGATTTCAGGAAGGGGAATCGACTGCAAGGACATGCTGAGATAGTGTCTGCCGTCGTTCCGCTCCTTCGGCTCCCGCTCCCGCTCCTTGACCGTGTCCAACGATTCGTTTATTTGATAGCCTTGCCGTTGATGCTTGTGCATACCGGATAAGTTTGTCCTGATTAAGAATCTGCAACACAAAAAAGCTCGCCAGCTGACAGGATAAAGCAACGAAAAAAGTGAAACAGGACGAGAAGGAACGCGAAGTGGACTGGTCACTCGCCAGCAAATGTCTTAATGCAGCGAGGAGGAGTCCGAAGTCGCAACGGATTACAATATAATAAAAATTCATAAGTTTGCCTCCGGCAGTTGGCATTTCACAATTTTGATGACAACTGTGCGGCATCCTCGTTTCCCGGCTCGCTTCCTTGAGTGAAATACATTTTACATGCGAAATAAACATAAGCAAAATGCACATCATAGTCCTGCATCCTTAATGCGGTTCATTCACGTGCGGTTCATTCATGTGCTTAAGTAGTTTTATTTAGAAGGAGCCCACACACGGAGCTCACACAAAGGACTCCGGGACTCGGCACATTTGAATGTTAAATCTTTCATGAAATGCCTTTTTTCGACAGTCCGTCTGTCTGTCCGTTTTTCCCCATATCTAATACATCCAGAAAATACTCAGTTGTTTAGTGCTTTTGTGTGAGTGTTGCGGTCTTCCTGCAAACTTAACAATACCTTTTCCTACTGCTCTACCGCTGGCATTCGCTTTCATTTGTTTTTTTGCATTTCCTTCCCCTCAGTTTCTGAAAAACTAAGCGCGCTATCATGCACAAAGAAAGCATTTTATGTGCTGCCTTTAATGTTTGCACTAGCCCCACTGCCATAATGTACTCTCGCCCACACATGGCTGGGTGGAAATATAGATGTCCGACAGGACAAGGGTCGGAATGTGAGCACTGTGAAGAAATATCACTCAATAAGTCAATCAATTTGGAGTTTTAGTTTTGCTACTAATAAATATTTCATTATTTTAGCTCAGGGGAGAGTTTAATTCCATTTAAAATAATATACATATATTAAGTTGCCTTAGTTAGTCGAAAGACAAGCCTTTTTTTAGAAAGAGAAGACTTAATAACATATACAAAATTTCTATCAGTTTTGTTCTGAATTTCAGTAATTTATTTAGAGTTCAATAGTTGTTGTTAACAGAATGCATTTTCCTGTGTATTTTCCCCCCAACAATGATCTCGGTGTTTGGGTTCCTGCATTAGAAAGTTTTCCTATGAGCTGTTGCTCTTGCTGCATTTGGAATCACTTGAAACCAGGAATTGTCTGCTTGTCTCTGGTTGACCCCGCCTTCGGCATTATGCTGGAAAAACAGTTGGTTTCCATCTAATAATTGTTCTGCTCATATTCCATATGTACTTGCGGAGTATCTCAAAGCGGATTTCGGTGTTAGAGCTTTCTTGTTTTATGGTATGTCTGTGTGTGTTTATATTTTCCCCCTGGTTTGGGTAGAAATATATCCGTACATAAGCTGTGAAATATTTCGAGTTGTTTATTTGTGCCGTCGAAACCTTTTACTAAACTCTCAGGCAGTTGCCTAGAAACGAGGGTGTGGTGAGGTGCTGCTAAGTACCTACATTATAAATAGGGAGTACTGCCCACAAAACAATTAATGCCAAATGAATGATAATGAAGAAACCAGTTCCCAGGGTAATGGATATTCATAATTTCTTCAAAGAGGCTTTGAGTAATCCCACAATTAGAATCCGGATATTGAAGTCTGGAAACATTTAAGTTAGCATTTCTATTGCTGAAATTATCAAATAGATAAATGTGAAGAATTAAAGTCCCTTGAAACACTATCCTATAAGGAATTTCTGTTTATATTTAAATAGAATCCTGTATATTTTTCACACCCCTCACAATCTTTCTTAATTACTAGTTATTTTTTTTTTAAAGAAAATGCACCTTAGCCATTCGACACTCTTTGTCGACAAGATCGTAGGGTGATGTCAAAGGAAGGAGTCCTCAATGCATTGCCCTTTCGCATGCTCTATTAAAAGGACACAGAAAAGTAAAAATGTAATTAAAAAACAGGAAATGAAACTAATTTTCAGTAGCCGAAGTGTGTACACCCTTATAGTTACACATAGGTTCGAATGTGCAATCGAATCTAACATAGCCAAAAGTGAATAAATCCCAATTTGTAAAGCTATAATTAAAATTTAACATCTATATTTTTATATGATAACTTTTCGGTTAAATTATTGATTTCTATATCATAACTAAGCCAAAAATTAATTAATTTCAATTCGGATAACTTTTCTATGCTAGTTTTTGTCAGCTTAACAAATCTGCATATTGAGTTTTAAAATTTAAAAAATGCAAATTTTTTGTAAATTTTTTATAATTCTAACGATGTAACCCCTCATAAAATTTTGAAAAAATTTCGAAATTTTTGTTTTCCACCAGACATGTTCAGTTTGATTCAGCTGTTAATGCTGATCAAGAATTTAAATGATTTATGGGGTCGGAAACGACTCCTTCACTGGGTTGCAAGCTTCTGACTGAAAGTACAATACCCTGCAAGGATATAAAAACAGAATCCTTTGGCTGGCAGTAGTGGTGGCCTTAATGGCCCCGATGGGTCGGGAGTGATGCGTAAGTGAATCCATATTTCATATGAAGCGTTAACGGCCAACAAAAAGCAGACACACAAAGTGAACAGCATATTTCGAGGACTGGTAGAATGCGTTGGCTTCATTGGAAGGAATCCAAGCAAAAAGTATCCTCCCCAGTTGTATCTCCGTGCGAGGCTGTCATTATTTCGCTCTCGGCAGTGGGAAACTGAAACAAAACGAAAATATGTGAGTGGCGGAAAGGAGTGGAAGGCCGGGCGTGTCCTTGCTGCTTGCAGCTTAAGCAGAAAAAATTTGATAGCTGCGCTAAAGGATTCGATATCAAAGGACTGCCTTGTGGCCAGCCGTTGACAAGCCAAGGAAACCGTTGACAGCCAAGTGAACAACAGCCAAGCTGGCAAATTGGACAAGCGTTGGACAGGACGGGAAAAGGCAAAAAAGAAAAGGGCCACGCTAAAAACGCACCCAAAAGCGCCGAGCCAAATCAGAACTTGGCCTTAGGGCCAGCAGTTCCATTCGGCGAAGCCAAAAGCAGCCAAGTAAGCCAAGTCCTGGCATTAACAGTCGCACAACTGTGGTGACTTTCTCGTCCTGTAAACGCTTCATTGCTCTCCAGGGGCAGGGGGGACACATCGTCCCCAGCACTACGCTATATAGTACGCCGATCTCACCATGAGCATCTTGGGTCCTTGGCCACACAGCGCTGTTAATTCACTCTGCGGACTGGCCGCGAGGTGGCGCCCCAAAGTGCCAGCCACTGCTGTTGAGTGTCCCGAATTTCACCGCATCTGATTCCATGTCCTTCGTCCTGCAAGTGCTAGTGTGTGCGTGTCTATGTGTGTGTGTATGCGAGTGCTTCGCGCACTGGCTTACTCAAAGTCTCTTAACCCATTACTTGCTTGGCAAGCGAGAGTTGTTAGCAGTTGTTAGTAGTTAGCATTTGGAAGTTATGTTTTAATAAATTCATAATATCTTAAGGATGTTTAATTTAGAGGACATATTTATATTTATCTGTAGGATATATTTTGAATTTCAAAGAATATATAATACTAGTCTTTACAAAAGAACTCAACATATTTCCAGCGATAAACTATAGAAGTTCTAACATAAAAATATACCTATTTTTTTAGATAAACCCAGCTTGATTTTTTCCCTATATAAAATCCTTATACAAACGAATCCTTTTCATAGAACTGCAAGAGGTCCTGTGCAATGATTCCTGTTTCAGTACCGAGCTCTCGAAGCACAAAGCGGGTTAATCATCGCCTGGCAGATAAAAAGGGACATTGGCAGCAGGAGCAGCATCGCCTGGCACTTGAAAGCTTTTACCACAATGCCTCTGTATCGGTGTCGCCCCGCGTTGTTGGTGTGTGCGAGGGTGCTCTCTTCAAGTGCTTCTTTGTTTCTCGCTGCTGTGTGTGTGTGTCTGTGTGTGTGCGAGGGCGCCAAATTTCAAAAGCAGCCGCGCATGAGCTTTTTTGCTGGCAAACGGTTTATTTTGCACGAGCGACACTTGATGAGGGCAGCGTAGGATGCATCCTTTGCGTCCTTTGAAAGTGTAAACGCCATCAGCCGCTTCACTTTCAATGGCGGCCCATGTGGCGTATACTTGATACTGTATGCGCGCTTAAACGCGCTCTCTCTGTCTCTCTCTTAAACCCTTGCCAGTCCTAATTTAATTTAGCGTAAATTCGGTTTCTCCTTGCCATTTTCCTCTTTTAGTTTTTTTTTTTTTTTTTTTTTGCCGGGTGGCTCGCTAAGGTCAAACCGCCAGGAACAGGGCGAATTAAATGCAATTGACAGTTGCAATTTCCAACTGGCTGTCAGGCCAAATCCCAAAGCAACTGCATTGGAAACAAGGCAGGAGGAGCCGGGGCCAAATCCAAACTCTGTTGTAACACAATAAAATGCAACCTCAACTGACACAAAGAAAATGTTTTACCGAAAGGAGACAGGAGGAGCCACGAGTCGCTCGTGCGGCAAGGGGACAGCAAGGACATGGGAGGGGGGCGTGGCGTGGCGTGTGTCGCTGGCAAAAAGGGACAGAGACAGACACACACGTAAGCGAAACAACAATGCCAAAAGCGAAGCCAAGCCAAACCGCCGCGGCTGTCAAATTAGAGGCGTTCGTTCGGGCACCTTGGCAACTTTGTGCGAATTTCTTATCAAACGGTCGAAAGTTTGCCATTCATTAGTTGTGTAACTATATATATTAGTTATGCAACGAATGCTGCATTTGCAGGGCACACATTTCCAACGCACAATTAAGTTGACATATTCGGAATGCATAATCCGCATTGCAAGTGAGAAAATCACTGAAATGCGTTCGAAGCCTATTGTATCAATCATTCTGGTTAAATAAGCAATTTGCACCAAAGGCGTTGATTCATATCCATTATGGGCCATGACCATTGTAATTCCGTAATTGAAATACCCCGACATTGTGGAAATTAAAGCTTAGCATTCGGCAACCACTCAACCTGAACCGTAATTTAGCTTCATGGCTTGGCTAAAACAATAATGTGTGTTCTCAGCCCAATAGCGTTCTCTCAGCAAAGATGTACATAAATATGTAAAGCAGCACGGTAAATAAATATTTAATCATTAACAGGGTAATTCTAAAGATCCTTATTTATAGTTTTAAAGTGATATAATAATAAGTTTAGTAAAACATTAAGGTTCAAGTTTAATGGGGACTTAAAGTAATAGATTAATTTAATTATTTAGTCCTTGTTATAGACTTTAATTTTACGATTTGTCGTACCTTTAAATACTTTAAAACGTTCATTTCGAGTTCCCTTTAACCGGTTTTTGTTAGTGCAACATTCAAGAATGTCTGCAAGTTAGTTATCTATTCTCCAAGTATTTGTAAGAATTTTCTTCTAAAATTTATTTAATGGCAAATATGTGACAAAACATTACCTGGCCATTGAGAAATCCAAATGAATGCGAGACAAGTTAAGCCAGTAGGCAGACTCCTTTGCAAGGACTTTAAATTTCATCTGTAAGCTGCCCCTAATGACTGACGCATGTGAGTTGTTTGTTTCATTTCGTTGCATTTTGTTGGTCAATTAATTTGCATGTCTTTGGTGGCCGTAACTAACGGCAGCTTGGCTCCGAGATGTTCGACTGAACACGTTAGGGACTGCCAGTTACCAGGACCTTCTTCATTAAATTAGTGTATGTGGTGACTTTGACAAAGCGGCTGTCTGTCACTCACCTGGCCATCCTGTCCCCCACACATCCTCACATCCTTACATCCCTGCAGCCGGCTCGTTACGCTGGCATTCCTTGCGGACTAGTCCTGGTCTCGTTTTGTTTTGTTTTTTGTTTATCTTTTGCAACGTGTTCGGGCATCTTTATTTTCAATAACAAATAAAAATGCCCCCAAGAACAACGTTAAATAAATTGCAGCTCGAATAGACTCTAGTCCGAGACTGTCCAAGATTCCAGTCCATTATATTCCCTCGCATTTCCTTTGCTTTTTCGGCATTTAATTGGCCGTATAATTGATTGGAGTTGTTCCTGCTGCTGCCTGCTGCCTTTGCTGGTTTCTGTTTGTTGTTGTGGCCACTTCTTGGTATTGGTTCCCCCCAGTCTAACTCATTATGTAGTATGTGTGTTTGCTGCAAAACATTTCAAAATACTCGCCCAAGTGGCAAAGTTTTCCCTGGCCAACTATTCAATGGGCTCGTGGCACGAGGCACGAGGCCGTTGATAGACCGCCTTGCCCCAGCTCCTTGGCTGCTGACTAGGCTTTATATCGGTGTATATGGCCAAGGCTGCCTCTATAAATTTGTATTGTGCTGCTGGCTGGTACTCTGCGGTACGTAATTAATTATATTTGCCTCCGACTCAAAATGTCAGTCGGTCTCTAATTATTATTATTCCAATAGGGGAGAATGGCCAGTGCCTCAGTCCCATTCTCCTTGCCATTGGCCAGGTTTCCATATCTTTTCTGCGCGGCTCTCACAGGTTGTTTGACATTAATTGATTTATTTGCCTTTTACATAAATTAGGTGCCCAATATTCGGTTACCAGGTGGGGTGGGGACACAGCCTGAGAGGGTCCTGTTTCACTTTGTTTAAGTATTAAAGAGGTCCGAAGATTACTGGCAAAACCTTATGAAAATGGGGAGCTAACTGAGGTAAGGAAATATTTTAGTTCACTTGATTTATATATTACTAAAGTCGTAATATAAGATGTATGCTTAAGTTTTATTTTCGTTATTTTTCTGTAAATGCTTTCAAATTCCCCTAATTACTGGCCAGACTCACTCATCTATTATAATCCGTGTTCATGTCTAAAAAACCGATAATAGCACACCTAATGCCGCAAACATATATTACATTGCTTAATATGGCAAACACAATTGTTGTTGAAAACTTTTGGCTTTTTGCCAGTTTAGCTGGGCTTAGCTCCTGTTTTTGAGCAGACCAAAGGCCGCGCTTTTCGGCGCCCGCTCAGCTGGAAAACGCGATCTAGCGGCATCAAGCGGTGCGGGTGGAAAAAAAAGGAAAACTTTTTGACAGCGCAACATGCAAAAACAAATTACCAAACAGTCAAACTGTCAATTACGGGGCAATTAGTTGGCTTCGATTAAATGGCAGCTTTTGCTGCCGCTGTAGTTGCTGTCGTCGCTTAAGCCGTTTTGGCCCCGTTTACAATGGCTCTTTGGCAGCACGTCGCCTGCACTCACGGTCTTTCGCCCCTCTCCAGCTACCAAACTTCGAACTCCTGGGATCTGGGATCTCGGATCCTGGCAGTGTGCAAATATTTGTGGCGGAAAATTAATGTCCGACAAGCCAGCGGCATGGACAACTTTCTGTGATAATTGGGCCCGCTGCAATGGGCCCGCTTTCTCGTAAGTGGCCATCCAGCAGAAGCAGTTTGATTTATTCCCGTGCCATTCCCTGGCGGAGACTCCGGGGCCAGGACTCGTTGGCCAGGTGCATGTGCACGGATAGGATCGGATGCATCCCCGGTGGCCACTCAAATGGCAAATACACAACATTTACAAACCGGCCCGAGCAGTCCAAGGCCCCACAATGCACTTTCGGGCCTGGCAACTGATAAGAAGATAAATGAGCCAGGAGTTAAGTCCTCCACTCAGAAAAGGATATGCCATGAGTTATCGAATTGCATATGAATCCGCCAGCAATAAACACTTTGAGGTGAATAATTAAACGAATTCTTTGCAGAATTGTGAATTTATTCGATTGAATGTGATTGCTTAAAGAATTCTGGTTAATTGTATTCTTTTTAGAAAAATAATTTAATTTTATTCAGATAATGTTCTTTCATATAGTAGAAAAATAAACAATACATGCATTTGCTTTAATCCCAATTTTATTAATTGTTTTGATTTTTGAGTGTTATTTATTTAATTTGGATTTATGTTTGGTGGCTATTTTTAATAAATTTGTTCATGGGTATACAAATATAAAAAAAAAAATGTATTATTAAAATCATGTTATTTAATTTATTGTTATACATTTTTTGTCTGAGCATTTAGCTAATAAATTTGTAGAAATGGCATTTGATAGTTTTATGAGCAAATAAAACAGCAAAAAAAGGCAATGGAATTGGCTGCTGCTGGATCTACTGGGGAGGTAAAGGATATTCCTGAGCCGCCCATGGCAGGATATTCAAAGTGCAGCTGAGGCGATGCCCCCTGTCTATGTGTGTGTTTGTGTCCCTGTTTGTTTGCTTAGACTGCCGTAGGCTGGCATATGCGAAAACTGAAAATTATGAGCGATAGTACTACGCCTCATGCGTTTGAACGCAGTCTTGGGATTCAGCTTGGATCTAGGATGTGGCCCGTCTCCGGGATGGCGGCAGCATTTGGCATTGCTCATACGACGTGTGGTCTCGATATGCAATGTTGCATGCCTTTCTAGAACCGGGCTGCCATTCCGCTTCCGCAGCCTGTGCGAGTGCACAGAGAAAAATAAATCTAATTAATCATAATTAAGCTTTAGATATTTGCATTCTTGGAATCGGTATTTATCGCTATTTATTTATTTATGACAATATTTTAAAATTAAAGCCAAAAAAGCATTAATTTTAAATCGGACAACTACTTTATGTTAGTTTTTGTTAGTTTAATAATACTGCATACTGCACTAAACATTTTAAGAGATTTCATTTTTTGTCGAATTTTTGGACCATTTTAACGATTGAATTCCTCATAAAATTTTGAAAAATTTTTTAAATTTTTGTTTTTGTCCGGAGATGGCTAGAACGGCTCGGCTTTTCATGCTGATCAAGAATATATATGGTTTATAGGGTCGGAAATGATTCCTTCACTGTGTTTGTAATAATGTAAACTATTTAGTGACTTAAGGAATTTATTTAGCTACTCCCAGATTTTATATTTAGGTATTTATCATCACATTTTCAATACCCTTTTGTTTTTTTGTGTGTAAAACAATGTTCCCTACTCCGCGTATCTTCAGCACAGCACTCTTGCCGATTGATGCCTTTGGCATGCTTTTGCGCTTGGCTCCGTCTGCAGCTCCATCCTCACCGCCATCCCTAAGCCCCATCGCTATTCCCATCTCCATGGCCGCACTCTGAGTGATGTGGGGCCTAATTTATGGCCCGGCTAGCCCGTTGGCCCGTTCTGCATACCGAAATGGCAAACGGGATCTGTCAAAGCAGGTTGTCCTGAAACTGCAACGGCAATGGCAACGGCAACGACAATGCAGAAAATTGCATGGCATTAGATCGCCGATTGCCTCCGGAAAGGCCAGCCTCGAGCGACGCATTGTGGCCGTATAAATTGCATTGGCTATCCCCCTCATCCGCTGCTAATTATGCAAGCCACCGATCCAAGCTCCAAGCCCCCGAGGACTCGCAGGACTCGAAGCGATCCCACCTGCTCTGGCTGCCTCATAAATATGTATTACAGCATATACTTTCACCTGTCGCCGGCCGCGTCATCAATCAACGTCCATTAGGCCAAAAGAAATGCGCCACGAAGCGGAAGTGTCGCACAACATATAGCCTGTGTTTTGCAGGTGCCACTTGCAGGACAACACGCATCGAACAAATCACGACAGGAAGCAAGGAATTGCGTTCCTGCACCTTTAAAGCAATTGCAAACATTAAACTTGAAATAAAGTGAATGCACTAAAGTTTCACAAGTATAATCACCAGATTTGTAAATTAACATTAAACTAAATGTTTATCAATATACTTTTAGCTATTCTTAATTATTGGCAGAAAGCTTGTGTATTAATTATAAACTTGTATTTTTTTGTGAACTTTATGGTTTTCCTAACAAACATTTACATTTCTCATAAGTAAAACAACAAATTAACTGTTTTAAATCCCTACAGATTAGGTTGCAATGTAAAATATATATTTTTGAATTATTTAAACTTTAATCTATACTTTTTGTGACTTAGTTTTGTGCAAAATGCATAAATAAATAAGTGAAATGTTGGCAAAAATATTTAAGCTGATTAGCTATGGTTTTATTTGTTAAGTATTAGCTCAGTCTTAGTGCAAATATTTTCAAACTCAACTTTTAGAAACTCATGAGCTTGATTTATATTGTTGTTCCTTAATTTACAAAGCAACCTGGCTTCCTTAAGAGTTTTACCAAGGAATCCCGCCACATCCTGGAAAATATTTTATATATGTATATATTTTCATGTATTATATATTCTCTTATAGGACTCCTGTCAGTGGCAACAACAAATGATAAAATGTCTGAGTCCAGCCAGCGACTTTCTCCTGCTTTCATTTTATGGCGTCACCGACAAGGGGGGATAAGCGAAATAATTTAATTTCGCCTGCCATGTTCGCCGCAGGCCACCGCCCGCTGAATTTGTTTTATTAAAAACTGTACACTATATATATTCGGGCAAAAACACACGAGCGTGGAAAATGAAAATGCGGAATGGGAATGGGAATGGGAATGAACGAAATGAAATCAAATACTCAAAAATGAGCAAATAAGGCCAAATGGAGACGAAGCCGAATGCGAAAACAGAAAAATTTACGAAATATGTACGGTACAGAAGAAGAGAAATTTTGTAATTTCTTGGGGTAAATCGCGAAACGCTTTGTTTCGCAGATTTCCTTTGACGGTTTGACGGTTATTTAATTTGCTCTCTCTCCTTCCCCCAGAATTGGGCCACGAAATCCTCGTAATCCTTGGGCCGCGTTCCCTTTGCAAAAATCGAAGGCAGCGCGACATGGACATGAGCCGCCCGGTGGGTTGGGAATTGAAAGTTGATGCTAATGCTATAAATGCTCGCCCATCATTTGTCTTCATTCATCTTTGGCAATTGTCCACCCACCCGAGCCTCGAGCGGCACTCGAAATCATTAATTTCAAATATTATCCCCGCTTGGCAGGGTGGCCTTTCAATTGTAAATAGTAATACGACCGGCATATTCATAAATATAAAATAACTTCTGTGCCGTTTAGCTTTTATATAATTCGCACAGGCCACGCTTTCTACTAAAAATAGGAGAATTCGTAGATGCACTGAGGAAAATCTGACTGAGGAAGCTTAGGAAAGTTTTAAGATACTTAAAAACCATTTAAACTTTCAACAACATATGGGTTTTAAATAGGATTTTATAAGTGTGGAGTCAGAAGCTATAATGAATGTATTTTTATGTATTCAACACTGTGATATATCTAAAAAAAAAACAGTAAGCCACATTTTAATTTCTTAAAATATTTTTAAAACTTTCCAGAGTTTGAACCTGACGTCTTATATTTGTATTTAAATGGACTTCTGTTTAATTTTCTTAAATTTTTCTGTGAGTGCTATAGTCCCTTTTTTCATATTTATCGGCGCTATTCCCTTTTCTTTATTAAGCAAACTAATCATGACCCTTTGTGGCCGACACGTGGCTGGTAAAAACGGATCCGGGGACAGCGAATAATGTGCGCTCTGACGGCCGGAATGGGCCCAGGATTCTGGGCCACAGGATACAGGGCATCAGCTTCGGCGCTTCGGCGAATGCTTCCGCATTCCCATAACACCGGCCATATTCAAGACTCGCCCAGGCAAATCCTTTAAGTGTCATTCGGTGGCCCCGACATTCGGTTGCATCGTTTGCTCTACTTTTCCTCGGTTTTTCCTCTGTTTTTTTTTATATTTTTTCTGTTCAGATTTTTCCCCCCAAACGATGGCAGAGCAGTCAGAGTTGTTTGCTCACTTTTTATGCGTTTGGATTTGCACATTGGACACTAGTTAATTATGTTCTTAGTCCCTTTTATGTCACAATTTTCATTTCGCAACATCAAATAAACTAAATGTCCGGCAGGGGCTCGGCCGGAAACTGCTTTTTGGCCTGCCCCTCTGTGTGTGTCCCGGTGAACCGAAAAACTGTCTACCGCAATTGTCGTGGCAAGGTAAACAAATATGCGTATATGGCCGGCCTGCTAACTACATTGGCCATTGGCTGCAGCACTGATCCCGGGGGTGGATTGGGGTGGACTACAACTACCTACTCCTTTGCCTGGGATTCGGACTCGGATTCGGGTGTTTTTTTGGGTGGAACAAATGTGCCTATTTGTAGCCTGGATGGTGGAGTTGCCTCCCCCCTTTTGGTGCGGTGCGGTGCGGTTGCCTGCTATAAAATTCTGTGCGGAATGGACATTCGGACTTTTAATATGCTCGAGTAATGTCTGCATTAACAGAATTCATTTGCAGGACATGGCCAGCAGCCAGGACAACCCCATCCCCATGTGTGTGTGTGGTTGGTGTGGAGAAAACAAATTTATGTCGTGCTACTTGCTGAAATTGGATTTCTGGCCGCTGCTCCCCTCGGTTGTTATTGTTGTCGTCACATCGTTGCTTTTTAGTCACCAAAAATGAAGGAAAAACAGGAGGGGAAAAACAAAACTTGACCAACTTTAACAGCAATGATGATGCCAAGGTGGGGCATTTGTTTCCATTCAGGACTTTAGTACGTGTAATCCTTTTTCATGATTTGCACGCCACTTCAGAGGACATTTGTCGCCCTTGGCATTAGTCTCAGGTTAGTCGTTTGTCGCCAGTCGCCAGTCGCTCAGAGTCGTAATCAGGTTGAATGCTTCAATTAGGACACTGGCTCCGGGATCTGCTCTGACTCCCTCGAAATTGGAATGACCTGGCACGTGTTTTTATTTTCATCTCTATCTATTTATTGTCTAATTTTAATGGGCCATCGTCCGCCTCTCCCTTTTTCCAGAATGGCAAATTGCCCAGGAGCCTGCCCGCTCTGCGTGCCATGGAAGTGGCTCTGCGTACCAACTCCTTTGCCACGCCCCCTCGAGTAGTAGCAGCAGAGCGGACCGAAGGAGGCCAAGGAGATCCCAGCGATGCCGGCCAGGACATGGAGGACAGTGACGAGGAAATGGAGTACATGCCGCCGTTGCATAGTGAGTACGAGTGCACTGACGAAAATATATTGAAATATAGTGATGGGAAATACTTTATGGAATGTCTGAGATTTGATTTGATAAATGTTAATCCCTTTTAAATATATAAAACTGTGGTATTGTTTCGACAATGATATACTTATAAAGTACAGCCTCCAAATTGTATAAAATTGTACGGAGTAGTATAAGTACATTAATTCCAAAGAGATTTCCTTGAATTGATTACTTAAACCCATCTTGTCACATACTTTTTTTTTGTCTGCGTGCTGGAGTCTCTTTTACCCTGTCCAGTGGCAAATTCAATTAAAAATTTTTGAAACTGCTCCACCTGCACGTGCGTGACGAGCTTCTGACGTCCAGCAATGATGGTCAGGAGCACCTGGTTACCGTTCCAGTGGTCCCAGGTCCTGTGTCCTGCGTCCTGCGTCCTGCGTTCTGTTCGCAGTACTCCGTTGTCAGAGCCACTGTCAGGCGTTTCAATTTACTTTTATGTCTCGCAGCCTTATCGCGGCGCAAATTGAAATGAAATCTTGACACAATCAGCATGCCCATGCCACCGGCAGCTCGGATTCCCACATACAATTAAGTTAAACGCTTGACCATCAATTATGGGACGGGCTCTAAGGCAGCTGGGTGCCGGTGCCGTGCCGCCTGTCCGGCAATGGGCAAAGTTTGCAGTCCGAAAATTTATCCATGGCAGGGAAATAGCAAGGGCGGTAAATAGACAAGACAAGGATGGAAAAGTGGAGGAAAAGCCCAGTCGAAGCCATGGCAAAGCGACAAAAAATTGTCAACTTATGCCAAAGTCCTCCCGCGTTTTCTCACTCGAGGTTGCCCCGGATGCTGCTCGCTAAAGATGATATCACAAAACTTTCCTTTTGCTCCGCTCCGAGATGCTGCTGCCGGCGAACAAAGCCGCAGCACTGGCAAATGGTCTCGGGGTCTCCGTTTACTCCCCTGTTTATTTATATTAATATTTTTATCATTTTACGAGGACTATACAAATGTGAAAGAAGAAAGCGCTCGCCTCCTTGACCACCTTGAGCCCGGATTGCGGCCAAAACTTTTCGGCCACAACTTAAATTCACTTTATTTAGTTGTTGTGTGTTGTATTGTGTTGTGTAACCGTATTAATCCTCTGCCAGAGCGCCATTTACATTTCATTTGTGCGCCCCGCCCATAAATATGATAGAATAATGAATATATAAATCAAAACGAGGCGAAGCGAAACTATTTTTGTGCCCCGCCTTGTGTGGTTGGTGTTTAGCATATTATGTAATAAATCAATATTGGGGATTTATGTGCTGCAGATTTTGCCAGCTTTAATGGCGAGTTCGAGAGTTAACTCTTTTCTGGCTATTAACTTTGACATTTGATTAGCCACATATGACAGTATTTGGAAATATTAAAGCCTCATTAAACACAGTATGTGCGGTATGCGAATCTAAAATGAATTAAGTGTGTTCTATCTCCAAATATGTTATTAAATATATTTCGGATTTGCTTAAGATTAAGAAGAGCTTTAGCTCTTTAATTCCTCACTTTTTCAAGTTTTCTTTAATACAAATTTAACTGACTGAATTCTTAATTTGTTTTTAACTGAGGAATTGCTCAAGAGCGAAATAAAATTCAAGGGGAAATCCCCTTTTGCCCCGTTTAAAAAGCCCAGCGGCAGCACCTGTAAGTGCTTTGCAGCTGTTCCAATTTTTAGTGTAAATAACCCCGGCAGCAGCCTTGTTTTTTTTTTGTCCCCTGCTTGAGTTTTTCCCGCCCTGCATCTTTCCACCCGTTTGCTGCTCCCATTTTTCCCACGCTTTCCCTCTTCGGCACACTTGTCAATATGAAAATGTTGCTGCTGGGCCGTTGCTGTTGCACTTCTTTTTTTTTATTTTCGCTCACCTGAATGTTTGTTCAGTCGGAAAGTTTTGATTTATTTACGGCGCAAGTTTTACATTTTACACGACACTCGCCTCCAATTACATGCCGCTGTTTTCTCCGGCTGAACTCATTTGCACCCCGGCAGCAACCCTCGGAAAACTGTGTGGAAAACTGAAATACTTTCTTTCGGATTTTAATCGCTCACGTGAGTCCTGCTCCGCCATGAGTGTGCGAGAGTTGATGTTTGTGTTTGTTATTTTTTTACATAGTTAGTCGCAGGATAATGTGTCGCCGAGCTGCTATCCTTGTTGCTGTTTTTCTTTCTGTTGCTCCTGTTACTTTTACCAACGTCATTGACGTCACGGCCAAACAGCTAAAAGAACTTGGTCATTTGCATAGTGCATCAGCGTGAAATCGGGATACTAGCATACCAGATTTCCAGGAATAGCTTAAATAATTGTTTCATGAAAAGACAGCTTCAAGATTTTCCAGATAAATATTTAAACTAAAAGATAGTCCGAATTTCCTGGAAAACCCTTAAAGAAATATTGCTCAGTATCTCTGAATGTAATTAGGATATGTGCTTGCATTGAAAACTCAATTATTTATGAATTTTACTCAATTAAATATGCATTAGAAATCTCTGTGGTTAAGTCAGCATTTACAAACACAAGTTTTAAAGCACCTTGCTGCTTAACCGAGGCTTGAAATCGATTCCCCCTTGATTAAACACGACTTTAAAAGGATATTTATACATTTTAAGTTATGCGTGCGACACAAGTTTTTTGCGGCTTTCGCTTGGCTTAACCCCTTTTGCGGCGAAAGGCATAGACCGACCCCGTGCCGTTGCATGCAACGTAACCGATATCTGTTACGCCATCGACGTCAACTCTGGCAGCGGCGAATGTTTGTGTTTGTGCTGTGTTTTGGGTTGTGTTTGAGCCCATGTCCCATGAATATGCAACGCAGAGTTTGCCTCGTTATTCGGCCCTGTGAAATGGGAGTGGGTATCGGTTTCCGCGTTGCGGGAAATCGATCACAGGAGGTTCCTTTGAGAATCCGTTGAGAAAGGCAGTATCTACAGTTTGTCCTCCCTAACTAAACCATTTTCCTGTACGAAGCTTCGGGAAGTAGTTCAGGCAAATTCTACTTTCGTCCTAAATAAATTCTACTCTGAAAACTTCTAATTATGCCACAGCAACCGTTTCCATCAAACCAAAGTGACCTTGAGGAGCTGCAAAAGAAAAGTCCGCTGCGGTCTCTCTCGCTGCTAGCAACCGAAAACCAGAACCATTTGCGACTCAGACTTAGACTCGTCCTCAGCCACTTTCGTCCTGGCCACTTTGCCTTTCCACATGGCCACAAAATGTTGCCCAGACGCTGGAGGTCTGCGTCTAATACGCTTTCGGCGGCGAGTAACAGTTGCTAAAATGTTTTCCATTGTTTTCACGCTCAACAAAAGGCAGACAATTAGTTTTCTTAAACGACAAATCAAGTAGAAATTAAGTGGTGGCGGACCAGGACGAAGGGAAAGGCGAAGGCGAAGGATGCCGCAAGGAGCCGACTCTGGCTGGTGGTTGGGTGGATTGGGGTGGCAAAAGGGCGCACAAGTGATAACAAAACAAAAGTGGATTATTGGCTCTCGAGCGCACAAACAAAAGGCATGTGTATGTGTGCGAGAGGGCCTTTGTTTGTTTGCCTAGTGTAAAGCGGCTCAAAGGACTCTCTCCATTTGCTGGCGGTATCCTTTGCATAATGAGTTATAATGCGTTGCATGTAATCTATACTCGAAGCCTCTGTTAGCACAAGTTGGGGCAACGAAAGCTGATACGGCGGATTAACAGTTTCCCCTAAATCCCTTCATGGTGGAGCATATAACACTCGAGAGTTGCTATAAATCCTAGTAAAGCAGGGAAATTTCTATGCCTTTAAAATCCTTGGCAATTCTGGAAAATATCCTAGCAAAGACAGCCACCTTTTCGAACTTTATGAAGCGCATGCCTGAGAGCGAGTTATTCCTGCGGAGACTTCGGCTTGCGTTCGGGCCACATCCTTACGACGAGAACGACTGACGAGGGCTCGGTTAGCCAAAAAGGATTTCGGAGCGGCAGCGACGCTGGCAGAATAACGGTAAACGACAGGAGCGGTACGATGTGTTGACTATTTGTGAGCCGGACGAAGGCGCTTCGCCTTCAGTTTGAATTGTGTCCTCGTTAAGAAAGGATATTCGTTACATTGTTGTTAAGTTGTTATTATAATTTCTCAAACAAACCAACCAACCAACCAAAAGCAACCCAAAAGCAAACCGAAAGCCAACTGCTCGCTAAAGAGAATTCAAAATATAAACCGAAAAGTAAGAAAAGGCGAAAAAAAGGAAATCATAAAATCAACGAAGTGATATAAACGAAAGCCGAACCAACAAACAAACTTAAAACTGAAGCCTAAAATAAACGATGATAAATAACCAAAAACTAAAATAAAAACTTTGAATAAATACATTTAAATTATTTCAGTTTTTATATGCTTATTTTATTTTCAAATTTTAAATACTTTAGTGCCTAACGTTTGATATTATTTTTTCAAGATTTAAAAAAAAAATGTGCTTGAGTTTCTTGTGAGTGATTTCGAATAGACTTTTGTTGCATAAATGTGTTTAGTGTGCTTACAGTTTTTGAGTAAAGAATGTACGCCAAGTGTGAAATTATGTGAAGTATAATTTTTAGCATACTTTTTGGGGATTTTTCGACTTGTGATAAAATCGCAACGATTTAAAGATTTTCTCGAAATGCTTAACCCCTTTTGGGTTCCTTAGTCTCGTTGTCACCGCGGCAAGCATCGATTTTGGCCATATTTACATAGACGGCCTCAACGCTTTTTTGCGTGCATGTATTTTGTTGTGCTTGTTGTGTTTTTTTTTGGCCACATTATGTACTATTCTATACTATATGTGGCACAGCACAGCGGCAATGGCAACTACAGGCATCTGCCACTTCGGCTTGTGTGCCACATAAACCGACAACGAGCAGCCAATAAATGCTGCCGACTGGGTTCCTATATAAAAAGGACACTGCAGCCGTGTGTGTGAGTGTGCTCCGAGTGTGTGTATGTGTGTGTGTGTGATTCATACTTTTTGGCTGGCACACACACTCAGCACACAGCAGTGTTTCTCTGTCGGAAAAGGATGCCGTATGTATTTTGTATTTTTCGGTGTTTGCCATGCATTCGGCGGCTTGTCCTGGCTTTTGCAAATAAAAATAAAAATATAAGTTTATATTTATATTTATACATAGCATTTGTCTGCCAGAGTGTCCTGTCCGCCTGTACGTCCGCCCGTTCGTCCTTCCGCAGCTCCCATGCGCTATAAAAACCGGAAGCGTCTGATCCTGACACTTGCCAACACTTGGGGCGTACAGGGTGTCAGGACTCGCTTTGTTTGCTGCCACACAGGGATGCTGTCTTTGGGGGTCTGTCGTAAAAGCCAGGCTCGGTTTCTTGTGCGTGTTTTTTTTTCGGCACTTGTATTCCGCTGCTTTTATTATTATTGTTATAATTTTTTGTGTGTGTGTTTGTGTTTTTTTGGGCTGCCTGAGCTGTCTGTTTCTGCTTTTGGCACTTAGACATTGCGTTACGCGCACTTTCGATGTCTACCGCCTGTCGTCCGCGTTTCGCGCATAACTTTTTATTTTTTGTTGGCTCATGCTCGCTTTGTATGCGGATGCGAGCACACAAATCGTAAAATATTAAATTTAATTTTTCAAATGATGTGTGAATGGCTTAGTCCTGATATATGATAATGGCTGTGCGTGGGCTATGCTCGCCCCATAAAAATAAGGCGAGTCGTCAGTTTTATTTACTTTTTTGCGCGCCTGGGAGAACTGTAATCACACTAGCAGCCGAGCCGAGCTGCCAGTCATTCGGCAGAGTCAATTATCCTTTTTGTTTTCCCAGCGTTATGAGTTTGTTTGCTTATCATTTTCCGCTTGCAGAATATTTTCACTCATACCCGGCCGTATGATGGAAAATATTCTGACAACAATTCTTCTCTTTACTTCTTTGTAGCGAATAAAAAATCGCCTTTGCGTGCTAGGTGATTCTGCCTGGGAACATAATTTTAAAACCAAATGAACTTTCCGAAAACAAATTTCATTGGTCTGTGATAAGTGAAGGTCAAGCAAAAAGCAACAAGCGAAGAGAAAATTTTTTATGAAAACTAAAAAGCAACCACAAACGGCACGAAGCGGAACAAAACCACAGAAAAGGCAACACCAACATTTTCCAAATTAGCAAAATTGTAGAAATTATTTAATGCATCAAATCGTTTGCGTATAAAACTCGACAGCAGCAGCAGCAACAAAAGTGCGGTTTCACACAAAAAGGCGGTCATTAAAACAAAAAGTAAAAACAAAAAAAGAAACCAAAACCGAAAACCTAGCCAAATTATAACACAATTTATTTATATCATCAACTGCAAGGCGGCAGAGCAGGCAGCAGGCACTTCATTAAGCATCAAAGCGAGCTGCGTGCAACCGCAAAACGTGCAAATTCCGCACCGCAGCAGCAACTAGGAACAGCAGCCACTAGCAACACGCAACCCAGCAGGCTCCCAGCGCAACTGTAGGCCGGAAAATGTTGGCTATGCCCACGCTGATGATGCCAGCCACTGCACAGATGACGCTGAGCGCCGCCCACGGAAAGCCCTACGAGACAAAGCTGCTGGCCATCCACCAGACGCACCTGCAGCAGCAGCAGCAGCAGCAACAGGCGCCCGCCCCCCAGCAGCAGCAGCAACAGCAACAGCAGCAGCAGTCGCTCAACGGCAAGCAGCAGGCACAGCAGCAGCCGCAGCAGATGACCATTGTCACCACTCAGCAGCATCAGCAGCAGCAGCAGCAGCAGCATCCCCAGTCGCAATCGCCGCACCAGCAGCAGTCGCAACAGCAGGCCGCTGCTGCCGCCGCAGCAGCTGCTGCAGCTGCCCATCACCAGCAGCAGCAGGCGGTGGCTGCCGCCGTTTGTGCCGCCCAGCAGCAGGCGGTGGTGGTGCAGCAGCAGCAGCAATACCAGATCCACTCGCAGCAGCAGTCGCCGCAGCAGCAGGTGCTCAGCATCTCGCCCAAGCAGGGTAAGCTTATAAAATTTAACCATACAATTTAATGATATAACTATTAAATTTGAACTACTACCACAAAAATAGATATAACCTTAAGAAACTGTAGGTCATTGCATTTCTTATATATCAGAAACGGAGCTATATATCAAAAGCCACCCTCGTTTGCAATACTTATGTACTTAATAATGCTTCTTCGATTTCTTTTTGTGTGT
The DNA here is from genome assembly GCF_035046125.1 of Drosophila serrata. Taxonomy (NCBI): domain Eukaryota; kingdom Metazoa; phylum Arthropoda; class Insecta; order Diptera; family Drosophilidae; genus Drosophila; species Drosophila serrata. Next base: position 10,843,966 of record NW_028257280.1, on the reverse strand, counting down.
TAATGTTAGTGTTTCCTGCGCGTAATTGTCATAATCGATACGTTGATGGGGTAGCTAATAAATTTGCGGCCAGACGGGGCAACTCCTTTGACGATTCCCTGATGGATGAGAACCAGCCCCATTTGTTTACGAGGTCCTGCAACACTTTAGGCACTTATCGATTGGCTTTTATTGCCTGCCTACGCCTATGGCCGTGTCCTGGTCTCCGTCCGAAGTCCAAGTCGCAGGTCCTTACAAATTTCACGGGTTTTACGAGCAGCTCGAGCAGTTCAAGTAATGCTTTTTATGGTTTCGTCGTAAAACTCGGCCAAGCCTCTAATAGCTGTCTAATGTTATTTGCCCTCAAAACGAGGCCCGCGTGTTTGTCAAAGTTTACGTTTTCACTTACGCTCTGCGAGCTCTGCTCCAATCACAAGGAAGCAAAAACTAAAGACGTCGTCACGTATCCGTGGCCATAGAATTATGTAGGTAGGTGTCTGCCTTTGTTACCGTGCTAAATCAAATAGAAATCAATTTGAAATTATTGACAATTTCCACATTGGCATTGGCTCAGTCAATCGACTCGATTCGATTTTGATTTCGACTCTGGGACTCCGGATTCGGATTCCCTGGTTTTGTCATAGTTGGCATTCTGACTAAACGAAAGGCAAACACAGAGCCACACACACATTTGCCTTGTGGAAAAAGAAAAACAAACAGAAGGCGTGGGCGGGAAAGCAAATACCAGGAAGGAGGGAGGCGTGGCCGTTGTCTGTCTGCCGTTTGTTGTTTCCTCTGTTGAAAAGTGCACTGGGTAAACACGAGACGTTGGGCCAAGACGAGACGATTCAGTCAAGTGCAGCGGACAACGCGACGTATACGTAACATTTAAACGCACGTCCACACTTGACCAGTTTGTGCGAAATGGGGAATTGAGAATCGAACCCGAGAACCGGAGTTCCGTTTCTAGAGTTTCGAAGGCAAAAAAACTTTGTTTCCCAAGTTTGCTGCCGTTGCTTTGCGGCAAATTTGTTTTTAAATTTGCCGAGCAGTGCGCCCGTCGAGTGTCTGCTTGAAAATTTTCAATTGAATTCGTCGTTGGATGTAGAAACAAATTGCCAAAAGCGACTGACACAAGAGCGCAAAAAAAGTTGTAAGCAAACAGACAAAGGGCGCAGTGAACAGCGAAGTAGCTGAATTTGGCTTATAAAGTGGCCCGATGCGCTCCTTTTTTTCCCCTCCCTACTGGCTGCCTCTGGTTTTTTTTTGTGCCAGTGTCGCAACCGGCAAATGTCGTCCTTTGTTAAACTGTAAGGACGTTGACTGATGCGTTCGCCCAGGCGTTGGCACAGCTGCCAAGTAACCCCGCCATTGTTGCTCCTGGCCAGCGCCAACTTTAAACAGGTGATCGATTTTTTTTCTTGGACGCACAAGTTTACCACCGGGCGAAAGAATTTAATAACATTTTATTGAATGCGATGCGATTGGGGAGAGGGGCGGGAAAAATTTAATCCGCTTGCAGGCGGCTTGCGACACCTATCATATATTAAATATGGCATATTTAAATTATAAAATAAAATGGAATAAAGTGGAGCCTATAGACGGTAGATTATGGCTGATTTTGAAGCCTATTTAGAGCTGCTTCCATGCCCCAATGGAAATTATTTTATTTCGCTTTTTTGCCTCGCTCCATCGATTTGCATATTCATGTTTTGGTCATAACGATATTTTTTGCTCAACACGGCGCGATTCAATTGAATAAATAAGCATATTAAATGTTTACCGACAGCTGAAAAACTGAAAAGGCTAAAGCAAATAGTGGAAAATACCTGGTGCTTAAATTAGGGATTCAACGCAGGCCCTGAATATGTTCTACATATATAGGGGAAAAACACTATAAATTCCGCTGGAGAAGCAATTAAGAGAGACGTGTAATTAGGCTGATGCATTCAGGACAGCAGCAGCTCGGAACTTTTGCCGGGTAAAAAGGCACTCTTAAAGTGCAAAAATAAATTCAGTTCGGCGTCTGCCGTTGAGTTAATGCATTTTCCGCTTCCATAGTCAGACACAAAGACCGAATCGTGTGCGAGTCGTGTCCTTCTGCAGTTTCCTCTTCCCTGGCACTTTCCCCTCTTCGTCCTGCGCTAATGATAATGCTGATGATGATGACGATTATTATTGGCAGGCAGTGCATTGCATGCCGAGTGCATTTTGTCAACCTGCTCGGCCGCTAACTCATCGCCCATTATCGTCATTATTGTGGCCGTTAAGTACGTTTGCCGCCATTAGGCCCTTCCCTTCGGTTATAATAATGCCTTAAATATGCCAGCAACGTGCTCTCGAGCATTTTTATTTCTGCCAGAATGCCTTGTGGCACATGCAGGAGACAGGAGACAGGAGGCAGGGTGCCATTGCAGCTGCTCAATGGTTTCTAAAATTGAAAACTATATATCAATTGGCTAGGCCACGGCGATAGTTTGTCGTCCAGTCTGGACCGGAGGCTTCTCCTTTGTCTGGCTCGGAGGTGCCTTCCAGCTGCTGGTCCTTGATCCTGCTTGCTGTTGCTCCTTTTCTTATGGGCTTTCATTTATTTGCTATTAACCTGTCATTGTTCATTTTTATTATTGTGCTGTTTTTATGCTCGCTTTTTGCGCTTTGTCTGGCCTTTCAGCTGTTGTTGTTTGTAGTTGTTGCAATCATGTCTCGCGGCATTTTCCGGCTCTTGCACATGTGTGTGTGTCTGCGAGTGTCCCTGTACGTGTGCAATAAATTGTTATTATCGCCGCGTTGCAGCATGTCGTCGTCCTTCCGAAGGACTTCGACTTGTCCTCGGCGAGACCATGCAAAAGATTTATAACTTTTATTATTATTGAAGCTTATTTGCCGCTTTATCTGGCCCCGACTCCAGCTCCCAGCTCAGCCATAGTTTACGACTGGAAAATCAATCATACGCCATGTTTGACGCCAAGCATCACCTGACGGCAGAAGGAAAAGAGGGACTTCTTGCCCGATCCCGATCCCGAGCCCGTTCCCGGTCATTGTCGTTTCGTATTAATTTTTCAACAGCCCCGCCTGACACTCATTGATGTTGGCTGTCATTAAAGTCTTTGCCCCGCTGTCCATTCGCTGTCCACTTTGGCAGCGACTTTGTCTGGCAGCCTGTCAGCCTGGCAGGTGACGGAATGCAGCTTGGAGGCAAAGAATCCCCAAAGGATGCACTTGCGAAAATAACTAGTTGATTTTTAAAGATAATTTCCTTATGGCGGAAAAGGTAAGGTAGCCATGAGAACAATTGATTTGAGGGAAAACTAATTTTAAATAAATGAAACATAATCTCTCTTCAAGGAATAGTTATTTTTCTCTGTGTTCTAGTGTACCATATATGGAACCCCATATACCATGGCATGCAGAATTCCCCTCCTCCAGCCTGGTCACTTAATTCAGTGGGAGGCGCAAGTTGGCCAGGGATTAGTATGCCAAGTGACGTCCAGCGGCTGATGCCTTGTTATTAAGTGGACGCTGCAGTTCCACTTCCACTTGCTGCTCTCGGACAGAGGCAAAACTTTTTACAAACGTCACTCCTGTCCAGCTCCTGGCATTCTCCTCCGGTTCGTCCTGTTCCACTACTTGCTGGACTCGCTCTTTTGTTTTTGCTTTTCTATTTCCCTTTTCTTTTCTTCTTTTTTTTTTTGCTAAATGCCAGCAAACAACAAAAGCAGCATAAGGCAGTTTGGACAGCCGGGATGAGCATACAACTACGTAGCTAATACTTTAGCAGCCGGATTAGGTTCAATTGAAGCGGAGGCGGGGGCGGGAGCGAGGCGGGTATAAAGGATAAGGGGGACACACAGGCTGGCCGTAAAAAAATCTCAAGCACAACCAGTACACACACACAGATGCAGCGCACACACCAGGAAAGCAGACGGAGAAAAAGTGGAAGGAATAAAAACTGTTGTAGCTGGCATTAAAGTTTAAACGTTGGTAAATTCCTACAGCTTCCGCTTTGTTGGACTTCACGACAGTCACTGTGGGGACAAAGGACCGCTTGACTGGACAAGGCCAGGTAGATGGAGGTGGCGCTGAATTGTAGGATGTGGGATGTGGCCACACAGGTGCGTCGATGTGCGTGATGGGTGCAAATGAAAGGGCCGATTACAAAATCGATCAAGTTGCCTTTCAGTAAGAGGGGGAGAGAGAGCGAGTGAGTGAAAGAGGCAGAAAGTCAAATATCCTGTAGCAGCTTTGTCTTACTATGTTAGCAGGCAATCCCTTAGCTCGGCTTCTATAGTTACATTTCCACACATCTTCATTCATTTTCCTTTTCAGAATCGAAAAGAAACCTTTAAATTTGTTTGCGCTTTAAATGGTTTTTCGATTACCTCTCGTTCAATTTGGATTTTCGAGCCTGCTGGATACGCAAATAAAATGCGAGCATTCGTCCTTTCCCCAAAAAACATTGCATACTTTTATGCGCTGCGGCCACAGATAAAAACGTTTGGCGGCGCATCATAATACAAGCGCACACAGAAGTGAGCATATGGTGGCACCATTGTGTTTGTTATCCTGCGGGCACAGTATCCACATGGACCCAACCACACACTCACACACCCACATACACATGGACGATGGGCCCAGGACTCGTAATTCTGCAATCGTCAATCATGATCAATGTTTTATACACGGCATTTTTAAATGCCATCCAGTCGGACGACTCACATGCAAATGTCTGCGGCTCTTCCTGTGGAAAAATCAATAATAGCCAAGGGGGCTTTAAGGTTCGCTACCACTGGGTCCACGGGTCGACGTGGAGAGTCCGAGGTCAGCCGAGTGGGGGGGTCAGTGAGCGGTTCCTGCCGGGCAGCCATTTTGGCATTCGGGTCGCTAACGGCCGGAGAGAACCCTGCGCCTTTGTCTTTTGTCTTCGGCGCCTGTTTGGAGGCTGTCGCAGCCACAGGACCTGGACACGGAGACCGGCCATAGCTGTGGCACCGGGCACAATGCAGCAGTCAACGCATCTGACATTGTCAGCGCAGCAGCAGCAGCTGGCAGGGGTGTGGCTGTGGTTAGGGTTTTTAAGGGGGGCTCTATGTAAAGCAGCCTCTTCATTCAGGAGTAGAAATTTAATGAGAAAACACATTAAAGGGCTCTGGGTTACTTTCGAATAATTTTCAAATTGATTCCTGCGAAGATCTAGTTTTCTCGTATCTGAATTCCATGAGATATATAATTAAATAAGCTATAAATAATTTAAATTTAAATAAATTAATAATGCTTATAGTTTCTTGTCTCCTTTGAGGAACCCCCTTAAAGCTACGCTACAGCTACGCTGTTTACAGATTGTGTTGGTTATGAGATTGTGCTATCTTGGTCATCCTCCGGCCATGACCATCGTCAACAGTCCTGGCATCCTTTTCGAATGACTAACAGCAGCTGCGGTCGACTGAGGCAGAGAGACAGAAGCAGCGACCGCACAAAAAGCCACAAAGCCACATCCGTCTGTGCGCCGCTTGGGTCGCTCGCTGGCTGCTCTTGGGTCGTGGCCTGGCCTTTTGTTCTGCAGCTGCCGCGTGACCGGCCAAACAAGCGGCACCACCTTGCCACCACCCATCCAGTGGTGCTGCTCCCCTACCCCACCCTGGAGCCCCCTTACAGACTTTGTGGCATCCGCGACAGTTCTCCCATTCGCCCTTTCGCTGATTTGTATATTTCGTGGCAGCATAATTTATTGATTGAGTGTTTGGCCAGTCCACAGCCACAGCCACAGCCAAGGGTGGACCATGGACCATCCCCATGGACCACACTATGCCCCCTCTTGACCGATTCACTCTCCCCCCTTTGGACAGACAAAACACCACTTCACCCCTTTCCGTGGGGCAGCAAACATGGTTCCGATTCCGACTTTCAATTGTCATTGCGAATATTTCAGCTTGTTCCTTTTTGCAGCGTTTTGTTTTGCTGGCCCTGCCGGTTTGATTTTGTCAGCTACGCTTTGTTGCGCTTTTCGCCAGCTCTGTCTGCCACGAGTTTCCCGCCTTTGCTCCTCGACTTTTCCTTGCTTTTCCCCAACGTTAACAGTGTTTTTTGCATCGAGACTAACACCAACCGCCGACCCACCGACACCGATGGAAATTTAAATTGGTTTGTTTTGTACTGCGGCGGCTTCTAATGCACTGAGCAGAAAAATGGTTTATTTTGAATTTTTTAAGAATTTAATTATATATTTTATTAAAGAATTATAGCCACAAGGAATCGTTTTTAGGAGATTTAAATAAATCTAGCATTCTTAAGTACTACTCTATTTTTTCTGCGTGCACCATTGCTTCTGTTTCCTAGCTGCGCTGCCATAAAATTGCAAATTGCAATTCGCTGGCAGGTCTTGGTCTTTTCCCATTTCGCTACCGCTTTTCCGCACTTTTCCCTAGCACTCCACCCGAACCCCTAAAGATGTCTGGCAGACATCAGCGTCATGCTGCGCATCGTTGACAAAGTTACGAGAAACTGTGGTAAATTTTATTTGAATTTCCAATGCATCTGCTGCTGCTTTTGTGCTAACCCCGGCAGCTGGTAGCTGCTGTCTTTGTTGCTGTAACTGCATCTCGTTGCGGTTAGGAAGCGTTGATGAATGGAATGCAGTTAACGCCCGAAAAGCGTGTCGCTTCCCTTGATTTTTCTCGCCATTCCTCCAGTTTCCCGCTCTGTTTTCCCTGTGTTTCAGCCAGCAATTAATCATGGCCCCCGGGGCTTCTGCTTTCCCAATCACTTTCTGCTTCATTAATGATCGCAGCCAGCCGCAAAAGATAAGCCAGGCAGAGCAATTTTTAATCATAATGGGATCTCAGGATCCAAGGCCAATCGCAGGCCCACATCCTCTTCGCGCTCTCCCAATCCCAGAGGGCCATGTCAAACTTGTTGAGGAAGCCCGCATCATTGGGAAAAGTCAAGACAAAGACAGCATGTCGAACAAGGACGGGGGCCATGCTTTAATGATAACAATAAAACAGCTCACACAACGCGAGCAGGCATCAATGTCACATATGAGGGGGTGGGAGGGTCTAAGGGAAGACACGGGGAAAATCATGGAAAGCGCACCAGCACAACTTTCAACTTTTACAGCAGGGCAACAAAAATAAAAGCATGTGGGTGTTTTTCCCTGAAAAATTGCGACAGCAGCAGTGGCAGCTTCTGCGTTAAATCAAAAAATTATATAGTCATATAGTCGGGCGCACACATAACCGACACATGGCCCCATACAGGAGCAACATGCTCGTTTAGGTGCGGGTCCTGCGAGCTTGGGAGCTGGGAGCTGGGAGCTGGGAAGCCCCTCCAAGTGATAAAGGCATGGAGCAGCGGAAAAGCCACGGCTGGCAAAAATTAATTTATAATAGGCATCCTTTATGAGATGACAAGGCTGCTGAATAAGATAATGGCATCAACGAGCGGCAGACAAATGGCAAAGGCAGCCGCCTTGCCGGGATTTGTGGCCCGAACCGGTCGCATGTTTTTGGCAAATAACGAAATTACTTATCGCTGGCAAACGATGAAAGCCCGGCTAAAATAAGATGAAGCTTGTAAGCTGTTGCTAATAAATATTTAAAAATGTTTTTCTACTAGCAGCATCCCTAGCGCTCGTGTGTGTCATCTGTGAGTGGAAAATGAGAAAATGTGATTTTTGCAGTACGAGACGGAGCAGAGTTCAGCCAGTGTGAACTGGCAATTAATTATGCAACACGAGACAGGAGCAAATTACATGGTCAAAAGGGTGGTCAGTGAACCCAATCCGAGCCAAGCCAAGCCACAGAGAGGTCCTGTGGGGTCCTTTAAAGTCTCTCGTTAGCTCTGCATATCATATATCTCATTTCGAACATCTAATTTAAGATTTATACCTGGCCCAGCCATCTATCGCCAAATGAACCCCGGCAATCTTTTCGCCTGCCGTCGTTTAATGTCATTTAATGTCGCTCATCGGCATTAACCCAGCCAAGCTGCACAAACACTGCCGTGAGCCCACGTATCCTTGAATCCAAACTGATATGGCTGATACGGGGCGCTGGCAATAAAACGTATTTTATGAGCAAATTATGTTTATTAGTGCGTCAAAATGTCAACATTATGCACGACAAAATACATATTAAAAAGTACATATAAAAGATGAAATATGAAGACAGACACACCACTCACGTATACGGGCCATAAAAGAGCCTTGCCTGCCTGCTTTTTTTTGGCAGCCAATTTTGAGAGTAAGGTAATTCCAGGGCCAGCTCAAAAGCACCGCAAGCCAGACGACAGAAAACAGACGACAGACGAGTGTTGGTCAAAGTGCACAAGGGGCCAAGGGTCAAAAGGACAAAGGGATAAAAGCAGGGACGAGATGCAGGGCTGCAGGCATTGTAATGCGGCCTTGTCCGTTGTCTACATTGTGGCAGCAGATATAATTCGATTTGCAAGCACAAGCAAGCACACGATTCGAATATGAAAATGGAAATCATCGTAAAATTTCTGGCAAAAAAAAGGAAAAAGGGTACACAGGAAAAGAAAACTAAAGGTTGTATGGTATAAATAAGAAATTTACTGATGGAGCTCAGCATTTGAAGATTATTGAGTGCCTGACACTTTGAAATCCACTTAAGTATCCCTATTTTCTCGCTGTGTAAGAAGCCAACGAACCGGATAACAACAAGCAAATTACAACAATGGCCAAAGCAACATTGTTGCATCACAGAACGCGCCGCGATGCATGCTAAAAGTAATGCACAATGACAAACGCTGAAGCTGAATCACCAGCAAAAGCTACTACCCTTACCAAGCCACCACTGGCTAGGCACCACCCAAATCCGGCTAAAAACCCCCGGGGACGAGTGCCACAAAGACTGGGCCAGCATATAAAAATAGTGGCTGTGGATGGAGGAGGAGCGCTGCGATTGCGATTGCAGCCCACGCAGGATGCCCAACGCGCATGACGCGCAGCAACGAGCGCTCCTCCAACCGCCACCGCCAACGCCACCAAAGACTCACTGGCTGCCGGGCGGGTTGTCCTGTGCCTGTGCCGCTTTTCCCCCCTTTCCAAGCTTTGGCCGCTCCCCGGCATTTTCCGCCAGCGGAAGCTGACGAAATGTTGCCGATGAGCATTGCTAACGATGTGGGCAAGAACAACACACACACACACACCGCCTACGAGGACGAAGCGATGACGATGAAACGATGACGAGGACGTGAACGAGAACGAGCGCGAGTACGAGGACTCTCGCCCAGGACGAAGGCTGCAGCAACAAAATTGCAGCTAGCCACTTTCTTCCTGGGCGGGAATTGCATTATCTGCTCGTGTGTTTTTATTTGCCGTCTGTCTTTGTTGCTGTTTTTTCTATTTTTCCAGCTTCGGCTGCCCTGCATTTTCCGCCCAAAGCCCAATGCCTTTTTTGTTTTTGCCAAGCTCGTCGTTGCCCATCGCTCGTCGCCGCTCTTCGGCGGGTGGGCGTAAAACTTTTAAATTAGAAATTTTTGTTAGTTGCAGAAATGGTAACTGGACTGGAGACAAACGGGGGGTCAGAAAGTGAAGTGTTGGGGAGACCAGCACTCAATAGTTTTTTACACTTTGTTAGTCGGTTAGTTTTTTGTAGTTGTTTTTCTTTTTATTTAAGTTTCATTTCGTTGTTTTTGTGCGCTACCCGCTGCCCGCTGCATTGTGGTTTCTATTGGCACTCGCCAGTTGCTATTAATTTTTAATTTTTTCTTTCGGTTTTCCGTGTAACACTTTGTGGCAGACATAAGCGGCCAACTCGCCGTCGTGAGGTCAAACTTTTTAATGCAATTTTCAGACCGGGAGGGGGAAAAGTCGTTGTAAGTTGAATAAAGCAAAGCCTGAATGATTTGTAAACAATCGAGGGCTTATACGAAATTGATGAATTTAAAAAGTGATTTTCCCTTCTCACCTCTTTTTCTTCGAGCCAAAAGAAGAAAATAATGTAGGAAAAGAAAGAAATGGGAGAAAACCCATTAAGGTTTCGTGGGCACTGCTTTTTGGCGTCTTTATTTGGCTTCCTTTGTGCACCGCCTCCCCCAACTTGTTATTACCTATTCGGCCCTGGCCTAAAGCTTAACAAAAGATGATGTGATTGAAATTCGCCCCCCCTTTCGCAAGGCACACTCAAACACACACAGCAAAAAAAAAGAGAGTAAAAGAAAGAAAGCCAGGGAGGTAAACCTGAAGCCAGAGATAATTTCAGCAATACGCGTCACCTAATGGCATTCCGCAAATTGTTTGTTGAATTCACGGCAAGGGCAAGCGCTTGTCAAAACCGTCTGAGATTCGGGACTCTCGCTTCCTGCCATCCTTCGGCCTCCCCTTGGCCTGGCCGTATAAAAAAAGGTTGTCATGCTGCCAAGGAGTGGCGAAGACGATGACAAAAAACAACAACTTAATACCCAGCTGATGCCTATTAAGCACAGCATTTGTGGCACCACCACTCCTGCCCCCAAAGCACCCCCACTGTGCAACGCGCTGCGTGTGCTTTGCCTTGATTTTGTGGCTGTGATATTTTCATTTGCTTGATTTGTTTTGGCATAATTCTGCCATCGTCTCGACTTAGACCCCGACTTTTGCGTCTATTTTTTTGTGCTTTGGTATTATTGGGAATTTCGGTGAGGCTAGTGTTTGGATCCTAGCATCGTTAGGGTTTTGCAGAACCGCAAATCAGCATTTCTTTTTGCAGGGAGGGGAAAACGGACGCCTGAATAATGGTCGCCCTTGCTCGCATTAAGCATTCGCCATGGTGGCTCTGGCTCCACTAATTTGGGGATGCCAAGTGACGATGCACACGTAGCAACAATAATTTCGGCTAATTGCTCTCTGAACAGCAATTTAAATGCGAAATGAATTCTGTGAGGCCACACGCCCACAAAAAGGGGGATGGATGGTGCGGGGAATAGTTTCGCCCAGTTCGCATTCATTTCATTGCCCTGCGCTACTGCAGTTGTAATAAAATTACGCATACGCTGCGTGCGCCCACTGCTGGCCCGGTTGCATATTAAAAACGAGTTTGCCACAGTCTGCCAGGCGGGCAGTATGGCCCAGTATTTTCCAGACCAGAAACCGGACCGTCTCGTCATACATGTCGGAGTATGACTTTCATTGCAATTCATATCTGAGCTCAGACATCGCAGCAGCTCGGAAAATAGCAGAAATTAAATTTGTCTCTCGACTGACAAATGTCCCCCGAGTGGGCAAAACCAGAAAAGTACTTGACGATACGTAAAAGTCAAGTCAAATTGCAGGGGACCACCTCTCACCCAGGGATCCCATACCCTGGACTCTCATCCCTCATCCCTTATACCCATACCCATTCCCTTTCATAAGTCAGCTTGTAATGTTGTTAAGCATCCAAAGATACTGTCACTGTAGTGGCCACAGAATGGGACTTGGCCAGGGATGAGGGGATGGAAGGCGGCTGCCAGGACTCTTCTGGCTGTATCTGCAGCTTTGTATCTTTAGTGCTGCCGGCGGTTGCAGAACCTCGGAGTCGGCAACTTCAACTTGGTCTGGGTTTTCTGGTTTTTCCAGCTGCCGTGCTCCTTTCCCTGGGTCTGGGTGTGGGCTGAAGAGCAGCTGATGTTGATGATGATACACACTCAAGTGCGCTTTGGGTACAGCAGTTGAGTAAATACACAAAACACGGACAGGACGAGAGGACTGCCCTCAGACACACACACTGGCAGACTATACAGGGGTGTGTGTGTGTTGTATACACATACGATATGCGCAATATGGCGAACTGGGAGCGTTGACGTTGACTTTGGCGCTGTTGCCGCTTTACTTATTTATGCCAATTTTTGGGACGCGTGTATATGTATATGAGTGTGCCTGGCGGATTGTGGCTCGTTTGTTATTGTTGATTTTCGGCTGGCTTTGCTTGCTATTTAAGCATTTAAAGCAAGATGCTACGTGAGCTGAATGCCGGAATTACGCCATTTACACTGCAAAGAAGACTGGGCGAAATTAAAGCCTTAATTCAGCACGAAGCAGTTTAAGAGATAATCAATTAATGCAAGGATTTTCATACTTTTAGATGAAGCTATAAGGATATGTGGAGAGCCAAGTTCTGGCAGCTTTTCAGGAGAGCCTTTCAATTTGGTTTTTAAATATTTGGATGAATATCAAATAACTTATTCATGGCTTTACATTTATTCTCTGTAAATGGATGTTTCTGTCAGAAATGTTACATTTAGTTTTGCAAAAACCATCATATTTTTAGGTAATCTGATAAACTGATGGAAATAGAGATATTTCCCTCCATTTTACCTCGTAGAAAATGGACTAATTTATAGAATGTAACTGATATTAGCCACCTAGCACACACTGGCACTCCCGTCAGGGTCCACCAATACCCCGGGGGCATTAAAGACCACCAAAGCCAAACCAATCCCGTATCCAAATCCAAATCCAAATCCAAATCCACAACCAAAGGGAAGCGTATCAGGAAACGAACCAAACAGCCGGCACAAATTTAACCAACTGAAGCCACTTGGGAATCACTCTGACATCGCTCCCGCATTGGTTTTATTTCATTAGTTGTGCGCCAATTTAAATATTTAACGAACATTGCCAGTTGCCAGTTGATGGCATTTGCCGGCAGCTTTAAATTGACAAAAGCGAAAAAATAGAATGGGGGAAAATGAACGCGACTGTGGCATAGATTAAATTTCCGCTCTTATGAATGCGCGTAGCTAATAGAAACGGTGCTGCTGGGTGGCTTTTCTCGGGGGGTGGCTGCTGGGCGGGCGGCCTTCGAGGGGCGGGAGCTGCATATATTTTGAGCTAGGTCCCTGCTGATGCCGCACATCGGTGAAGCCTGGTTTGTCCCTGGTCCCTGGTCCCTGGTCCCCGGCCGACGCTCGTCAGTTTCAAATGTCCGAAAAAAGAAATCCAATTTGCCGGGCTCGCGCTGGCAATGCCCCATGGACATGCGTTAATAAAAAAAAGAGTCCCGTAAAAACAATGGCACAAAAAACTGGCGACGGCTGCAGCCGGGCATCCACATCCAAATCCACAACCGAGGGGGCCATGGCCATGGAAACGTGTAGAAAATAAAAATTTCTATTTAAATGGCAAAAATCAACAAATGCAACACAAAACAATCTAAAACACAAATCGAAATTAAATGACCGCACTTGCACACAAAAGCGAGATCCACACAAGGCTCACACATACACTCGAAAAAAAAAAATAATAAAAGGGAGACCAGAGGAGAGCAAAGGCAAAAAGGCTGGGGGAACATGGCAAAAACAAGCCACTCGTGGCCAACACGGAAATACAACAAAAAAATGGCCGAGAGTTTGGGGCAACAAAAAAATGGAAAGCAAGTGACTGAAATAAAGTGCAGCAGCTGCGCAGCTGTCCAGAAAAAAAAGGTAACAAGGTTTGTAGGTGCAAGAGGGGAGACAGAGAGTAAAGGGGGGGGGGACGGTGATGGTCAACATGCCGGCCGCTTTTCCAAATACATGTAAATGTATATGTGTGTATGTGGGTGTGCGGAAAATGCCAGACGCGGGTTGTGCAATTTCAACATTTCATTTAGCGGCAAGTTTTGAATTTGATTTTGGCATTTCTATGCGTTTTTTCTTTATATTTCTTTTTGTATTTTCATTGTTGGCTGAATGAGTGGAAAAAATAGCATTAAAAAGCTCTACAAGACCTTGGCTTTGAACCCTCACTAAAATGGATATATCCTTTAATTTATTACTTTTATATATGAAATGTATTCCTGGCATTGTTCCTTTAAATAGATTTCCATTAAAGCTTTACTAGTCAGTTGTGATTTTTTTGAAATTTTGATATTTTCTAAAGGTTATTTCGTTATTTTTAATTATTTTTCATTTGTAATCCTCTAGCTTATATCACTGAGCAGTTGAATGATCTCATTTCGGGCCCACTTTAATGCCTTTTTCCTTTTTGGCCGCTTGCGACAACCAAATTAATTAACTGCAAACGTGCGAAACTAAATGAAGTCACTTGCCAGCTTTTCCATGAATAAGCCCAAACCCTTTACAATTAACACTCCAACGCCCATTGTGTTTGAACCCGAAACTAACCCGAGACCGAGACCGACCCGAGAGTCCAGTCCCTAGTCACACCCAGACGCATATGTGTAACATACAGGAGGTCATGTTGGGAGTTGGGGAAAAAGGAAAATGGGAGTTTTCCCCACCATTACTATCACTATTACTATTACCACACCGGCGTTTTTGGGGTGCCTAACGAGTGACACAATGGAAAGCGTTCCAACAGTGTGGATATATCAACACCTACACACAGGACACACTCTCACCTGTCCCAGTATAACAACTAAAACTGGTCGAGCGACAGAGACAATAAGTGTAATGGATGCGTCGGTCGGAAAAAGAGAGAGGGAAAGCCTTTGGCGGCGGAAAATAAAAACGGTAACCGCAATTTGACCCAGGTTTTTACTTGCTTTACATTTCGTGGCGCCCGACAAATATGCAGATTGGCACACCCGCCCAGCTCCACCTGTGTCGCGTTTACCTTTAACATGTGCTACCCACCAACAGCGACAGATACATTTTCCGAGCGGGGGGTGGCCTTTCTGTTTACTTGCCGAATCCCTCCATCCCCTGTCCCCTGAGCGATGTGCAAACGCTTATGGCAGCGTTAAATGTACGCCGGGGGTTGTTGGCGGGGATGTTGTCTATAACTCTGCAGTGCGTGTGTATTGAGTTTACTCCGAGAGCCCCAGAGCAAACATATGAGAACCCCAAAGAGCACAGAGAAAAATCGTTCTAACTTTAAAAGTATATTTTAAAAGCTAATTAGAAAGGGTTCCTTTAAAAGAGATCTATTTAAGTTTGTATAGGAAGTTGTATATTTCTTAAATATACGAACCAAAAGGTTATATATCATAACCCTTTTATAATAATCAACCCCTTTTATTTTCGTCCAGTGATCTGTATAGATTCCTTAAGCCAAGTTTGTTTTGCTTTCCGACCAATGCTGCTTTTGTTGTTCGTTGGCCTAAACATAGGCAATTTCCATTTCGCCTATGTCTATGTGTGCAATTTCTAATTTATAAGGCAATCCCCTACTCTGAAGCACTCTGAGCTGCATTTCTTGGGCTGTCCTGCCTTTTTTCGATTTCAGCTACGCAAATTCACTGTCGTCTTCTGTTTTCCTGCTGCTGTTGCATTGTCTCTTCACACGATTGTCAACCCCAAAAAGGAGCAGGAGCTAGAGCAGGAGCAGGACCTGGAGCTGGCAAATAGGAAAATAGCTGGCAGTAGGCTACTAGCATTTAAATGCGAAATTCGCACGCGATCTGGAAACAGAATGTGGGACCAGGGACCCTGCCACATTTAAATCAAATTATTGACATTTGTTTAAAGGCCCGCCTGGTGGCTCGCATACAAATGATTTAAGTTTTTCGGCCAACACTTAAAGTCCTCGAGCGGAGTCAGCACTAAAAGGGATCCGGGACTTGACTCGAGACCCTGATAAGAGTCGAGGATTGCCGGGGATGATGATTTTGGGGGTTGTGCTTGGGCCTGGGACCGGGTGGCATTGCCCCGAGGCAGCAACCCTTTTGCCGCATTTGCGTTTACGTTTGCCTCCGCCTTTGCCTCTGTCATGTTTTGTTTTTAATAGTTACTGAATCTCATTAGAATTTAGATGAGTCTTAATGAGTCATTGTTTTACACGTTAGACGAACGGAGAAGACGACGCCGGTGGCAACACAAACAGCAACAATAATACACACACAAATACAGAGTGGGAGATGGAAGGAATAGTGCACTGCTCCCAAAAGTTTCCGCTTCCAGTCACGAAAACATGAAAAGGTAGCGAAAATTCCGCGCACAACTTCCCAGCCCAACTCAGCCCAGACCCCTGAAAGCACTCTGCAAAGGAAGCGAGTCACAACACAATGAAATTTTCATTTGATCTGCGCGACGCGACGACTTGATGAGGCTGCACCACCCCAACCACCATCGCACCCACCTTTTCCACAAGGTTATTGCCATCAGAAGTACACTGAGGAGAAAACCTTAAAGGTGTACAATGAGAGCAGAACAGAGATATTTTAAAGGAAAGAACCTCTTAAATTCATGAAAATCCAATCCAATAAATATTAATTTAAATCACGATTTAATATATATAAAGCAATCTAAGAAAGCTAAAAGTAATTAGTTCCTTAAAGCCTTAAATGTTTTGTTCATTTTTCTCTCTGCACCAACACAATACAAAGGACTGTGGTGGGGCTCATTTAAGTGGCAACTTAAATGCCACGCACACTTGCGGAAATGATGCTGACTCCGAGCTCGGTTATCTAAGACCCAGGGGAGAATGGCAAAAAAGGTGGCAAAGGATTGCGGCTGGCAGCTTTGCGGTAATCAGCATTAAAAATCAGCATTATCAGCGTCAAGGCGGCACGACATTCCCGTTCTTATGGCGACAACGAGTTCAGAGAGTTGAAATGCCTTAAAGTGACTGCCGTTTCATTAGCAAGTCAAGTTGATTGGCTTTTCAGTTTCAAGCTTCAAGTTTTGCTGCACAAACAGGCGTCTAGCAGCTCATCTGCAGTTGCAGTTGCAGTTGCGAGGGTGTAATCAAGATGAAATTAAAGAGCAAAGTTTGCTTTAAGTCGACTTCTGCAGCGGCCAGCGCTAATTAGATTTTTTAGTTCCATTTAGCAGGGTCCAGTGTCCGCGCTCTGCTTCCATTCTTTGCTTTTCATGCAAATGAATGAAATTAAAAGCACATTATACTTTATAATGCGCCCTGATTTGCGCAAAGGAAATTTAATTTAAAGATTTGCTGAGCCAGGACACCCTCCTCTGTATCTCTCCTACACTTTTGCCATATCGGCGATATATCAGTTGGCTTTATGTATCCCCAGATAACCGCAGTGCCAAATTGTGGGCATAAGTGACTCTCAGAAGGACATAAATGCGGCAGGAACCCAATTGATTGGGATTGGCCAGCCATTTAGCTATCCAACCATCCATCCTGCCAGCCGGGCCGGCATTGATCAAAGTCATAAGTCAGCGGCATACAAATCTCCATGTAAATATCCTTTTACAGTTGAGTTGTCCTTTTCGGACATCCCGGGATGGCACAGCACGTCTAAGCAACTGGATTATTAACATTTCAATATAATTTGTGGGCCCGGTTCATATTCAAGGGGAGCGAGCGAGGTCGGCCGTCGGGGCTTGATGGGTTGCCCAACTTTTCCTGCTGACGTCTGGGAAAATTAACGCGCCTCAGGACTTTGATCCTTTTTCTTTTTATATATACGCATATACGCATCCGTATATGTATATTTGCCTGGCAACCCGCTGCGTGTTAGTCTTCCGTATTTGCTTACATATTCATCAATTTTTGGGTTAAGTTGTGGGCGGGTCCCGGGTCTCCGGGATTCTGGGATCCGGCCCGGGATGGCGATGTGGTTGTGGATGTGGAGGCTGGGGCGGCCAGCACGTTTTGCGGTTGTTGGCGTCAAATTGTTTTGCTTGTTTGGGGCTTTCTCTGTCACAGCGGGCGGTATCAGTCGGTCAGCTGGTGGTTTTTCGACCGCCGGCTAAGCGCTTTTAGCTTTAATGCACTCCACCACTTAGCCGGCGAGTTCATAATTGCCATTACGCATACGCCGTGTGGTCAGTTATGCTGTATGTCGGAGGCAGCCAAGCAGCGAGGCAGCGACAAAGTGAATTGCCAAATGAGATTGCAGGCGGCCCGGTCAATAAAACATTTGGGTCCACATCGATGGCACATATATCTTGGACGCGGGTCGAAAATTTTACTCCCAGGGGTAAAATCAGGCTGCCACATCCTGGCCGGAATCGTGTCCTCGATGGGGTTGCGTGTAATTAAGCGCTGCAGCTTATGTAAGACAAACAGGAAATAAGGTTTAGCACAAACGCATAAATAACAGCGGCAAATCAGTAAACTCTCTCTCACACACACACACAGGCACACCAAAGACAGTGTGGAACATAAATAAAGGCAAACAAACAATGAAAGCGGATAACATAAAATTTACAACAACTAAAGCCAACAAAGCAGTGGAAGCAGCACCCAGGCAAGTCAAGGCGTAAAATAGGATAGTTGTGCACTGGGCAAAATAATTATATAACTAGGAAATCAATAATGCAAATTAAATGAGCTATAAACTGATTTAAGGAAGGAACTTTAAGCTCAGACATCAAAAGATCAGGAAATACAACCTATCATATCAATAAGTGAACCAAGAAACTATTATTTAGCTCTCTTAATACTTAACCCCCCCAGAAGAGAATATTAATCACTCATTTTTAGTATTATTTTGTACCCATTATTTCTCTCACTGTTCACACATACACGTGTATACATCCTGAGTAGCTTCCGTCTTTAATCAAATGGTACAAGTGGGCGTGGCAGGAGGCATTCGGAAGGCGGCAGCCAACCCTGCTGACACACTTAGTCCAAAGGCGACTCCTTGCTAACCCCCGGCTCCTTCAAGCAGCTCTTTTTCCTCCCCGGCCACTCCACACGATCCCCAGCTAGCTCACTCACCTGGCTCACTCACCTGGCTCAGTTGGTTGTTAACGCTCTCGCAGAAGTAGAAGCCAGGCAAGCAGAAAGGGGACAGGTGCGTTCTTGGCAAATATACAAAACACTTGTAACTGCCGTGCAGCTAAGGATTTATGATTAATTTATGTACACATGGCTGTAAGTGTGTGTGTGTGTGTTGCGAGACAACGACAACGACAACGACAATGGGTGACTGTAACGATGGCAAAAACTTAATTAACTCATTACATACGCAACGTTTTAATCAGCCAACGAGCCGACACGGCCAATGGAACAAGGAACAACGGAAGCGAGCAAAAGAAATGAAAAGCTGCCAACGCTTGACATGCTGACACCGCTGCCAGGAGCTGGGGCAGGTGAAGGCACAAGAGTCGAAGAATCTGAGGGAGGCGGCCTCCTGGCAACCTTCTCCTCCCCCGGTGAGCTGCCAATCGACCTCTGGCGTAGTGCAAATTTAAAGCAGCCTTTGACTGCAATTAGTGGCCGCCTCGTTTGTCTGTCCCGCACTCATACACAGACACAATTGCAGCACACGCACATGCCGGGCTTAACTGTATCCCAAGGATATATGTACATATATGCTCGCAAATTCTCGTAGCTCGCAAGTTGCGTGCCTGGCTCTTTCCTTTGAGCCAGGCCATGTGCAAAAGGGTGAAAGCAATAACCTGAGCGAACCTCGACGATTGATTTACAATAACGGCAACCACTCGAGTCGAGTCGAGTTCAGTTGAGTTGAATCGAGCTGCCTCAGTAGACTAAGCCACGCTCTTCTGCTCTGCCGCTGCGATTACAATGGGCTCATTAACGGTGGCGTATACGCAATTTCCAATTAAATAAAAAGTGGCCACGCACACACACACGTACATGAGCACTGAGCAAAAATGCGATTGATTGAAGGGCAGTCTAATTAGATATGGGTATGTTACATTATACGAGTCATAACAATATGTTCCAATAAATAAATAATTCGTAAACAACAGGAACTTGGGAAATCCTTTGATTTTTGGCCATCAGATGTCGCCAAAAAGCCTTAAGTTATGTGCATTTCTTGAACCAATATTTAACGATATAATGTTTGGTTTTAGTTTGGCTACTAAATATATAAATTCATTGAGAGTAAGTGAAATATTTTTATAAGCTCCCTTAGTGGCCAGTATTTACCCTCAATAATCATGAATAGTTTTTAATTTAGTCTTCAAACCTCCCCGATTTTCCTCACTGCACCAATGCGTACATTTGTAAATGCGAACACGCAGAGATTTACTCGTTCGGTTTGTGTTTTTAAAAGGCCAACAGGCCGCACATCACGATTCAACTTACTCAGCCGGCGCCTCATCCTGCCACCGTGGGTCCTGCCACGTCTCCATCAGTTCCGCTGGCTCTGGGAAATTCCTTTTAATATTTATTTAACACAAAAGCTTTCCGCATTTCGCATTTTGCCTTCGCTGCGGCCACGACGACGACTACGACGTAGCCGTTAACTTTTCGCTTTGCTTTTCATTTTCGCAAAATTACCGGAAATGTTAATTTCTGCACGTGCAGCAGGCAAGGCCGTCGGCCGGAGGGGGTAGGAAAAAGGATGATGAGGGGTTGTTTTTGGGGGGTTTTGGCCCGCCCATCAGCCGCGCCCATCGGCGATGTCAGCCTCGAATGTCGTCGTCGTTGTCGTTCTCGTCGTCAGTGGGCCCCAGCTGAATAGTGCTAATTATTTAGGGTAAGAATTCTCTGTGTGCTTGTATGGGAGGATGGAGCAGGTCGCCGGTGGCTGGGAAAACCTACCCGCCCCAAAAAAGGCCCCCATTGCATTGGCCCTTAACTTTAGCTTTAGCTTTGGCTTTGCCTTTGCCTTTGCCAAGTCTTGGCTGTGAGTTTTCGGAGCTCAGCGCTGCTGAGCTGCCACAAGAGCGCACGAAGGACAACGGCAACGATGAGGAGCAGCACCGCCATGCCATCCAAGGTACCACCCCCAGCATTTTCCTCCCCATTCTTAGCCCTTTCGGCCCCCTCAGTTTCTGCTCTGTCGCGACAGTTTTTTTCTGTGCGGCAAAGAGACAAAGCACACAAAAATAATAATAAATGATTGCAATTCGTGCGGGTGTGTTGGTCTGAGTGTGTTTGCTTTGCATGTGAGTTTTGCAACTGTATGAGAGTGCAATGTGTATAGTTTACACTCTAAGAATAGTAATTACTTGGGTTTTGGATTGAATTAGGTCTCATTTTAAATCAAAATATGCTAAAAATACTTGAATTCCTTTATGCATAATGATTTTGAAATACTATTTTAGTTGTTTATCAAAGAATGCTTTCAAAATATCTAAAGAGTTGCATTCGATTTTATGATATTATTTATTTAAGTCAGAAGCTTAAACGGCAGTGAAGGAGTCATTTCCGGCCCTATAAATCATATATATTCTTGATCAGCATCTAAAGACGAGTCGATCTAGCCATCTTAGGCCAAACTTAAAATTTAAAAAAAAATTTCAAATATTTTTTGGGCTTAATTCGTCAAAATTGCCACACAAAAAATTAACAAAAATTTTAATATTTAATAATGTTAAATTTAGTACGCAAATTTATTAACCTAACAAAAACTAGCATAGAACAGTTTACCGAATTAAAATTGATGCTGTTTTGGCTTAGTTATGAGTTTTTGAAACATTGATTTGTCGTTGAAATTCTCATAGAAAAATATAGATTCCAAGATTGCATATTTTTTAAGCTTAGTTATGAGCTATTACCGTGCGATTCTTTAATTAAATTTCAAACTGCAGGCCTTTTGTTTTGCATATATAATTTCTCGAGTGTATGATGGGTGTTCTGAGTGTGTGGTTTGAGTATCCTGCACCGTCACCCGGTGCACTTGTGTTTGTGCAGTCTGCATGACGGCGAGCGGCTTTGAGTTTTTGCATATGAATGTACATGATGTTCGGCTTGATGATGGGGCCAGAAGATCCGAGCGCGCAAAGTTTACTTAGATGAATGGGTTAATTAGTATTAATGGGAACGTTCTTCGCGGGGTTAGTAGATACATGCATAGGTGAGGGGTTCATGGGGCTGAGGCACTGAGCAGAAAAGCACACACACAGAGTTGGGAAAGTTTTGTGCGACGCTTTTGAAAACTAATACAGAGTCCGTTGAAGACTCGGCAAGTTTTGTCATCGCTTCCCGCCAGGCAGCCATTCTTTGAACCCATCAATCTGCGCGGCTCCTTTGTGATTTCAATTAACTTATCTCTGCTTATGCAGCATAAAATTATATATGAAAAACTTCTTTCTCCCTGGGACTTGACTTTTTTCCGCTCTCGTTTTTTTTTTGGGGGGGAATATGCATTAAAGCACTGCGTCAGCGCTGGCAATAAATTGCGAAATAAAAGCGCATGACTTGGGATTCTCTTTTGATTTGCGTTTTTATCTGGCACATATTTTGTGCGATTCACGATGCGCCAGCGGCACAAACCCTTCGACGAAAATCTGTGAAAATCTGCGAAAAAACCCCGATACTCAACTTGGCACTCACTCTTTCCTTCTTCTCCTTTTTTTTGCAGAACAATTCCACATCTTTGTCGGCGACTTGAGCTCAGAAATTGAAACTCAGCAATTGCGCGAAGCATTCACACCATTCGGCGAAATCTCGTAAGTATTAAAATGCAAATTTTCCATTTGCCAGTTAACTGGGAATTGCCTTTCACCCGTTCTCCATTCTGCAGCTTTTATTTCTCCCCGCCCCTCGTTACTTTGTAACCATTTCCCACTTTCCCTTGCGACAATTTTCCTGTCACACATTCCCTGATTATTGGCAGGCGCGTGTGGAGGCTCCGGCTTTCCCATAAAAAATTCATAACCGAGCGGCACAGGAAAAAATGAATTTATGCAAATGCCACTTTCGGCAAAACTCTTTTTTCTCTGTCTGTAGCGGAAGCGAAGTGGAGCCATTCAAATATTTAAGTTGCTATTTTTCGGCTTGAAAAGGCAAAGTCATTTGCCCACCCACAACCACTTACCGCCTCACCCGTGGCAACGACAGCATCAAAAACTTGGCTTAATTAACTTCTGTTTAATCGCAAAGTTTCGAGTCAAAATGTTAGTCCGTCTCTTGGGAGCAAGCAGCTCCTCTTCTCCAGCCTTCAGCTCTCAGCAAAGGGAGGCCCTGCGGCGGCTTATCAAAAATTACGCCAAAGTATTTGATTTTCGGATTTGCCGCTTCTCTGAATCCAGTCAGTCAGTCCATCAACCAATCTGCTCAGCTTCATCTTTCCGCCGATGGCCAATTTAAATTTTAATAATTTCAAAAATCATTCTAATGACTCTGGCCCTGATTGGGCTAAAGGGTTCGTCTGATTTGTTAATGAGCTGTTCATGTTTTCGGATTGAATCTCTGGGAAAAGCAAGTCAGTGATGACAGCTCTTAAAGTTAGTTGAATAATGATTAGATTTTAAATTTACAGGATAATCAAGAGATTTGCTGGGTTAAAGCCAGTCTTGAAGCTCTCATAACTTCCATATTAATCATATACAAATCATATGACTATATTTAAACTGGTAATCTAATACTATTCCATCACTGACTGTTGACATCCTGTTTCGATGGCTACACATTTCAGGCCTATTGAGCAATCGATTGGCACCTTTGTGATAGCTATCGCTGACATCATTATCACCGATACTCCACTCCTCCTTCGATTTCTGATTATCTACCGGCAACGGATTGCTTCGGGTTGTTCGGTGGTCTGAGAAAGGTGGAAAATGCCTCCGGTTGCTGCTGGCTTAAAGAACTTTATTTCTTTGGTTTTTCTTTGGGGGCCCCGAGTCGATCTGCTAGCCGACATGTCAAAACGCTTAACGCACAAAGTCGGCAGGATTCGGTCGTGCGGCTCCCAGGGATCAAGATGTCCCCTCTCCGCCTGTCAAAACTTTTATGCGTGCCTGGCCTTGTTTGCCCTTTTTCTTGGTTGTTTTCCTTTTTTTTCTTGGCTCTTGGTTTCCGTTCCTTATTTTTGTATTTTTTTTTTTTTTTTTTTTTTTGCATTGTTGCCCGGTTTCTGGTGTTGCCTGGTTTTGGCATTATGTTTGGGCCCCGACGCACTTTTGTTTCGTTTTGTTAAATGCGCGGCGCGTGTGAATATTTAATAAGTCCTGGCAACAAACCCCCCAAAAGCCAAAGCCTGAGCTGGAGCCAAACCCCGGCGGGTCTCCCGGCATTTTACTTATAATAATCATTAAAAAAAGTGGCCGTCCAGCGTCGCCAACTTTGCCGCCGCTGTGGTTTATGCTTCATAAATGAAAAGTAAACTGCCGGACCGGGGGTAATTGCCAAAGTTTTCCTGGCAGCTTGGTTTAGTGCGGTGTTGGTGTCGAGGCCCCAATTGTCCAAATGAGAAGTCGTAGAGCCGCTGGGGGGAAATCAATTGGAGACCCCCGACTAGAAGTCGGAGTCGGAAGTTGACCAATTGGCACAAGTGACCAAAACGAACCCGAACCCTTGATGTAATGACCGCAGTTCGATTTCCAAAGGAGGCGAGTCACGGAAGATCAACTCAGTGGTGGGGATAAAATAAAAATTCATCAAAACTTTGTCGTTATCTTAAAGTCCGGACATGAGATGAGATGAGTCGCATTTAAGCCGCATGGCTTCTTGGCAGCTCGGAGAGCTTCCCCGAACTGCAAGATAAATAAAAAACTTTCCAGCATGAGGTCAGATTTCTAATTTCCGAATTACAAGGAGCCACGCCCACGCCGGCAAACTCAGACGGAATATATTTGTATTTTGTACTCGAAGGGAAATATTTGAACACGTCGTCGGGCAGACGGAGACGAAGACCGGACCTGGGGACCCCCAGAGATGTCTTTATAAGGAATTTGCATAAATTTTAAAGTTTTCCAGAGCATTTCCGTACGGAACACAGGGTGGCTTGCTTGGTGGCCGCAAAAATACTTGAAAAGACTTGAGAAACTCAGTTGCAGGCCTTTAATGTTTACATTTCGTGTTCTTTTCTTAATATTTTTTTTTTCTCTTTTCAGTGACTGCCGCGTGGTGCGCGATCCACAAACCCTGAAGTCGAAGGGCTATGGCTTTGTGTCCTTCATCAAGAAATCGGTAAGAACAGCCAGCGGCATTAGCATATTTAAGTGCATATTTATGCAGTCGTGCGCAGGCTCTTTATTTTGACTTTGGAAATGCACAGAGAAAAAATTAAGCCTTTTGTGTATATGGTTTAGATCAAAGTTGAAAGACTTATAACAAGCAATGAGTTTAAAGAAGCTTAGGAGACATAATATATACAAATATTTATGTGTTTATAATAATAGCAGTTCTTGCTTCAATCACACTCTAACAATAAACGTTTTTAGTTCCATTTTTTGAGATTTAAGAAGCTTAATTTAGTATTTAAAGAAACAGAAACTGATCCTTTGCTTGGTAACTTGTTAAAGTATTAAATAATACGTCATTTCTGCAGCATATTAAAGTGTGTTAGTTGGTCAAGTAAAACTTTATTCTTGCTTTAAATTTTCAATAAAATAATATGATAAAAATCCACGAAGATGACACTTCCGAATCGATAGTTTTTTCTCTGTGCACCCTTCTTTATTCCGATTCTGCTTCTGACTGTGTGTCTCTGTCTTCATTATCGCCCCGCAGGAAGCCGAGAGCGCCATTACGGCCATGAATGGCCAGTGGCTTGGCTCCCGTTCAATTCGCACGAATTGGGCCACACGGAAACCGCCGGCGAGTAAAGGTAAGGAAATCATGAGTGTCACCCCAGCCGGCAGGCCAGCACAGTTTCCGGTGTGCGTACACCCCGGCGGAGTCCAGGACCTGAGCCTGAGCCTGAGAGTCAGACCCAGAGCCAGACGACGCGTCGGTCTTATTACAGGAAATTATGGCAATGAATGCCAAAGGTGGCCTGACGACACAGGCATTGTGCCAGGGAGGCTGCGAAATGCGGCAATGGGGGATGAGTTGGTGGGTGGAAAACTCAGGAAAACCCAGCGCTATTTATAAACGTCGTACAAATTTTCTGGCAGATTATGTTTTCTTAATATTTGTCCTTTCTTAACCGCACGCGCTTAATTTCCGTAATGGGCTGTAGCCCAATTTGGTTTAAACTTTTTCAATTAGTCGCCAGGCGCCACCGACCCAAAAAAATAAATAAATTTGTATATGTATATATATAAAAACCATCTAGAGGCATTCAATTAGGCCCAGCAAATCAATTTTCATTTAGGCCTCGTGGCACGCCCCCATCAATTTATGGCCACGGCTTGGGTTCCTTTTCGCTTTTCGCCCTTTTTTGGTTTTGGTTTTCGTTGTCAACCGCACAGACATCCGATTGTAGCCGTAACCGTAACTATATACTTAGCCCGGGGGCGTAATCATTATTAACAGCGTACAAACATGCGCGGGGCTTCCCTCGTTTTGTCTTTCATAAATCAAAACTTAACGCATATTTGCATGTTTTAACATAATTTTTATTTGTTAGACACACACACACACCGGAGAACACTGGGACCCAACCAAAATCAGATAAATAAATTTGGCCAACACGAAACTATTATCATAAAAGGCACACACACACAGAGAGAAGAGAGACGGGGGTTATTTTCCCTGGTTATACAACAAACATTTGGCATTCTTCAAGTCAAACTCCCACACACAAGCCCAGACAGGGGGACAGGAGACTATACATAGTTTGAGTCAAGGTGGAATTTATCGTGCAAAGGCCTCGAAAGTTGGGCAAGGGTTCGGCGGGTGCTCTTTCGAATATAATATTTTCCCTTTTGCATTTATATTGTTGTCATAAAAAACGCCTATGAAAGCTTAAGCGTATTTTTATTGGTCTCATTGTTTATTTGACTGTGTCACGGTTTTGTCTGTTCCATTCTATGCCGCGCTCTGAAGCCGAATTACGGGGAGCAGTAGTTTGGGGAGCCTGTGTAATACAAGTTATTATTAGCAATTTGACAGAGAAATAATTTTGATTTTTTGATCGCCTCGAGGACTGGATGGGGCTGAGTTGGCACAAACAAAAAAAAGGGACAAGGGGACAGGCCAAAGGGTTTTATGTTTCGCTCACATATGCAGGATGTGTATTGGAGCCTTGGGGTCCTGGATTTTACTGCCACGCCTAGTTGTTGCTACTGCTGCTGCTTCTGGCGAACTTTACGATTTGTAGCACTCAACTCATTTCGCATTTGGCATTCGCATTACTTCATGTTTTACGCAGCCACTTTGCTCGATTCTTTTGGCAATCCAGACCGAGTTGGACCGGCATTTTTATGTTTTAAGCAGGCTGCACATTTTATGTCCGTCCGCGTTTAGTGAGCCACTCATGTGCCGGGGCCAGCAGCATGTCCCTGCCAGCCCCATTGTTGCTAGAGATTTACGATCCGGCGCAATTGCGCATTTTACAGTTGTGACAATTTTGGCGACGCTCTGCAATTTCGTACCGGGCTAAAAGTTTCCACCTCCTCGGTCGCGTCCTTTTGTCGATTTTCCCCGGGTTTATAACAAACGCATTTGCGCGCGGCCCCCTTTTTTATGGTTACTCCTCTTTCCCTTCCGAAAAAGGGAAAGTTTTTCTCACAAAGTTCCACCTTTTGTCAGCGGCCGAACTTCACTCTACTCCAGTGCATGGCCATAAATAAGGCCCGGAATACCTGCAAGCTCATTATGGTAATAACTTAATTAACCAGAAACAATATGCCGACGACAGTGGCGCACAAAAGACGTCGACGATGTTGTATGACAAATTTCTTTGCGAAAACTATTTGACTTTTTGAACTCGGGAATGCGGGGTCTGTGTGGCATTTTGGGAGGGAAATACCTGCGGAAGTCGGAGTTACATGCCCCTCGTTACCCGAGAGTTGCCAGTTGACGCAATAAATCAAGATTTTATGCAGAGTTGCGCACAATTAA
The DNA here is from genome assembly GCF_035046125.1 of Drosophila serrata. NCBI lineage: Eukaryota > Metazoa > Arthropoda > Insecta > Diptera > Drosophilidae > Drosophila > Drosophila serrata. The sequence continues at coordinate 10,816,506 of NW_028257280.1, read as the reverse complement.
GTAAAAGTTTAAATGTCTGTGGATGCGTATAGATGGGAAAATTGCTTAAAATATAGATAGCTGAGAGAATTTTTAACGAAAATGCAGTAAAGAGATTTAAATGATGCGTGTTGGGGTATATAAAATAAGAATTGGTGCTAAATTAAACAAATATTCGGTATATGAATGAGCAAATGAAATATATTCACGTACAACAAAATTGTATGAAATATGTATATTTAAGGCCTTATAATGAAAATTAAAGCTGGGTGATAGATAAAACCTCTCGATTTTTCTACCCCTCATAAAAGTTCAAAAAAATATCACAATAAATAAAAGTAAAATTTATAATGCAAACAATTAAATTGATTAAAGACAAATATTTATTTAAAGTATATTTATGTTCATTTTCAAATTAGCACATTGCCACGCCCATGCGAGACATGTGCCCCCCTCTCGCTTCGTGGCACTCGGCACTTGGTGAAAGCCACGCCCCCCTCACCAAACGAGCATTTCCATGCATATTAATTACTTTTGAATTTCCTCAAGTGCCGACCACGTCCTCAAGGCTCATGTTGTTTTTCGCCACCGCCACCACCATCATTTGCTGCGTGTAAAAATGTGAATTATTTATGTTAATGATTTGGTGATTATTTCATGATTTAGTTTTACATGCCTGTAATTGCTCATTAAAATTTCAAATCGTCGGGAAAAATGGGAGCACCTGGCAGCCAGTGGCACTACCAACACCGCCATGGCATTCGCTATTTGCCCCCATAATGGCCCTCTGGCTGACCAGACATCAATTATTTGTGTCTGCCCGCCTCCACGAATGAAATGCGAATGGGTATGGGTATGGGTCCGGGGTCCTTGGTCCCGGGTCCTGTATCCCGGGGTTCCTGGGCAATGGGAATGCACATGGTTTGTCGTAGACAAAAATGTGCGATAATTATGGCCACGCTGGCGCACTTACATGGGACCCGAAAGTGCTTTAATTTGCTGCGGACATGAAACGAGAGCTGGCCAAGTTGGCCAAGTTAACCAAGTTGGCCGAGTTGCCTCAAGGCTAAGCACGTAGGGCGTGCGGCTCGGCTCGTTGGCTGCATTTTCAAAATTTAATTACACCCATTTAATAGCGTAAAAAAGAAATTAGAGAAAACAAAAAGTGGAAATAATACAGGGAAAAAATGGAGGCACACAAACACAAGGTAGAGTGCAAATTAGTGAAACATGGCGCTGCAAAGTATGCAATGTTCCTTTGCATGCGAGAGGCGAGTGTGTTGGCTGTGGTTGTTATTTAGTCTGTACAAGTGTGTGTGTGTGTGGCGTGGCCAAAGCGCATACATTTGTGGCAAAAGCTTTCAAAAGTATTTGCGAGCTTGTTAGTTTTTCGTCCTTTTTCGGTGCACCCTCGCCACCGAGCTTTGATTGTTGTTTCAGCCCCCAAATGCGTTTGTGTGTGTATGTGAGAAAAATTGTGCACTTGGAAAAACAAAAACGAATTAAAGGGAAATTATTTTGATGAGCTTCACAGAGAAAGGCATTAATGGAAAGTAAAGGAGACCTGCGAAAAGAATACAAGTAATATGCAAATCCATTTTTATTAATTTAAATTCGAATCTATTTAATTTAGTTTATTTGGAATTGAATTAAGGAATATAAAAGCCAAAATCCAAAGCCTAAAACTATTTAATTTTCTAATATATAAATGGTACAATAGTTTGCTATTAAATACCCTGGTTTCTTTAAGTATTCTGTTTTGCGCCAGTATATCCTGCATCTGTGCGTGTGGGTATATATGTGTTTGTGTATAGCAATCCTGTTGCATGTCATTGAGCCATATTTTTGTGTGTTTCTTGGCATGTTCGCTGCACAGTCGAAAGCAAAACAAAAAGCAGCCACACAAATCCAGACATCCTGCAATGGCATTTTGATGGCCTACCCAGTAAGGAGAGCGGGGTGGTGGGTTAGCTGCCATTAACAGCCCATGTTAAGTGGGCTGAAACAATTGGGACTGACTCAAAGAGCGTTTGAATACCCCCCTCCAGATGCCACACATCGATCTATGCATCTTTTGGGCCGCTGTCATTAGAGTCTAATCCATATCCTGCCCCAAGGCAGGACCGAACAATGCAAAGAAATGCTGGCTGAAAACTAAACAAAGACATAAACACGCGAAGCTGACATTATTTTTAAAAGTGCAAATTTAGTTTTAACCTCAAAGGAAGTAATTAGTGTAGCTTTTGCATACAAATACATGGGGCATACATGGCGTATGCGGAACGACAATCAGGACAACGACAATGGGGGTTGGATCGGGCCATTACTGCTGTATATGCACATGTAAGTGTATATGTTTATGCGGTGGGTTGAGCATATAGTGAGTGCAAAAAGTATGCATGGCGACAATAAAACGGCATACGAAAAATGTATATCCACCAAATACGTATAATAAAAAATGCAATAACAACCGCAACAATTTTAAATATGCAACGGCAACGGTTGCAGCAACAACAAGAAAGCAGCGGTAAATGCTGTTGCCACCCCCTCTCAACACAACACACCTCCTTACACACACGAGGCCCTACACACAAACACATCTTCATGCATACGTATGTGGGAACCGCACGCACACAAGCATATTGACTAAGTGCATGCGGTTATTTTAATTACCAAAACGTTGCCGAGGCAGCTCTCGTTGCGTTGTTGTTGCGGGTAAATCCGTTAATTAATTTGCATATTAATCATGCAGTTGGGGAATAAAAACCAGGGCAAGCCTTGCCTGAAAAAAACTGCAGGCCATAAATTGTCGTTCGAGGCGGCAACATTAAAACGAGATCCATCAAAATGCAGTGTGTAACCCGGGGACTCCCCCGCTTTGCTCTCCCGCAGAGAACATCAAGCCGTTGACCTTCGACGAGGTCTACAATCAGAGCAGTCCCTCCAATTGCACCGTGTATGTGGGTGGCGTCAACAGTGCCCTCACCGCCCTCAGCGAGGAGGTGCTCCAGAAGACATTTGCCCCCTATGGGGCGATACAGGAGATCCGCGTTTTCAAGGACAAGGGATATGCCTTTGTGCGGTAAGTTTCAAGTCAATAAATTATAACAACATTTAAAGAGATCTTTGCCTGGAGATAAATCATGATTTATCCTTTACAGCTTCTCCACCAAGGAAGCGGCCACCCATGCCATCGTGGGTGTTCACAACACCGAGATCAATGCCCAGCCCGTGAAGTGCTCGTGGGGCAAGGAGAGCGGTGACCCCAACAATGCCCAGACCATCGCCACCCAGGCGCTGAACAGTGCCGCCGCCGCTGCCGCCGGCTTCCCGTACGGATTGGGGGCCACAGCCGCTGCCGCTGCCTATGGCCAACAGCTGGCCGCCACGGGCTGCTGGTACTCACCCACGCCCACCTACCAGGCCTCCTCGGCCACGGCGGCCGCTGTGACTCCAGCGGCGGCCAGTGCAGCCGCCGTGCAGAATCAGTTCCTGCAGGGCATCCAGGGATACCACTTTGGACAATACGGCGGATACCAGCAGGGTTACATGGGGTGAGTACGGGATGGAGTAGGATTAAGGATGGAGTCGAAGCTTGTTAACACTGAATTAGTGTTCGATAATTGTATTTGCTGGGCAAGAGTGGGTGTGATGAGTGCTTTGATGGTTCACAGAGGGAAATGTGATTGCTTATATTTTAAATATTTTATGTTTAATTAACAAGTAATATATTTATAATAGCTGCTCAATATTTAATTATTATTGAATTAATACAAAATATTTTGTAGTACTCTTTAAGGTTTTTACAACAAATCAAAGTTTAAAAATCTCTGAACTCAGTCAAAAAAGCATTTATTTCAATTCGGAAAACTTTGCTATGTTAGTTTTTATCAGATGAAAAAATCTGCATACTCAATTTAGTATTAAAAAACATTCAAATTTTTGGCCATTTTTTAAATTCAATTTTAAAATTTAAAAAAATTTTGAAAATTTTTGTGTTTGTCCGGAGGTGCCTAGATCGATTCTGATCAAGAATATGATATGAATATGAATGTGAATGATTTATAGGCTCGGAAATGATTCCTTAACAGCTGTACAACCTCCTGACTAATAACAAAATAACTCTCAAAAAGTAATAATAATTAGGACATTTTTTTTTATTTAAGAATACGTAGTAGTAAAGTACTTTTCCGTCTGTACACAAAGAGAAACTCACTGCGACCCCCTTCAGTTGTGTACTTTATGCAATGATTGAACCGCCACCGGGGATCGGCAGAAACAAAAAGAGGAACCAACTGAACACCAAAGGCGACACCAATACCAACACCAACACCAACAGCAACACCAATACCAACACAGACAAGGACAACGACAGCATGACGGATGGCTGAATTCATTTGCTAATTGCGAAAGTTTTTCATTTGCACCGTCGTTCATCTGCGGCCGTATGAAATACATTTCCGCGTCCGTCGGGCTGTCAACATAACGTGCTATTTGCATCGCAGTCGCGTAAATTTCGTTTTCCGTCCCCCACCCCCATTACTCGTATGTCCCTCTCCTGTCGGTGCCACCATTTCCCCACCTCCCTACATCCGTGGTAATTGTGGCGCACACCATGCTCCAGGGACTTGCCACGGACGGATCAGCGAGTGTAGTTAATGTGGCAGCAGTTCTGCACTTGGAAAAACTCGAAACCCTAATGGGATATTTGTACAATAAATTTAAGGATATTTAGAAATTCGAGTTCAAATATTTATGAGTATGGATAATTAATAATACTGAAATTTAAATTAACTTATCTGAAGTGTTTTTTCTACCTGTGCTCATGTATGGTTTATCCCAACTCTCTTTTTAGTATGGGAGTGCAGATTCCGGCCACCTGGCAAGGCGTCACCCAGGCACAGATCTCACCTGCCCAGCAGATGGCAACGGGCGTGGCTGGCACTGCCATTCCGCAGGCCGCCGGTGTGGTGGCCTATCCGATACAGCAGTTCCAAGTGAGCCCACAGGTACGTGTCCCCCAGAAGATATATGCTCAGTCAGAGAAGCAGATACAGATACAGATACGCGGCACGGGTTCAGATACACAGATACTCGTGAACGCTGCCCGTCCGACACATTGAAACATTTTTCGTGCATCTCTCCTGCGTTTGTTGAAAGTTTTAAATGTATTTTGGATTCTTTTATTCGATGCGAGTCGAGTTCGATTCGATTCGATTCGATTCGTTTGGTTCGTTAGTGTGTGCGATGGGTTTGTTTGTTCTGCAGCTGTGTGTGCACTTGATATGCGTACATATTTCCGGCTGCTATCAAAATTTTCCATCGCCATCCGTATGCCTTTCGCCTGCTAATGTTATTCTTTTGCATTTGAATATCGAATGTGGGCAGAGACAATTGTAATCTGTCAATATGCATGCATGTTTTTTTGATTAAATAAGCGCCCGCCAAAGGAAGGCGGACTGAAAGAATTGAATATCGAATATTAAAATAAACATGATTGTTTATGAACATTTATTTAGACTTGCCTGTTTTGTTTTTTTTTTTCTATTTTTTTCTTTAGTAAAATATTAAGGGTTTTGCCCAAAGCTTGTGTTTACATTGCATGAATTGCTTAATTACCTTTGCTATCATAAATTCGGTGCCATATGCAATGGCTAAACTTATATATAGATATATATCAGCATTATCCTTTGAGTGCTCATTGTGCGTGAATAGTGTTTGCCAATTTGTTTGTGCGCTTTATTTGTTAATCTCATCTGTGTGTGCTCGCATAATTCCAAACTCTGTGAATGGTCGCCGAATTTATTATTGCCTTACAAATATACATATGTTGTTGTAAAGGGGGGCTAAATCCTCCCGTGTTGCACACAGTTTTTCTGCATTACAATTACTTTTATTCCGACTACTACTTTTTTCCAATTCTTACTAACACCCATATTATTTTTTAAGGTTTATCCTTTACTCTTGCAGGCACAGTAAACGCAAAATGCCAAATACCGAAATCCAAACCAAAATTTTTAAGTACAGCTGCAATTTTCTGAAACAGAAACAAAACCAAATCGAGCTGTAAATACAATGCGAAGCGCAGACACACAAATTGCAAAACAATTGATGGCAACTCGAAGTTTTGGCGATTTTAGAGAGCTGCACCCCCCAGAAACAAGCAAAAGCAAAGCCAGGCAAAAGCAACAGTGAATGCGAAACCCTAACCAAAGCTAAATGAAAATTAAACACAACCACGACACACACCCATATTAATATATATAAATACACACTAATTATATATCTAAATATATAACTAGAGCATAGATATCTGTCAGCGCCCCCGTCGGCTAAGACCGGGCCCAGACCAGGCAAACAATTATTATGTATATGCAAAATGTTAAGAAGGCTAACAAAATATTTTAAACCCTAGTTGCTTACACCACAACACCAGCACACAGACACAGACACAAAAACATCGTCACACACAGACATCCCGCAAACATATTTTAATGCTTTATGTAAATGTGTGGGAGCACGGCGCGTATATAAAAATAAGAATAATAACAATAATTAATTGAAGGAAGTAGGCCAACATGGCGTATGCAAATAAAAAAAAAAGTGGGGAATACAATTTGGTCCAGGGAGGACACGAATCGAGAGGGTTGTAGCAGCCTAAATCAAACACTCACATATTCCCACAGTCGCGACATTAAATTAAAATAAACATAATTAAAAATGCGTTAAAATTAATTACGCGCACACACACACACATGCGGAAATATTTGAACTTGTGTGTGTGCGTGTGCGTGTGTTGGTAGACGGGCAAACAAATAGCGCTTCAACCACACTCACCCCTTCATCCTTCACACAACAGAACCCGCATCATTTTGCATTGCCTACTTTTGTGCGCAGTTTGGTTCTTGCTTAGCACACACACACACTAGCTCAGAGCCCAACGCCCCAGCCTCACCCACACCCAAAAACGCTGACACTCACATAGCACTAGTGCCTATAACTATGATAGATGACGTGGATAATTTAGTGAATATATCGCTTAAAAACAACTGCCAAAATCGGGCCACTCGCCATGTCCTGCTATCATTTCCTATCGAATGCAACTGAAAGTTCACGCACTCACACCGATGCAACAATCGTTTTTGATTTGTGATCGATCAGCAGTCGAAAATCGAAACAGGTTCCTACACACACGCACAGCAAAAGCAACACTCGAACACGAACACAGTCTCAGTCTCAGTCTCACAGCACTCGCAGTTCGAACTTCAATGTATCTGAGTACAATTATACAAACTACAAGTCCAGGAAGATCAGAGTCCAGCCACCCCCTCTCTCTCCCCCTTAGCTCGGCGGGAATAAGCAGGACCTCATTGCAGGTGTTTAATTTGCTTAAAACTCGCCTCCCATTTCACACAACGAACTAAATTTTCGCATCACTTTCAACAAATCCAGACGAGAGCCATGTACAAAGCAGCCCCACACACGATATACCGTAAAATGTTTCAAAAATGTTTCCCTCCAACGAATATCGCCCAGAATTACCCCCTAAAAACCAAAACAAAAAAACTAACACTCACTCTCGTTATAACATGATGCGTTTATGGTTTTATTTCAGTTGCCAGAAGAGGAATGGTTAGCTGCAAATTTGTTGTGTTAGTTCACTGTTGTTTAGGCCAAACGAGAGCGAAATCGATAGTGAAATCGATAAATAAAAAATAAGAAGGAAATGCATCCCAAACCAAACTGAAACCGAACCGATAACCAAACAGAATATCCAAGTAGCTAAAAGTATATATATATATATATATATATATATAATACGGTAACATATAGAGAGAGGAAAACTCCCCGACACAAGTAAAATATATTGAAAACAATCAAAGTATGCCATCGAATGATATTAATTGATATTAGCTAATCGAGCATAGCCGTAATAAAGTAGATATTATCGCCTAATCATATAAGCCAATAAACACACTTGCAGCCCAGCCAGAGACAGTTTAACGAATTACGAGTATCCAGGAGGCAGTGAGAGAAAGGACCCTCGCAGACACACACCATACGCATACGCATACGCAGACAGAGCGAAACTGACACAGACACAATACCTAAACAGCAAAGCATTAATCAACTTATAGACGACACACGCACACAGTGACACACGGAGATCGAGCAGGAACTCTGCAGGATTCAGACTCCAGGACACAGACAGACAGGCAGAGTTTCGAGAGGCAGTACATTAATGTGAAACATAAAAATAGTCGTACGAAGAATAAAACTAACGTGTAGAGTATATAAATATAAATGTAAAGTGGTAAAGCATAGACATAGCGATGGTTGATAAGTACATAGAGTATACAGCGTATGCATTAAACGAACATGCTTATATATAACTCACAAACACTCTCGACGAACCGTATTGATAGGAAATACTCACACTCACACCTCCTCAGAGACACTCAAGCGCTGACACACACACACACACACAGCGCAGGAGGAAAACTAATGGGAGCATCGTATGGTAAATTATATTAATTGTATATTGTGTTGTCTGCGTTCGATGATAAATCACAACTAGATGTTCAAAATGGAAGCCAATTAAAGCGGTGGCATCCACAAAAAAACAAAGGAAATAAAAAATTCCAAAGTAATAGAAATAGCAATACAATACTCATACGTAATCGCATTCGCAATCGCCATTCGCAACTCGCAGCAATTCGTCCTCGTACGAACCGGACAATGATGCCAGAAAGGACGAACGCTTGATTTGCATTTGACACGCCCCCGATCCCCCGGCGACTGGCAGGAAGCGGGATGGAGTTTGTTATGTCATTTTTTTAGTGGAATTTATCGCAGCAAAGCGGAGCCAAGCATTTAGCTACGTGGGTGTGGCCCGAACACCAGTAAATGTCTATCGATAATACCCCCACACTCATATACACACACACACTGTGTTAGTTGGTAGAATGCGCTCACTCAGTATGATCACCGAATTTTTAGCCAGGATCCGAGGATCACAGGACACGTACACAAAACGGAACACGTAACCGTAGTCAGTAGCGAGACAGTCGTACTGTAACATATATTTAAATGTTTTTAGCACTAGAAATTAGAGGAACTACGAGACGCGAGGCAAGCGACTTAGATGTAGATGTGATTTTAATGAGGGCGGGATTGGGTCGTCATGATGCAATTGAAGCTGACAAATGCATTTTGTGTTGTTATTTTATTTTCTAGAAATTGTGTTAAGCGAGAACATAAAGAAAATTAATTGAAATGTTGTTGACCAAACGAAAAAAAGGGGAATGAAAATAATAATAATAAAACCAAAAAATAATCAACCAAAAACCGTTTTGCATGAAACAAAATTTTGGCTAGGAAAAAAATAAAACAATGAAGAAAAAACCAAACATTTGTAAGAAAAGAAACAGTTTATAGTTAAGGCAATGGAGAAAAGAAAACAAAAAAATATTATCGGTTTGTTTGTTAATGTTTGCGCTACATATCAGTAAAGAGTTAAAATGGGTAGTTGGCACGTAGAAATAGTGAAGAGTTGGAAACTAAATAAGAATTAACTGCGGAACGTAACGGAGCTAACAAGCTGACAAAGACGACGAAGTAAATAATATTAAAAAGATATATAAAGAATAAATGATTAACAGCTGTAATTGTATGTATTTATGTTGTGTAACTAAACAAGATGTGCTAAGTCATTTATATACGTCTATATATATATATATATACAAAGTATTTATACACAAGGAAACCCACGTCACAGAATCAGCCGAGGAGCTAGCAAACAGCAACCCTGGTAGAAGCATTCGGTCTTAAGGAAATACATAAAGCGATCTTTAGCTGCACTAGTATATGGCCCGATGACTATTATTATTACTATTATTATTATTATTGCCACTCATCATCTCAGGTTCTGTTCCGATCAAACCAGTTAAGAGTCCATTTCAGGCATTAGTCAAACATAATTCAATTCCGCGTCGTTCGCTTTGAGTTACTAATTTGGTTAAAGTTCAAAGCCGGCCGCCATCACACACTGAAACGATTGCAGTTATTAACCATTAACTACAATTACCAATTAGTCAATTCGAAGTGTAATTAACTGGAATGCTGATACAGGAGCAGTTAGCTAAATTTTACCACACGCAACGCGACAACGGTGGCACATAACATAGCATTAATTAAACCGAAACCGGAACGAACGGAAAACAAATTTTTAACGAGATCAAGTTGCAGCAAGGCGAAACCGAAAATCAATCAAATAAAGTATTATCTAAGCTACAAACAAGTACACAGATTATATATAGATATAAATATATATATTTTCTATACCATATATATTTACATGCAGGCAAACCGACCCTCTAGGTAAATGGCAGTGCATACTATCCATCTGAGTTCTGAGCGTGTTTCCCACACATCGGAGCAAGGGGACTGTATAATTTCCAGTGGGGGGAAACCCAATATTATTTGTAAATCGAGCAGAGGAAAATATTAGTCATTAAAGTAAAAATCCGAATAAACTAGCCACGAGCACCGTTGGAACCAAGCTAAATCCATTTAATCCAGACAGGCAGGCCAGGATATATATTTGTGCAATAAACCAAACGACGGATTGCAGGAGGCGAGGGCATGTTATGCAATTAAAATTACACTAAGATTGTAAACAAATCAAATGCAAATGTAGAAAAAATCAAACGATGAGCAAACAACCAAAAGCTGCTAACAAAACAAACATCAAAGGAAAAAACGAAAGCTAAAACCAGAAAAGTTTTGAAAGGCATTCGACACGAGGACAGGACACTCTGACACGCAGACACAGGCCACACAGGACACAGAGTAAACACACACACACACAGATACACATGGCATAAAACCAGATATCGATATATATATACAGACGTAAAATATGATAAGTAAATAGCAAATAACTAAAGTAAACAAAGTATAGATATCGACTGCAGTATTGCAAATATTTTGTAGAAATTTAAGCATGTTTGAGTGTGTTTTAGGACAAGGACTAGAAGACACAAAGACGAATGGCAAACAGAATGAAAAAATCGAAAAACATTTGTAGCGGAATGTGAGGGCCGAACAACATAAACAAACAACCAAACAAACAACCAAAAACAAACAACAACCACAGCAAGAACAAAGCCGAAATTGAAAACCTAATGCATAAGCTAAGTATTAAATATACACTATATATATATATACGTATATATACATATATGTTATGTATACATACAACTTAAATACGGCATCTGAAATCACACAAAACATACACCCCAAACAAACGGCATTTGCATAAGAAAACACACAAGTGAAACAACGTAACGAATATTAAAAGAGTTAATCAAATTAAGCATAACAAAAAATTCAAAAAGAAAATATTTATAGTTGAGAAACAATGAAATAAAAGCGATGGGGGAAATTTGGTTGCGTATTTGTATACCAACGCACCAAAAGAACTCCAAACAAAAAAGCAACAAAAAAATATATATATAATAAAGAACAAAATCCAGCTAGCTGCGAAATGCAAGCGAAATATTATACAACAATGTCAGAGGAGCAGAGTGGCCAGGACCTCCTTCATCGGGATGATCTCGAAGGAGGAGGAGCAGGACGAGAGCGGATGCCACAATAAGTAGGAAAGGTTTTAGAGCTAGACGCTGGGTTGCCCCCACTGTCGAGGGGAGGTAAAGTGCATAGAGAAATTATACTTAGGTGACAGCAGAGAAACCAAAATATAAAATAAAAACACAAAAATAATAAAGGGACAAGAGTGTAATAACAGACAAGAGCAGAGACAAGCAAGATGGAAAAAGAAAAACAAAGAACAACTGCAACACAGAAATGATGAAATAAGTAAATATACCGAATAAACAACAAAAATTATATTATGTATACATAAATATATTGAAAGAAAACAAATAAAAACGAACAAAAAAAATTTTGTAAAAATAATCCGTTCAAAATGTTTTCATTTTCATTTGTGGAATCCTAAAAGGAGGAAACGGTAGGTGTCATTGGATATTATAAAGGATAAAAAATGCTTGAAGTATATTATAATTTTAGTCAGAAATTTTCTATGAAGCTTCTTGTTTTCCTTTAAAATTATAACCCGACCCACCGAAATATTAAGTTTCTCAGAACCTCAAAATATATTATTAACTATCCAAGTTACTTGAGCAAGTTTTCTACAAATTTAGCTTAGTGTAAAAATATATTTCCATAAATTCCATAAACTTGATTCCCCGATATGTTATATTTTTGCCTTATGATCTCTCTCCATATGGCTGGTTCCTTATTTCCCTAGGGGCTTTTGGCCATCCCTATCTGGTGTTGTTTTTAGACTCGCTTTCCTTTTAAAAGCGCGGCTTTCCATTTACACGGGTGACATAAGGAAGACGTTCTGCTACTTATGCGTATGCCCCACAGGTGAGTTCGTTAAAAACATTTATGCCCCGGATGGGGCACACACAAAAAGTATCTGCACAGGCCACCTGCGACGCAACTTGGGCCACCAAGGATGGATTGCCATAACAAAGGCAAAAGACAACACGTGCAACAATAACAAATCAAAAATTTACAAAAACAGAACAACGACAAAATGCTAAAGGGAAAGCGGCGGCACCAGCGACCGGCAACGGAAAAGCTTGAAAAAAAAATTCAAAGCGAAGAAAAATGTTTTAAACATATTTTTTGCCAATTTCTTTTTTTTCTGCTGTGTTATATTTTGTTGTCGCGACTGCTTGCGTCCCTTTTTATAACCTCGCAGTACGCAAGGGTATAATATGGTCGGGGGAAGGCAGGTAATTAAGTAAGTTTCTATAATGGAATAGTTTTTATGATGGAATAGTTTTTATGATCACAGCGAGAGCTATTAAATTTAGACCTTGAATAGCTATTAAGGTATATTTTCTTTTTCAGATTAAAGGAGAAAATCACATAGCTGAGTATAGAATAGTCGAGACACTCGACTAAAAGTTACCGACATGTTTTTTTTCACTTCCTGTTCCGCATTCTGCCGCAGGTTAAAACCAGCAGACTCACACACACACACAGATACGGTCCCCCCATTTATATTTATTGTATGCGAGTGCCAGTTCTGGGTGTGCGAGTGTGTCTATTATCACAAGGATTTCGAGCAGAGAAACACACAAGCACACAGAAAATACAGGAGAGCACAGGCTCGTGTAAATGTGACTCCATGATGGCTGCATTTTTAAGCAACATATGCGTCGAGGTTTCACTTTCACTCTCGCTTTCCCTGGAAGCGGAGTGTGCGTGTGAGCAAAATAATGGCGCTATGTTTGATTTGCATTGCAAATCGGAGTAATTTAGCAAAATGTCTTCCTATAAGGGAAACAATATGTTTTATTTACTTACATTTGACTTTGATTTCACTGTGTCATCCGCAACCCTCGTCTTTCTTTCGTTTTGTCTCTTCGGAGGCGTGCACATGTTGGCTTGAGTTTTCCTCGCCTGCAAAAAAATAAGAAAGCATAAAAAGTGAAATCCAAGCCATTGCTTTCTTCAACTTTGCCCGGGCAATAGATGGGGGCTATAGGGAAAAAATAGATTGTTTGACTTGGAAATGCTATGTACACACGGCTAAGTACATTTCCCTGGCAGAGTTTTTCCACGGTTATATATATTTAGAATTGTAAGAGAAATCGCAGCTGTATTTTCGCACTGATTTGCTTATTTAGTGTCTTATATTATTGCTAATATGGTAGATTGAATATTTGCTTTACTTGTAGAAAGAAACAAAAGTGTCCCACAGCTTGTCAGATTATTAAAAAAGAAGAATTGTTTTAAGCATCTTGAATATGGGCTTAGAAAGTTTTTCAATTAAACCTGAATATTGATATAGATTAAAAAATGTCCCTTCTTATAGAAACTCTGAATGCCAGAGCATACACTATTGCCTCTCCTGACGGCATGTTTAGTTAATAATTCCCATGGCTGAAAGCCTGTCGCCTCCACTAAGACGACACGGGAGTAAGGAGCATTTTCTGCATAACAGGATATTTGCAGAGTATAAAGAATGTATCAGCAGCAGCAGCTGCAGCAGGATGCCAGCTAGGATGGTAGCGAGAAGGGGACGGATAGGACGTGCAGCTGTGCAACGGAAACCGGAAATGCGCAAATAGCAGGGCACTGAAGATTTTTACGCTCAGCACGACCGCATGCAGAGCTGACTCTCAGCCGAGTGGCTCCGTCTGTATGGCATATATTCCTGCGATATCCTCATGCCAGCAGATTAGGCACTCAACAGGACGAGTAGGACCAACAGGAGCAACAATGCGGCTGGCAGGCGACATGCATTTGTGATTTGTACGCTACATAAGGTCTAATTGGGTCGACCGGTATGCAAAAGTTTCCAGAACACCGACTTATTAACATACAATGCACCAGTAATTTATGACCTTGGATCGCACCTGATAGTATATTTTTTCGCTCTTTTTGTGGCATATTACCGGACGCTTATGACTGCTAACAGATACAGATGCCACCCCAAGGAAAACACGTTCCCTCGTCCTTGCTCTCGCACCCCTACTAGTCCTCGGACAACCGCAACTCGGAACATAATGAAGCAAACAATTTTCGCAGACAAACATCAGCAGTGGCCGATGAGAAGATGGGAAGATACAGGACCCACCCAGAGTGTCCTGCATCGTTACAAGCAGCCGAATATCCTCGGCTCATAACACAAAACAGAACAAATGTCCTTTGCTGATAAAGCCTCATAATAAATGTCGACCTTTCGTTTTTCCATTTATATTATCAACTCAGGGGGAACACCGGAACGGCGGGGACCTTCGGACAGCGACGAGCGAGGATAAAAAGCAGCAGCTGTATGTAGCCTCTGTTTCTCCTCTTTTTTGGCCAAAGGGGCGTGATCTCATTGTGGCTGCTGCTGCCTGCTACCTGCAACATATATATACTTAGTATATTAAAATTTATAACAAACAATGCGACGACCGGCACAAAAAGACACAAACAACACCAGGAAGAATTGTATCGAAACTTTTGAATACTCTAGGACTCTAACGATTTGATTAACAATCTGAGACGGTTCGATGTATATATTAAATAAATTGTTTAATTTTCATTTTTTAAGTAGTAAACACTGACATTTGTTTAATTTTATGTCTTTAAATATTGTATTAACATTATGTCAAACATTATACAAAAAAGAGCATTGGACAAACAACACATCCTCTCACTGTTCAAGAGCAGCTCTTAAAATCAAACTTCTGAACCTAAAGGACACGGACACAGTTCAGAGCACAGGTAGGGGCAGCGGAATTTATGTTATTTTCCTGTTTGCCGCCGTATCAGATGAGCTAATAAAAAATATTATAATTACATATATCTGGCGGGAAGACGGCGACCAGGAGCCACAGTGGACACCGCACGGTGATTGGTCCGCAGCGCCTTGGGCTCGTCGCAGCTGGGGCAAAGTAAGCCATAAGGACAATTTAGACTTTGAAGTGCCATTGCCATGCGAACTTATTTTAATTAGACGCTCACACATAAATGCTTAACGCCCCTGCCGCAGACCCTTTCACCTGAGAGACAATGCGGCCGCAACATAAAAACAGGTGGACAGCCCTCGGCTGCCACCTGAGAGGTGGGTGTGCTTCTGTGTGTGCGGTGTGTGCCATGTCGTGTAACTCACATTAACCGATGCCATGCAATGCAGCCATAATAAGAGGCGGGCACAAGTTTAATTAGTGCAGCCAGCGAGGCCAAATGAAAGGCGGAAGCCTGTGGCCAACGTTGCGTATGAGCAATGTGTGTTCGTGTGATAAAACGACCGTGCCGCATCAAGGTCCCGTGTCTGTGCGCACTTTTATTGCTGTCATCTATCTGAGGAGTAAAACTCTTATGGTCATAAAACTCTAGAACGCACAGGACAGAGCGCGCAAAAACAAAGCCAAACCCAAATCCAAACCGAGAACCAAAAACCAGGACCACAAACAAAAAAAAAAAAAAAACAGAGCAGAGCAACCGCAAAAAAAAATGCCAGAGTGCTGAACTAATAATGGCACCTGTCAAAATTCGTTAGCCCCCTCCGGGCGGGGGAGGTGGTGAATAGGGGTTAGCCAAGGGGGGGCTGGGAGATTGAGAGGAAACAACTTTGGCCCGAATGACGAAACTCAAGCGACATTCATAGTGATTTGGTTTGGCAGTTTTGTGTCATTTGTTGGATCCAACCGATGGCACACATGGCAGAAGCTACACAGTAGGAACTATCTTTAAATTTGTTTAAATGATTGAATTAGGTAAACTAAAACAGGGGATTACTAAAACTAAGATATGAAAGACATACAACCTATACCGGATGGAAGCACTTCATCTGAAAGAGAGACATCCTATACAAATATAGAACCTTAATATGTACTAATTTTGATTTTCCGCTGTGTATAGATGAATTTGGTCCTGCTTTCGTTGCTGATGCCAAGGCCCTCAAGTCGCTCACTTGGATAACTCCTGCTGATATGGCTCGAAGGACATAGATGAATGAGGGGGGAAAAAAAACTGAGATCATACAGCAGCAGGAGCTGAAATGGCCGCAGTAGCAATAGAAGCGGCGAAGACAATGAAATTTATCACCCAACCGCAAAGTCACAAAACTACACATACATACAACATACAACAAAAACGTGACATCTAATAAAGGCCAAGATATGGAAAAAGAGGTGTCTCGGGGGCTCAGTGCAATGAGGTAGGTGGCAAAGCCATTGTGCACCTATGAATGTGAGGTCTAAGACTGCGCTTTAGTTATGCACTTTATGAGGGACCTTGCAGCACTTTGATGGCCCTCGGTGGCCGTGTCCTGTGGTCCCTAGGATTATGGCCGTAATGCGTGGCATAAAAACCAGCCCGACCCGGGTCGCATCGTATATCCCTAATGATGATGATCATCGGGCTTGTTCGGTTCCACGAAAAACTTTAATCGCTTTTAGCATCTCCCGGTAGCCAGCCGTTGACGTTAATGTCGTGGAGGAGAGGGGAGAATGTCGCTGTTGTCCGACAAAGCCGCAAACACTTCATGAAACTCAACAGCATCCAGCTTGGAACAGGACCAGGACCAGGAGCGGGGCCCACAGCTGATGGAGCACCAGCAGCAGGCAGTAGGAGCTGCAGCAGGAGCTGGACACGACATGTGTGGCATGTGCCACACGCATGCGTTGCATGCCAATGCTGTCTGCCATATAAACAGAAAAAGAAACTGCATAGAATTTGCAATGGCAATGAGAGAAGTGGAGGGCAGGGCAGCAGAGTGCACTCAGAAAATATATGATAAATAAAAATATAAATATATTCAGTTTAAAATAATATGTCTTGTGCTAATTAATCTCCTTCAAAAAGTATCAAACTTGAAAATAAGAATATGTACAGTTCGCCCTGTTAATGAAAGTTTTTCTTGCGGTGTGGGAAAGCCAAGCGGCAGCTGGCCAAAGTCGAAGGAAGTTGGTTGGCTGCCATGTCAACGGCTAAATGACACTGGCACTGGAACTGGGAATGGGAATTGGAACGGTCCCGGGACACTGTCCAGTGTCCACTGTCCACACTATGTATGTGTTTGTGTGTGTGTGTATATATATGTGTTTGTGCTGTGCGGTTGTGTGCCACTTCCGGTGACAATGTGCAACCGTGGCAAAAGGAATGAATACGACGACGTGCAAGTGAACGAGCCGGATGAATGGTCAGTGGCAATGCACAAAGGCCGGCGACTCGATTTGGGATTGCAACAGGAATTGGAATACGAATGCGAATCCGAATAGGAATATGAGCAGGAATAGGAACAGGAATGGGCCAGGGACTCAAGCCCGGACTTGGACTCGGACTCGGACTCCGGCTGTTTGAGTTGGCATTTGTGTTTGCCGGCGCATCCAAAACACTTGCCATGCGGCCAATATCAGAAATACATGTGAATATTCCCTAGATTCTTCCTCCGACCGAACTCATATCATTCCCGGCTGTCCGGCTGTCCGGCTGTCTGTCGCAGCATTATGATTTATGAGGATGGGACAAGTGTAATTTAAAGCTCATAAATTTGTCGCTGCACTGTGAAAAGAACTGACAGTTGCTGTCTAGCTATGTTTTTTATTTGTAGTCTTGTTTTGGTTGAATTTCTCTTAAATTTGTTCACATTTAAATGCATTTTTATTTAAAACAATTAACCAAATAAGCAATAGAAATGGTAAGAGATTTCTCCGAGTAACATTTCAGTATGGGAATTTCATAAAATTGCAATTACTCTTATCGACTTTGTATCTCCCTCTAGTCTTTGAACTGTTTCCATTTCGAAAATAGGACAGGGCCTGAGTTTAGCGGCAGTAAATGCAACAATAAATTCAATTAATTGCATTTTATTTCGATTATCCTTGGCCCTTCGCAGCCCCGCCACACATAAATGTCAATTGCGGTCATTGAATGCTTGAGTGGTGGTCGCAGGATTGCGGTCCAGTGGGTTGAGTATCTACTCAGTCCATCTAATGTCTAATTTTTGCTCATTAATTCCGTTCAACATTTTTATGCATTGTCATAAAATTCATTTTATGAGACTTACGCAGACTCCCCTCGATGGTTGTCCTGTTTGCCTAATTAGATTAGTTATTTGCGCATTCTTTCGCCGGGAAAAAGATTCGGCTTATCACGAGGAATCCATGAAATGATTCAGTTATTCCTTCGCCACTGCTGATTGACTTTGGTTTGAATGACAAAAACTAATTGGTCGATTTTGTTTGCTTTATTTGCCCAGCTTTCTTCGTTTAATTGGTGCATTTTTGAGCTGCATTTTGGGCATTTCCATCGATACATTCTTGGTACATTGTTAATTAATTAAATGGCAACAGAGTTGGATGTTTGTGTTCGGCTCCGAGGCGGGCTCGTTAAAAGCGATATCGGTGCAGGCCATCCGAGTTCTGGGAATCTTGTTCATTTACGCCTATGCAACTGCCATCGAGCCAGGAGCCCGCAACTGCATCTGTGTCTGTCTAGGCAGAAACCGAGATACTTGCAGGCTCGACCTTTTGTTCTGCTCGAAACTCAAGGCGAAAGCAGCTGGAAAACCGAAATGGACTACATAGAGGCACTGATAACAGTGCGTATACTTGATTTTTATACGCACACTTAAGCAAATAACTGCAGGCATTATTTCAAAATTCGAAAATTAAAAGCAAACAACAGAGAGAGAGAGAGAGATGGCGATGGCCATAAGAAAAATACACAGGAGGAGGAGAAGAAGCAGAGGAAAACTTTTAATATAAAGTGATGCGAAATGTTTTCCTTTCGAATTTACCTTCAATTTATGCATTTATGAATATGTAAGCACATTCGAGGGAATGCTCTGTATGTGTGTGTGTGTGGAGTGCAGTCAAGTGGCAAGTGAGCTCACAGATCCGCACACACACACAACACACACACACACGAGTGTGCGTCGCACACCCACACACACACATTGATTAACAAAACGCATTTGGCTAAGAAGTTTTGTGCTCTGTCGAAAGGCATTATTCCCATTGCTCAGCCCCCGGGCATTTCGTCATGTGAAAAAAGCCAACATGAAATATTTATGGATTAATGTTTTATTTAGCCCCTCAAAAACTAGCAGCGAAGGAAGCCGAGCCGCAAAAATATATATACAACTAGGAATTGCCTGGCCATGTGCGAAATTACGTATTTTGAAATGCAAGCGCAAATTTCCATTTTGACCCAAGAGTTGGGACCCCGGATTTAATTTGGCCATTTTTTTCGTAAATGGATTGTTGACTTGTTTACCATGTATTTACATGCGGATAACTATGCGAATGCGGCGGCGGTTTCGGCATGCAAGTGAACTTTGGCCAGTCGAAAACAATTCCAAATCAAAGTTAATCAATTACGGGCTCAGTCACAAAGTGTCATGAATTTAACATGACAGCCAGCACGAAACACGCTCCTCATTCTGTCTGCCTTTGCATAATGGGGCCCATCCACAGTAGAACATGTTGGCCGAGCATGTTGAGCTCGACGAAATTTTCATCGTTAGTGCTAGTGCTCGCGTACAAATTTCGTGTTCGTCGAGCCGCTCGAACAAAATAGAAATCATTCTATCTTGCTTGTGTTCGCAACAACATGCTCGACAATGGATGGCAACGTTGGCACGAACATCATTTGAAGCAAACGTTTGAAGCGACAACACCTTATAGAGCAGCTCTAAGATGTCAAAAAAATTTATTTATTTTAATTGAAAACTTTATTTTCCAGCCAAAGGCGCAAACATTAATTGCCAAAAGTGCAATTAAAGTGCAAAAAAAGTGGCGCTGTCGTTGTCCGTTGCCATGTTTGCTTCTCAAAGATTTGCCAGCAAATGATGTTTGCGAGCATGTTGCCACTAGTTGGTGGCAAATGAAATTTTTGCTCGACGAGCGGCTCGGCCAACATGTTCGACTGTGGATGGGCCCCATAAGCCTAACGTCGAACGACAAACCCCTCCTAAACAACAAGAAAAAAAAAAAAACAACAATCAATTCGGCAATAAAAAGGTCCCTGGGCTACGCCCACATGTTCCACAATTAGCGTGACAATTTGAAAAGCCCAAAAAAGCCACCTTCGTCGAGCGTCAATCATTCCATTTTTGTCTCCAATATTTGCGGCTATTAAATTGCGTATACGCAGTGTGGGCGCGCCTAGCTGCCATCGATTTTGAGAGCGGGGTAAGGGGAGTAGGGTACTGGGTAACCCTTTTATGATCCAACGTCACTTGCTCATTACGCAAATGGCCCTGGAGAAATTCAGAGCGTTTTGTATGTCGGTTTTAGTGACTGTAAAACGCTGCTTCGACTTTCCCCTCCGCTACCCGTATAAAACAAATAAACTTTCTCGTTGACATTTCTTTACGACAATCAATTTATGACATTTATGATAGGCAAATGGCACGCGCAAATCAATGCGTCGTCGACTTCCTGCTCCTCGACGCCCTTCTGGTAAATGACAAACTTCCGTTACGCATTGTTTGCCCAAGATAATGGGCCACTCGTTACATCGCCTAATAGTCATTTGCCACGATATGGAAAGCCAGCCGGAGTAGCGTCGTGTTGAAAAAATTAAACGAGCATTGGGAGACAATTGCCAAACAAGTGGAAAAAAGTTTATGGACAATTTAACGACCGGCACAGCCCTCGACCGAAGGATCAGTCAACTTTTTATTGAGTGAAAGAAGTAATCAATTTGCGGAGACTGCGGAGCTCTCGGGTGCTGCCCCCTGGGTAGGAGCCACGCATCCATTAAACCCAAATAGTTTATGAAATCATGTCTATTTATGTCGTGGCATGGATGGTTTGCCAGGCTAAATATGTTAGCAAAATTTACTTTACTTTAATTTTATTCAAAGTCAATCAAACTCGGTAAAACTTGTGCGTTTTATAGCTATCCTATTGCCCTGCAAATTACTTGTTAAAATAGTTTATGACTTTTTCGCTGCAGAGGAGTCTAATATTAGCTATATTACCGAATAGGTATCAGCAAATAGCTTATATCTGAATTTAATACTACTTTTCTTTAAGAAACAAAAATAACAGAAATATTCCTATGTTATGAAAGCAAACTAAATAAATATTAACAAGAAGGAAAGCTAACTTCGGCACGCCGAAGTTTATATACCCTTGCAGATAGAACTTCGATGACTAGGAATCCATACAATAAAAATTACATATATTTATGTTAAGAAACAAAAAAGTAATACCTGCTTTAATTTCATTCACCTATACATAATACATTTGCAGTATATGACACAAAATTTAAGGCTGATATAAAATGGCTATATCTCAAATTTAGTGCAAATCAGCTGAAAACTGAAAACGTTATTTCTGAAACGTTCATTTCTTGACCGTTCCTATGGCAGTTAAATGAATTAGTAGTCAGATTTTCATATAACTTTAAACAAAATTGTATAATAATATGAATTGGCTATATCTTAAATTTGATAAAAATCTGTTGAAAACTGGAAAAGTTATAATTTTTAATTGTATTAATTTCTCGATCGTTCCTATGGGAGCTATATGATATAGTAGTCCGATTTTAATAAAATTTTACACAAAATCGATTGCAGAGGAAAATATTATTTGTATCAGTGAAGGAGCCATTTCCGACCCTATAAATCATATAAATTCTTAATCAGCATTAGTGTAATGGGGTCCATGGCAAAAAGGAAATTAATGAAAAAATAAATTCATAGCTAGCACAACTTATTCTAGACCTAGGCCTGATCACTAATATAGCTTCTCTTAATGTTTAAACTATAATAATGATATATTTGTCAAAATAAAGACTTACCCTTAGAGGACACGTCATCTTTCGTCATTGCTTAATTCCTTCCGATGTAGAGTTATATTCCTGGTGAGTTAATTAAGTATCATCTTACAATATGGATTCATCGAAGTGTTCTTCTTTCACTATCACTTTATATGTAATTCCTTCCGTAACGACTTATAATCGTGGTGACTTCAATAAGAATTATCATGGCTTCGAAGATCTCTTCCTGTTTATCTGGATGTGTTCCATTGGCCACGTCATATATTTCAGGTCGAAGGGTAATCACTATCGCTATCATTAAAGATGTTAACACTAGGTACCCCTAGGACAGACTGAGGTCGCGGCGATCAAAGAACCTCTATTTATACTTCCCGATCAATAATAACAGAGAAAGAGAGCGAGAGGGAAAGAGCTACCTCTGTAGCTGCAACAGAGAGAGATAGAGCGTAAGCGCCATCTCTAGAGCTGCAACAGAGGGAGGCAACAGAGCTGCAACAGAGGGAGAGACATATCAAATGTTATTGTGAGTAAGAAAGAGAGCGAGAGGCAGAGGCTTACAGAGGCATACAGAATGAGAGGGCAGAGTAAGCTATTCACTGCCATTACAATATTATAATTATTATATTATTTTATATAATATTAATATATTAATAAGAAAGGAAGCTAATTTCGGCACGCCGAAGTTTATATACCCTTGCAGATAGAACATCTATGACTTGGAATCCCAACAATATATATTATATTTATTTGTGTTAAAAAGTAATGAAGTAATAACTGCTTTCATTTCATTCACCTTTACATATTATGTTTGCAGTTTTACAGTCACAGATGTGCATTTTTCCTCCACATCTAACGATCGTTTGTATGGCACCTATATGATATAGTCGTCCGATTTTCATAAAATTTTACACAAAATTTAAGACTGATATAAAATGGCTATAAACTGAAAATGTTATAATTTTTAATTGTCTTAATTTCTCGATCGTTCCTATGGGAGCTATATGATATAGTTGTCCGATTTTCATAAAATTTTACACAAAATTGTAGAGTATAGTCAAATGGCTATATTTCAAATTTTATGAAATTCTGTTGAAAACTGAAATTGTTATAGTTTTTTTTGTAAAAATTATCCGATCATTCCTATGGCACCTATATGATATAGTCGTCTGATCCGGCCCGTTCCGACATATGTATATACGAGTGAGAGTATATAGAAGGCTAACTGCAAAGTTTCATTCAGATAGCTTCAAAACTGAGAGACTAGTTTGCGTAGAAACGGACAGACGGACAGACGGACAGAAGGACAGACGGACAGACGGACAGACGAACATGGCTAGATCGACTCGGCTGTTGATCCTGATCAAGAATATATATACTTTATATGGTCGGAGGTGCCTCCTTCAGTGCGTTGCAAACTTCTGACTGAACTTATAATACCCTGCAAGGGTATAATAATGGTGAATGCTTTTAAGAAAATTGTTTTCTAGCTTATCTTTAGTACGGGAAACTAATTTGGAATCATAAAAAGAATAATTTCATGACCAGGATTAGTGTAATTAGGAATAACTCGAACTTCCTATAACCCAACGGCAGCCTTGTTAATGCATTCCTAGTCAGGGGACTGTTGCACGCACTTCAACTGCAATTGCGGAAAGGAAAAAGGGCTTCTCCTGCAATGACTTTGGCATGTGCGTATTCCATAAATAAATTAGAAAGTGGCAAAAGCGAAAAACGTTAAAATGTCAGCGGAGTCAACTGGGTTTTTATTCTCTAGCTTGTTTTCACACTGACACGGTTATACGAAAGTATGAACGTACATACAACTAGGCAACGGCAATGGCGATGCCGACGCACTGCGACATAATGGCGTCCACTTTGCGTTTTTATGCTTAATTTACTTAAAAGGACGGCCTGCAACGCGGATAGGTGGGGGTTGGGGGCCAAAGTGCACTGATACATGCGGCAGCGGATGGGACGCGCCCCAAAACTATGGAGGGGCTTGCCTTAGGCATAACAGGGGCAACTGTTAGAACACGCAATGCAATGTGTCCATGTCCGGGTCCGGTCTCTGGGTGTACTTTACATTTCACGCACAATTTTCCATGGCACGCAATTTGCCGCTTATGGCACCAGTGAGACGGGCGGCTGCCAGAGTGGCGTTTGCTATTTTAAAACGTTCCCCATGTCCCCCGGACTTGGAGGGGCGACGGCGGCACGCGGCACAGTGACTCCTCATATCCCATGCACGGCGGCACATGCAGGCGACAGCTTAGCGAGCGCTAAGCAAGTCCTCGTCATAGTCGCATATTACATATTACATCACTCGCCGAGTGACTGAACCCAATCCAGTTCATCCCACTTGCCCTTTTCTTCAGCCATGTCACGTTGTTGTTAGCATTCCCGATGTACAGGGGTGGAGGGGTGGTGCACTGGGAGAAAGCGGTTAGTAAATTGGGATACAAATACTATCTACTTAACTCTTGAATAAATAATAAATAATACAATCCTCTCACATTGTAAATAAAGAAATCGCAAGGTAAAATAATTTATAATGTATTAATATCTAAGGTAGAAAGTAAGACCTTCTTTTCTTCGTGCAGGACTCTATTGTGGGGTTAGCTTCGAGGACATGTGCGTGGCAAAATAGTTGAAATAGTTGATGCGCACTTTTCAGCGGTTTCGAATTGGGCTTGGCCTTTGAACCCCAACCCGGGGAGCCATTTCCCTTTCTAGCAGCGGGAGTGAGATGGCCCGTTGAATTGTTAATAACATTTTGGGACTCACGCATTTAAATGAGGCTCACGTACGCGGACGATTTGTCACAAAATAATTTTTACGACTTTGCGACTTCATTGCCAGTGACCAAGCGGATCCATTTTCCAACCCTCCACGCCCCCTTTTTCATCCCCCTGCCCAGATAATTGTTGTCTTTGGCGACTGCCAACTGCGACAATCGTGAATTCGATTCGATTCCCGCTGAAAGTGTCGCATACTTTCCTGCACCACGGGCGGTGTCCTCAAGGTTGGCGTGTCGTCCCCACTTAAACCCTTAACGCCTTTCAGTTGGCATTAGGTGGCAACTGTAGATCATTACACACACTCACTCACACACACGCACTCCACAAAAGTTGTTTGCGAGCTTACGCCTGATTGCATTTATTCTGACGTCTCGGAAGCTCGGCCTTGTCACCGTCTCAATAACAACTGCAAATGGAACGGGCCAACTTTGCCCCCGTCGACTCGAATCAAGCGGACTCGATTGGCGGCTCCAGCTGAAGATTCAGCTTTAGCTTTAGATGTAGAATTTTCCTCCCTTCAACTGATTCTGCGGTTGCCAAGCTGCGAGTGCCGCAAATGAAATTAAACGCATTGCCACCGCTATTGCTGCTGTCGATAAGACATCCGCGTCCGCAGGATAGATGCGAACATAGATACACAAGTACAGTGGATACTCACAAATGACTGAATTTTCTGGGAATCAGTTTAAGATTGTGATTTAAACATTTAAATATGCTTTGTGAAATATCAAACACAACAGCGTATAGTATTTCTTTTAATATGTAATCAAGAAAGCCATTTTTAGATCTCAATACAATGCGGATACTCCTGTATCTTTTGCACAGTGCGATACCCTTGGCTTTGTCGAATTTAAATGACGTGCGAAACAAGAATTTAATTTTCTCCTTGCGCTGGCAACATGAAGACTCTCCCCCCAGAAAACCCCCAACCGCCGGCCGTGGAGATCTCCCCTCGAAACCATAGCCAGCGCTCCCCGCCAATGTCAGGCTTTTCCGCTTGCTATTCAATTTTTATTTGCTTCCCGTTCTAGTAGTTGGTTTCGGGGCTCTTTGCTTTTTTTCCGGGCCCAAATCGGGGCGGCAGCTCCTGCTTCTATCCGCCGCGTCCTCGTCGTCGATGTCGTCGGTTACTAACTCACATCGCTAGACGTTTGGCAAAATGACAAATTTGCAGCGCATGTTGTCTCTCGCAGGGGGCGGGATGGGCCTAGATGGGCTGGATGGGGCGTAGGCCGTGGAGGGTAAGGACATTGGAACATCGGCCAATGGCGCGGCAGTTGGTTTTAGTTTCAGTTACCCTCCGTCGCTGCTTGTGTGCCAAAATGCGTTGCCTACTTTCGGCTTGGCATAATGAAATTCCAACTTTTGACTTATTGACGACGACAGCGAGGACGAAAGCGGAACGAGGACGAAGCGGTCGCCTGCTCCGCTTGTTGTGGTTACCGCTGCCGGGACGGCGTCACAGCGACGCTTGCGCCATGTCCTATCCCCGGGAAACCATGGTAACATTTTCTCCAATCATGTCAAGTTGGAAGCCCAATTTTCAGGCCAGCTCACCTCAGAGTAGTGAGAAAGCATTCACCGAAATTGGACATCAATTGATTGCTTTTCTCGTGTTTGTCAAGTACTTTTTCATGTTAACTACTAAAGTATGGAATATCTGACAATGAAGGGAATATATAGATCGATATATAAATCTAAAAAGGAAGCTAACTTCTGGACACCGAAATATGATAAAACGTGGCAGTTTCATAGTTCAAATAATTATTTTTTTAAATATTACAATTTTTGTCAATTTTTTTAAATTTTAACAATGTAAAAACCTGTTATAAAATTGTCCAAAAATTTTAAAAAGTTTAATTTCTTTCCAAGATGCCTAGAAAGATTCCCCTGTTGATGCTGATCAAGATCAAGAATATATATGATTTGTAGGGTCGGAAATGACTCCTTCATTGCGTTTTATTCTTCTGACTGAATTTATAGTACCCTACAAGGGATTCAATATATAAATATACAAATTAAAAGTATTAATAATTAAATAAGCTAGTTGCAAGCACTCGTACACTCTCCTGTGATGCTCTCGACCCTTAATTACAATCGCACTGGCAAACAAACGGAAAAAGCTTATTAGTTAACATAATGCTATCGTTTGCACCAAAAGGCAACTGGAGCCCCGAGATGAAAATTCCATCGATACTTGTCAGATCCAAGTGAGCCGGGAACAAAAGTGGCAACGAGGCAGCCGGGCGCTCGCCTTTCAAACGAAACTCAAAACTGAGTCTCCATGATCCAGTTGCATGTTAATTAAGTACATTTTTCCAGAGGAAAAGAGGATGGCGAGGATGGGGCGGGATAGGGTGGGAAATCAACAAAGGGTTGACACAACAACCAGATGAAGCAGAGCAGAACCGAGCTGATAATTAAGGCCCGAAGAAGTCCCCTTTGTCTACGCCAAATTAGTTGCATTTACAAATAACTTTAAATTGGCCAGGGCCGAAAAGCGAACTCTGGCCATGTTCTGTTTGGTGCAGACTCGTTTCGTTTCCGTTCTTGGCTTAGTCGGCCTGAGCGGCCCGGCACTGCAGTAATAACTGGCTCTGCAACTAATTTAGTTGCGATTCCCCAATGTGCTGGCCAGGACTCGACTTTTAATGAATGTGCTAGCCAGAAAGAGAGAATGGACGAGTGCGAGTGCTAGAGAGGGTATTGTGCATAAATTCGGGTTGCCTATCTGCAGGCGCCGGAAATTGCGCAATTTTCTAGATGTTTTCACCCAGAAATTTTTCGGAATTCTCCTTTTTGCATCTCGGCTAGTCGCCTTTGTCTTGCAGTCCGCTGGCTGCAGGATTCACGCCTCAGCGGCTCTCACCTTCGCCTCGCTTGGCATTCAATGAAAATTCGTTTTAATTGACTTTCGCTGAGTGCGGAGGTGGTGGACCTGGCTCTGGGCCATGTCAATATTTACATGCCACGCATAAATTATCTACACATTTAGGCACACGCATTAGGCACCACAATGGCCAATTTCCGAGGCGAGCTGCCGACTGACCCGCGACCAGAGCTCCATCCATCCATGCGTCCGTCTATATAGTTGGCCCAGCTTATTAACAGGCCAACACGCACGCACATTGGGAGCGGGCAAAAAGCGCAGGCAATCAAAATTATCCTAAGCCCCTCTCCCGCCCCACACCAAACCTCTGACCACGCCCCCTTGGTCGGCCAAAGCCATCGAACTTTTACGCATTGTTTATGTTAACAAAATGTAAATAAATGAGCCGTACAAACGACAACGACGAAAGCGACAACAAAGGGCAATTAAATTCCGGGCCACGCAGGACGATGTCGCAAAGGTGGACTAAGGACTAAGGACAACAACAGGTGTGCAGGTTTACAGGGTTGGCTTAGCTAACAAAGGCAGCAAAACAAAAATACCTAACAAACGAAAAGCGAAGAGAGAAAAAAAAGAAAACTAAGGCAAGGAATGGAAAGCAAAACCAAATAAATCAAACCGGGGGCAGACAGGCGCACACGCACTCCCCCATCCCGTCCGGATAATTCCTTGAATTTTGTGCCAGTAAGTAGCAGGACTTGACCGGCGGCAGCAGGACATTGTGTATCGAACGTTTTATCGCTTATGCAGCCACTTGGTCGTCGTCCGTCGTCGTCGCTGTTTGCTCAAGTGCCTCGCGTGTTAATTGTCGGGGAATGTGCATAACACGGCGATAACAATGAACTGCCAACTCCTGGGCCCTCTCGATCCCTGACTCCTCGAGCTGATTTCCTACCGCCAGCTGCGGCGATTCAAGTCGCGGCTAACGTGCTCGGTGACAATTCAAAATTAACTGTCCAAGTGGCGGCGCTGGAAAAGCAGCGCATAATGAAATGGAGCAGAGAAGGCATAAATAAGGACCAAAAGCCGCAAGCCAAAGCGAGGCAGCGGAAGTGCGACTTTGCCACGCAGCTCTTGGCGGCGAGTGAAGAAAAGTCCCAGGGGGAAAAGCGATGCACTGAGTTCATTAACAAAGATCGATGGCTTCAGTTTTAATTGTTGGCACCACACTTTCTTTATTAAAGGTAGATCTGCGAGTGTTTTGGAATAACAAGTCAAGAACAACTTGTGAAATAAAGGAAACCTTGCATTATATTTTAAAATAATTTTCCATTTTCGTATCTTTATTATACTAGCAAAGGTGAAGTTTAATTATTTCTCTATCTTAACTTTTAAATCGTAAACATATTTTATGGTTTATCTTAAAGGCGCCTGGTATCTCTTGCTAGCACGTCCACTAAATGCCCTCTTCCATTAAAGTCACTTCCGTTTATTTTTATCGCTTTTAATTGCGTTTATTTTGGGGTGTTGCTCCTTGGGCCATTGTCTATTCTCCGCATTCCGTTTTCCCATTTCTTTTTTTTTACTTCTTGTCGTTTCGCGGTTTGCTCATTTGTCGCCGTGTGTTCGGTCGTTTATTTTATTTAGCAATTTATTTCACACATTGCCATTTCCCTAGCGGTCGCTTCGTCTTCTGGCGGTTACTGTTTTTAATTTTTGGCCATTATGAGCGGACGGCCGTACGGAGATCGAGGGCTCGTGCCCCCATTTCCGGGATTCTGGGATATACGGGGAGGTATGGTACGGTATGGTATGGGGTCCCAGTTGTAGGACCAGTCCCAGGCAGGCCAAAATTATGGCCACACATATAAATTGTCAAGCGACCATTCATCTTGCAGAATAAATGTTGCAATTTGTTGGCTTTTGCTTGGCGCGGTGGACCCGAAAGAAGATGGCTACCGCTAGATAGCCCCCCCCCACACACACACACAAAAACAAGCACAAGCACAAGAACACACACTGGGCACCATCCCTTTCGCACGCACAAAAGTATGCTACGTTTTTTATTCGGCTTGCCCATCCGTTTGAGTTTATGTGTCGCACCTTTGGTGACCGCGGGTCGTCGGGGTGCCGACCCCAAAACGAGGGCTGTAAATTCTATTGCACTGCCCCATGTATGATTGTGTGTGCTATGGTAGGGTGTGTGTGTGTGTGAGGCGACACAAATAACTCACAGTTTGCAGTTGCCGCGCTATAGCGGCGCCCAAGCAGGGACCTTTCATTAGACGGAACTGGAACTGAAACCGACTTTGGCCTGCCTTCGCTGACCATTTGCGGGCATATATTTGCGCACAATTAATTATTATAAATGTCGTGGTCTCCGGGAAACAGCATCCGGATCCGTAGACCCGCCAGAGGGAGCTTCAGCGATGGCGAGCGACAGAGTGGGGACGACTCGGACTGCAGGCGAGCGAAATTGTTTATGAAAATTTATGATTACAATATTAGTATGTCGCAGTGAATCTTTTCTGCTGCTACTGGCCCTGGCCTTTGTCTTTTAAATTATGGCCTTCTGCATTTTATTTATTCGTTTCAGGCTGGCCATCAGAGTTGCAATTGCATTCCACTGCCGGAGAGCGCCCTGAATATTCAGCAAATACCCAATGGCAGGTGTACATAAACGCACACCTTTACAGGTGGGCACACACACACAGACAGAGATATCTGTGTGCTTGTATGGCAAGCTGATTATGATTGTCGCCTCTTTATCCGGCACTGTTTACCACCAATACACATGTGGCAGGGTGTGCGAGTGTTTGGATTCGTATTGATACCCTGTTTACAATTGATTTCACACGACTTCATTCACGTTTATTCACAAGAAAAACTTTTTAATGCCTTCGAGTGCAAACAACCGAGCGATGAAAGCTCACAGATACAAGCGAACACCCAAAGAACCACACACACAGGCACACATCGATGACAATCACAAAAGGTCGCTCTGATGTTGCCGACATTTCCTTTTTTCATTCCGTTTTCCTTTCTACCGATTTCTCCCTCTCTGATTTATATTTGCTTAAATGATCTTTTATTTATTTACTTAACGATTTTTGATTTATTTATTCTGTTTTTTGTGGATTACTTAATGGGTATTGGCTGGGCTCTCTAGCAACAAGGAACATTATTTCCACATTTATCATCCAAACATTTTTCTCTCAAACACTAATTTGGTTACCTCGCCCCCTCTGTCAAACTTCATGCAGCTAATTATGCGCTAAGCAGACACCGTAGCCGCAGCCAACACACACCCACACACAGCAAAAGGGGCAAGGCGCTTGTAATTTATGGCCGCGATTGCAGCCAAAAATCCTTTGTCGAAAAGTTGCAAATACCTGGAACTTAATGCTGGACTTTGAACTGCCGCGTAGCGTTGCAAAGCAGCAGCAGCAGCAGCAGCCCCAAAATATGATAAATGTTGTGCGGAAGCCAGCGGACAAGGGCCCTCTCCACTCGCAGCCACACGTAACCCCCTGCTGCAAAGCCGCACCACAGTCCGCCAGAGCCACAACGGATGGCCAAGGGGCCAACATCGATGCGCGAATATGCGAGCCATCGTTGAATGCCAACGGAATCCGCAGTCCTTGCAAACAGTATCTATGGCCCGGGCTTTGGCATCTCGGCCACCGGCATTGTGCGTGTGCTAATGCAGCAGATAAACACTGCCAAATGCCATGAAAATCTTCGCTTATTTGTCACAGCATGAGGCACATCTGCAGGCTGCAGTCTGCAGTTTGGAGCTTGCAGTTTGCAGTTTATAGGTTCGTTCAGTGGGTGGAAAATTAAAGACGCACGCCTGCAGTTTGAGTTGGTCAATGGGCGCCGAAATTGAATCATAATGAGCCAGGCTTGCGGTGGCCCAGCAGACAGCCCTAACTTTGTTTTGGGCCGCTTTTCACACGCTGCCAAAACGTTTCCGCTTCCGGTGGCAGTCTCAACAGTAAGTTTTTTTTGTGCGACTAGAAAGTTTTGCACCCGCCAGAAGCGTCGTTGACATTTGGAGGGACTGACCAAAAACAGAAATTTCGCGAGTGGCCGTAATGCAACTTTCGCTGGCAGCTGAGCCAGAAGCCAACATCCTGCAGTTGCAGCAAACAAGCCGGAAATGTGGACAGCCCTTTGAACTGCATAGCGAATGGCACTCTAGCAAAGGCGGTTTTCATGTCACATAGTTCAAATACTATATAGTAAGTATTTACCCGAAATGTCACTCGTGAAGAATGAAGTATTATTTTATTTTATATTCATATTTTATGTAAAGTTATACCTTGAATTTATTTAATTAACTAAATATTTATTAAATAAGAGTAAAATGCCACTTTTGATAGAGGCAAGCTCATCTTTATGTATAAGTTTTTAATGTCCTAGTACATTTTCCCCTTCTCACCTGAGCTGTCCCTTTTCAAACCCTTGCCCTCAATCAAAGGAAAAGTATTTAATTATATTTAATTGACATTTTTCTTTGGCATCTTGAAGCAGTATTAAGTTCTTGCTTTGATATCTCAGTCGTTTTGGGTTGACACATATTTTTGAATTACATTTTTGTCAGCAGCCACTCCTGCGCACCGACACCCTGACACCCGGATACCCCGTTGCCACACACTCGCATTATCTCGCGGTTGCCGTGGTGCTTAAGTTTGGCATCCGCCTGCAAAATATGCACTCGGCACGAACCTTTCTGCGACCCCGGGCTTCAGGCATTCGTGCTACTCGAACTCGAACTCATTTGGAATTTATTCCTAATTACTTTAGGGATTAATTTGGAGCGCCAGCAAAGTGCACACACATACACACAAGCACACAGGCGTCGGGTCTCTCACACCATCACAGATATTTACATGTATTACGTGCAACACGTTTCTTTACTTTTAATTTCAATTACTTTCATTACGCGAGGCAAATGCGTTCAAATGAAGCAAAACAGGCACCAAAGCAACAAAAAAAACAAGGAAAAATATATACATATATATTTATATTCCCGGGGAATATTATAGCTACAACACCCGCACTCACCGATCTCTCTCTCACTGTGAGTGTGTGTGCCTTTACACATGAGCGTAATAAAAAAGTGTTCTGGGGAAAAGTCGAGCGTAGAAAAAAGTTAACTTATTAATTTTCATAAGAGTAATTTTGTGTATTTTATGTTTGATGTGTGTGTGGGGGAGTCGGGAGTCGGGCCAAGACAAACAAACAGAGGTACGAATACGTATAAGGACATGGAGCCACCACAGGCAACAAATGGTGCAACGGTGTGAGTGGGCCGGGCGCCGTTAAACGGTTAAGGACATGCAAAAAGGGCGCGCTCTGATGAGTTGATGAAGTGTTCAACGCCTGGCTGGCTCCGCGGGACACCGAATGGGCGGGCGACAGTGGGTTAAGGGGGCAGCGGTTCGCTTCGCTCCAGCATGGGGTTAAGGGTTTTTAGGGGCTTCGTGGCTTCGAGAGGGGGTAGGACAACCCGCGGCGCAAATAAAAAGTCAGGTTTTTAACTAAATGACTTTTTGTTGTTGTGCACACGCATTGCTACACACAAACGCACTCAGTGCGGCAACAACATGCATGTTGGGCGTTGTATCGTAATTATTTTGATGGCGGCAACCTTTTTATGCACACACACTCACACACATAGGGAGACATTTGTGAACAGCTACGGTGGAAATTATATAAAAAGAATAAGAACTTTTCATAAAAGTAGTAAGGAAATAAGCAAAATATCTGAAGACTAGTAGAATAAGTAGATTTAATAGTTAAGAATTAAAATAAATGGTTTTATAAACGTATATTAATAACCAAGTTTTGGTTTACTGTATTGAAAACAGTACACAAAAATGTAATTATTTTATTTATTCAACTTAATTCAATAAAATATTGAAGCCCTTAAACTATTAAAAAGCAGGCAAAATTTTTTATTAAATTTTTTTTTTTTTATATTTTAACTTAAAAGAATTGAAAAAATTTCGAATACAAAAATGTTCAACCGGGTATCTAGCCGACTTGACTTTTCATTCTGATCGAGAATAAATATGATTTATAGGGGCAGAAATGACTTCTTCATTGTGTTTAAAGCTTTCGACTAAAATAATATCCTGCTAGGGTATAAAATCGTATTAACAACTAAAACCAAAACGAATAAAAGATTTTATGGAATAGATAGTTGGTTAAACTCAACTTTATAAGATTATACTATTCCATTTCCAAATGTTATTTATATATCTCAATTTAATAAGTAGTTAATCCATAAATTCTTCTGCGTTTGCCCTCCACTGTGGCTATATAGTGGCTTGAATGTGTGGCGGTGTTAAGTAAAATGGTCAGGACCTCACCTTTCCTTTGGTGACCCACTGCCGCCCTCTGACCCTGTGCTGTCCTGCCTCGAGTTAGTGTGTGTGTTGTGTGTGTGTGTTTGGGTTGTGTATGACTGTGTGAGTAAGTGTGTATTGCGGCTGTCTCGTTGATTATGCGCTGATAACAAATTATTCACTTGGGAGCACACTTCAGCCGACTTTGGCAAACACACACTCGCACTCAAACACCCGCACAATCGCAGAGGAGACGCGTGGGCTTTGCCTGGATTACATGAGACCATTGGCTTGGGAGGTCCTGCCAGTTGTAGTATGTACACATTCGCCTCCATAACCCTCCCCCCCTGCTTCATGACCTGCGTGCCGAAAATTAATGAAAAGCCACCAGTCCCGCCGCCGCTGACTCTGCCCATTTGTGTTTGCTTTTTGTATATTCGATTTTGCTTTTTGTTTTGGGCCCGGTGACATTGTGATAATAATCAGCGACTTTTTAGAGGCATTAGTCAAGGCATTATGCATACGCACCGTGGCCGTTGGGAATATGGAAATACCTACGTCTCGTCGAGTGCGTAAGTGGGCGAATACCTCCGTAGATCTCCTGATTATGCCACAATCAATATATCGACATGCATGGTGTAACCCCAGAACTGTCTGGGAATGTTTGCATTCAAAGAGTTGATAGATAATTTATACAGAACTTAAATTCAAACGAGTAACTTTCTTTTATATTTAATTAATCAGTGAGAATATCAGGCAATTTAAGGCTTTAGTTAATAGGTTAGAAGTAGAAACCCCCTGGAAGGAGAGACTAGAAAAACCAGTAAAAGTTTTACCTAGAAATTCACTTCAACATTTTGGCTTTAATCGATTTTGGATGCAGTTCTATTGGTCAACGTTGGATCATATGCTGGAACTGCTAAATCCTTTCGAGCTTTCGCTGGGAGAGGCAGAGCCTAGGGGGGGGGGAGTCTCATAAAAATAACAATTCCAAAATCAAACGCTGGCGGAAATAGACAGCACAACTTCCGGCCCGAGTGCCGCTGATGGGCCAATAAAAAGGACACAACTGGACAAACGCCCCCCAGAGGATGCTTCAGCCGCTCGTCCCTCCCGACCATTCTACTGCCACTGCTGTTGTTTTATTATGCGAAACAAGCGAAGGAACAAACAAGAGGAATGCCAGCAAATTCGTGTTTAAAAAATAACAACTACACAGCATTGGGGGGCGGGTGTGGGCGGTGCAGGCGTGGCAGCTGCGACAGTCGTAGAAGGAGTCGCCATTTATCTTAATCTACCTTTTAACTTATCTCGTTGCCTGGGCTTGAACTTCTTTTCCTTGGTCGAATCCCTTGGCCGTCCCGCAGAGCTCGGTTCGTTCCTGCTGGCGGCTATCTTTGCTTTTGTTGCAACAAAAATCAATTAATTATTTATCACTTAAACTCCCCGCCACTTGTCATTATGTCATTGTTTACTCATTGCCGGGGGGCCACGAGGGAAAATGAAGGAAAACCCGGGAAGCCCTCGGAAAGGCAAGGAAAATGCGGGGATGCTACGGCGAGAAAACGAGCCCTGGCCTTCTTCGACTTTATCAATACTCAATTGAGATGGGGACGCCGCCTGGAATGGCGATTGGTGAATGGTGGATGGTGGATGGTGCGATTTCTGGGTGGGATCGGACCGGAGCATTAGCTGACCCCATTGATGTTTGTGCGCTTAACTTCTTGCCGGCAGTTTGTCTCAGCGGGCCTCTGTCGTGGCTGAGAGAATCTTTGAGCGCCATCGCCGTTTCTCCTCCTATTTTATTTTACTTAATACTTATGCTGGCTTTCTTTCTTCCATCCTCCTTCGAGGCTGCCAATGTCGTCGACGTGGCCTTTTGCAACAATCGAAATCCCCAATTGACAAAAAGAAAACCAATTTAGCAGACAACGACAACTGTTGTGGTTGTGTTGGCTCCGACTCGAGTCGAGTCCTCATTCCCAGCTGTGATAAATTCATCAGGTGAATGCCGAGGCACGGCGCAAATATGCTGCTCCACAGAGCCCCCATCCTGTAGTGTCCTTCCTCCCTCCTCCCCTGCTCGAGTCGCCTTTGCTGCTGGAGAAGGTCCTTGATGTGGCTGACTTCGGCTTGCTGCGGCCTGGCTGTCGCCGCATCAAACGACAATTGAATTTGCCATGTTGAAAACTTGGTCGGCCACCGCCACAATATCGACTCGAGGCTCACAAGGTCCCTCGATCTCACAGTGCAGGTGCACTTGGAAAAAATCAAGGGAACATACGAAAAATTACACACAGAAAAATTACATACATAATATAATAATATTTTCGTTTACTAGGAGTCAGCTGTTTTATTGTATTTAATGAAGCATATTTTAACTACTTTTCATTTCAATTTTTCTCGGTGCACATTCTGAAAGCCCAGGCAGGAGCAGTGGCCAGGACATTGAGCATTCCACATGCCTTGCCGCACATTCCTTGGCCATTCGTTGTTATTTATTTAGTTTTGTTAGCCGTTGGCATGCCTTCAATTAATGTCAATTCGTTTTTAAGTAAGATATCGATAGCAGGACGAGCAGCCTGTGGAAGAGGGTCTCCCGCACTTTGAGACACGGAGAAGAGAACGCATCAGGCGAAATGAAAACGTATGGGCCGGGCAATTTGTCTATATTTGGGGTCCCCCACTAATATACCCAATAAGGGCATAAGGCAACCACCTGGGCCCACAGCCAGGTGATCAGGCTCCATCATCAGGACAGTTGATGTGTGGATATAAACTTAATGCTAATGCCTTGTCCTCGTCATCGTCATCGTCGGAGACTCAGCTCCAGTTTGTCTAATGGAAGGAAGGGTAGCAAAAATATTTTCCATTATGTTTGAATGCAATAAATTACCTGTAAAGGCAACGACAAAACCACACACACACACTCGCATATCCAGGGATATGGGCCACAGGATATGGGCTAAAGGATAAGGGATCGGGGGCCAGATGTACGCACATTAATTTACTTTTGTTGTCACTTTGCCAGTGGGCCGCATTCGAAGTGCGCTGCCGGCATGGAAATAAAACAAATACAAATACAAATACAAATGACAAAGCGGAGACAGAGACAGAGACGGAAACAGAGGCAGTGAAAGAGACGGACTGAGAGAGAGGCTCCTTGGTCTCGGCTGGATATGTAAATGTGTAGCGCACACATTTCGGGCCGAGTGTAATGGAATTGTATGACATTACTTTTAATTAAAAGCGCACAACATTTTTGGCCAGCCAGTTGAGTGCCAGGCTTTCAGTCCCTGTCGCTCCCGGTGAAAAGGCTTTCCTCTCTCACTCTCTTTTTGGCAGCTAGGTGTGAAGTGTTTTCCATTTGGGACAATGGACAGCGGACATTGGACACTGGACAGCGGGCACCAGGACGCCAGGACGTCAGGACGCAAAGGGTTAAGCCGGACTAGCACTCATTGTTAGACAGCTGCCAAGTCATAAAGACGCTCGACACTCGGCACACTGGGGGCAACCGATGTATTTATCAATCGCATTAAATCTGAGAGCAGCAACGGAAATTGCATGCAATTCAATTGCAATCAAGGAAAATGGTCAACTCCTTGAAAACGAATAGAATGGGGCACCCATTCCCGAGCACAATTACAAGTGGAGCACGAAGACTGGAGCGTGGAGCGAGCGGATGCCAGATAAATCAGGAGTTTAGCGGATAAAACAGCTCAAGGATGCGGCAAATGTGTGCCCTATCTCATTTATAAATTGGACAAATTTGCACTGAACGAAAAATGGGGCTTATATATATAAAAAGTGCTACCCGAAATCGAACTCCAGCTACAAAAATGTTAAGTAAAAACCAGGCAATACGAAGACTAAGTCTAATACTAGACAAGACCTTTTAATATTACATTTTAAGAACTCCTTTCCAAATTTTTTTAAATTACACATTCCAAATTATTTCGAATTTCTTCAAGTGTAATTAAATGGCAACTTCCTGCTGAGGACTCTGTCAAAGGTTTAGAGCTATTTCATATATTTGTAAGTATATTACTGAAGCTAAAGCAAAGATCACAAACAGAAAGTGCAATAAGACACGGGCCTTGGGAGTGCTGAAGAACAAAAGCACATTTAGAGACGAATGGAATCCTTTCATTCCATCCCATTCAGATCTGCGCCCTCTGATTCTGTGGTTTAAATAAAAACAATATCGAATTGCTGGCCCCGCGCAAAACACACTCGCTAGCAGAACACACACTTTATGGGGGCCGCGTAAAAACCCAAAATTGCAAATAATGCGAATCACGTGGCTCTCTGTGACCCAACGTACAAAAAACAGAGGGAAGTGTGTGTGCGTTTCTTTTTTTTGTTTTTGGGGCTTAGGGGTTGTACCCTGGGTGGGGGCTGGAAGCTTCAAGTACAAAGAGTGCAAAGAGCAGGGATCCTATCGCACAATCAACCATTACCGAACGCGATTCCAGTTGGGCACGAGAGCATTTCGATTCGCAGGCAAATCATAAAAACGAATGA
Source organism: Drosophila serrata (assembly GCF_035046125.1). Lineage (NCBI taxonomy): Eukaryota > Metazoa > Arthropoda > Insecta > Diptera > Drosophilidae > Drosophila > Drosophila serrata. The sequence continues at coordinate 10,777,687 of NW_028257280.1, read as the reverse complement.
GTAAAATCAAATGGAAAATCAATGAAGCCAGCCATCAATTGCGTTCTGGGGGGTTTTTTGGGGCCGCGTCACCCGCGGTTTGCATAAATTCCATTCCATACCCAGCCGCCGCGGGGCCAAAAGGATACAGGATACGCGGCGGGGCATGTATGGACCGTAATGCAGCAGCAGAAGCAGCAGCAGCCCCCGGAATTATTATTTTTATTTCGAAACGTTTTCCGAACGCTTTTAATTGGGCAGCACGGGGCATCATCGCATCAGCTTCGGGTATTTTATGCAAAATCAACAATGGCGTTGCCATAATCGCTGCGCGGGGCGGAAAAACATTTCCCCGGAGTGGAAAGCCTGGTGGGTGGGGGAGTCTGGGTGTTTTCGGGTGTCCGGGTGTCTGGTCCTGGCTCGTTTCCATTCGACCGCTGAACCCAAAATAATTAAAAGTATTTGGCGTCTGTAAAGTAATTTTTAATTAAGTTGAAGTGCGCCAAAAGTGCGTGGAGGTAGCTATTTCGGGGAGGCTGGCGGACGCTGCTGTCGTAGGTTGCTTATTACCGTGCATAAACATAAACAATTTTAGAAATTAAATGATAATTTCGGAATATTTACATAATTTTATGCATTATCTCAGCGGCGGTGGGAGCAGGGGCGGAAATATGGCAACTTTAGTTGCCTTGTTTTTACAGGCCTTCATTTTCAAGCCGCCAAATAAAGACAAATGCCAGCGGATTGGGATTTAGGTGGAGTTTAAGATCTGGTTTTGGCTCTCGGGGAATTTTTTTCTTTTTGTCAGCTCTTCTCGCTTTCCTCCTTGGCAAATATTTGGCTTATGAAATTTCATTGTTTTTGGCAAGGTTGCTTTAATCTCAATCCAAGTGATTGCTATCATCAGCCACCAAATTGATTTTAGTTTCATTTACGTTTCCTGCCTTCTCTCCAGGATGCGCTGCGAGTGTCCTGCCTCCGTTGCATTTGGCAGGACTGCCGCATAAATATTTATGACGAGCCAGGGGGGAGTGTTGGTGTTCTAGCCTCGTTTTTGGATGCCGGCCAAGAGCAATGAAATTCTATTTGCGACCCTTTCAATGTGGATTTTTTTTCCTCCCGCTCTTTCCGGGCTCAAGTTTTAATTAAGTGCAATTTCGAGGGCGTAGCACTTTTTATTGAGAGAGATCCTGAAGTGATGGCAAATTACCAGTGTTGAATATCCACGATCTGGAGAGATATATCTGTTGGAAAACGTAATACCCTCTTCACATTAGGCACTGGCCTCCCCTTTTGCGCGAAAACTTAATTAGCAAACATTTTTAATGGCACCAGCAGTAGCAGTAGCAGAAATTTTAATGTTCGTGGCAATTTGGTTATAAATTACAACTATTATTTTAATATTTTCACACACTTTTGTTGGCCTGCCCAGCGATGGGAGAGTGGAGAGCTGGGAGCGAGGCAGAAAATGGGGGAAAATGGAAAAAGGGAAAGCGAGTGTCTGGTTGTAAGTAACATTATTTGCACCTCCATGAAACTCACAAGCAGCCGGCAATTATTGAAATAAATTTACGAGCCTGAAACAAATTATGGCGAGGAAATGGAACAATCCCCCGACCTCAGAGAAGGCGGCTAATGAGAGCCAAGGCAAAAGTGAAATGAAGGAGCTGTGCCGCACGGAGAGGTTGCCACATTGTTATGAAACTTTGCATATGAATGATAATAAAAAGGGGTGACTTCGGGGAAGAAGAATACATTAATATGCTGCATAATTATGCGATAACCCAGGCAGAGGGAGAAATCGCTCCATCTCCATCTCCGTCTGTCTCTCGCTTGGAATATGGCACAACATAACATAACGCTACAACAACGTTAACGCTAATGATGCCGACAGCACCAGCGAAGGTGTGTGTGTGTGTGCCAGGTGTGCGTGCCGGTGTGAACGAGTGGGTGTAAGTATTGGGTGTTACATGCTGCCAAGTACTCCCCAAAGTGCCCCTAAATGCAAGAAATGACAGTCATTTCATATTTGTTGTCCTCCAAGGGCCGCGCACTCTCTCCCGCTCGCTCCCAGTCTAAGGATCTTGTGTCATAAAATTAAATACTTCACTGGAGAATTAAATGCAGTAAAAAGTGGGCGTGACACGCTCCCTCGTCCTCGCCCCTGGAAACACACCTTCGCCATCGGCACTTCAGCATTAGATGGGGGTTAAATAGGACACACAACAAGTCCTTGCAAATACCTGGGGCGTTGCTCCGGCTGACAACTGTAAAATAAAGCTAATAATAAGTTAAAAGCTGAAAGTGCTTTCTGTATTACGATTATTACGGATTGCCCTGCTCTCTGACTGGGAATACGACCGACCTTTCTCCCCTGTCCGAGGATTTGCCGGTCGAGCTGTGCGATGACAGTAATAAATACATAAACTGCAAATGCCGAACAGAGGACAACAAGCTTCAGCCAGCTGCAGGCGCATTAAGCCATTCCGCACTCCATTAGATGGCCGGGGGAAGCCCCGTCCCAAAAGAGACCGGGTCGAGAGGGTCGTAAAGAATTGTAAAGGTATATTAGCCGGTTGTGCTTTAAGCCAAGTTGACCACACAAATGTACCAGTCTCACGGCTTGCAAAGGATTTTGTGAGTTGAAATGGATGTCCTTGAAGCTGCTGAGCAGCTATGTCAAGTTTATATCTATTTGTCCTGTAGTTGAGATTCTTCTTGTAAAATTTAAATTTTAATTTATCAATTTAAAATTTCTCTAGATTCGGTTATAGGATTATACTGGCATTTCGATTCCGATTTATCGCGGATTCAATTTTTTGGAGCAGGAATTCCATAGATAACCGGATTCATGTGGCCTTGCATCCATCTATCCGAGCATCCATCAGTCCGTGCATCCAGTCATTAATCGCTCGAATCGCTGCTGCGTCCGCATCCGCATTCACATTCAGATTTCCATTCCCGCTTCCCATTTGATTCGACTCGCATCGAATTGCATTTGGCCGGAAATTGCATGATCCCGATTGCTATAATTAAAACTAAGTAGCGCTGATTTAGCCAAGATGTTCCACTGAGGTCGGCGGTTTCGCCGGATACGGATCCGAAACCGACTTCGACTCCAGAGTCCGCTTGCCAGTCTTCGCCTGACTTCGCCTTACTTGTCTTGTCTTGAGCAGGCGGCGATGCGGTTTTGTTAAAATTACATTTGCTAAAGTTTTATCGCAGCTGCGGCAGTGGCGAAGGCAGGACCATGATATCAGCGCCGTAATTAATTGCGGCCGCTGCATTTCAGGGTGGCCATGGCAATTGTGGCGTGCAAATTAAAAGCCAGCAGGCAAAGGCTTGTTCTTCTTGTTCTGCGAAAAAGTTGAGGAAAACAAACACTTTGCAACCAGAGGGAAAACAAAACCCTGGGAAAACCACAAAAAAAGCGCCAGCCAATAACAGAGGGTAAAAGGTTGGTGTGGTGCCAGGCGGGCAGGCAGGGAAAATAAACAGCAACAGGAGAAACGTTGAATTGGAAAATGGGGAAAAGCGCTGGCGACGGCAGCTGTAACCAGATCCAGAAACATCGATGGAAGACGAATAAAAATAGGAGTACGTACGTATAATAATAAAACTCGGGCGAACCGCGGAATATCCTGTCGGCAATTTACGGTTGGCACAAGCGAAATACAACAACCAGATCGAACACTGAAAGAAGCCGGACTAAAAGATACTTTTTCTAAAACATTATTCAGAAATTTGGATATAAAAAAAAGTATTTAAAAATAAATTTGTGGCCTTTAAATCATCAGTTAATTAAGCTTCAAGCAATGCCTATCAACATCGAATCAGTTTTTTTATATTTCACAGGAAGTGAAGAATAAATGGATGTTTTTATTTTTCTCAGGACTAAAAACAAAATAAGTGTTACATATTTTCTACCTTCGATTTCAGATTTCATTTGTACAAAATTATTCTCACTGTGCATAGCCGCCGGCCCATCAAAATGTCTTCGATTTCAAAGTGCTGCTCGCTCTGTGGTTGCTGCAGCCGCTAATGGTGGTGCGGCATGAAGCGGTGGCTCTTGGAGTGTTGCCGCTGACAACAACAATTCGCAGACGCGATGCCGCAGCAACGGCCGACGGTGAATGGAGGACGAAGGACGAAGGAACTTGGAACTCAAGAGGACAAAGCAGCCTAAAAGTGTCGCTGCAAATTGAGTGGGAAAGGCAACAAATCACATCAAAAACATATTTGAATATTTGCCGTCACTTAGCTTTCAGTGGGGCCAGGCCAGTGTTTGAGGCAAGGTTGTGGGTTTGAGTTTGGGTGTTGGCAACGAGGGTGCAGTGCTGAGTATCTGTTCGAATCCGCGCTTGTATGAGTCTGCCTTGGGTCGTGTTGCTTGGTGTCGATGTCGCTGCCAGTGTTTGACTAAGCGCCATGGAGGCGCAGTCAATGAAATCGACACTTTTCCAGCATGCAAGTGCCGAAGAAGCTTTCAGTGATGGTTACACAGGTAAAAAATATGGGGTAATTTAGGATACTAAACCTAATTGGTAGACCTTATTGTTAGGCAGAGCATAATGTTGATGGGTTCAATTATTAATTGAATTTTAGAAAGGGGAAAGGAAGCGGGGAATCTGACTTCAGGTCACCAATCATGATCATTGAAACCGATCATTACTAAGCCAATAAGGTACCAATTTCCATTCGAAAAGCTTTTCTGTGCTTGTTTTTATTAGTTTAATAAATCTGTTTACTCAAATTACAATTTAAAGTAATTCAAATTTTTGACAATTTTTTTTGTACAATTTTAGAGATATACCCCTTAAAAAAATATAGAAAAAATTGTTTTTAATTTTGTCTTCCTCAGATGGTTAGATCGATTCGGCATTTTATGCTGATCAAGAATATATATGATTTATATTTTCGGAAATAACTCCTTCACCTCGGTTTAGTGTTGTTAAATCACAGTTTGGAATATTATTCATTCTGTGAGAATTCCTTTTCTTGTGATTGTATATTTTTTCGCAGTGCATTCACCGGCAAGTCCTGACTGATAAAGAGGTTAAATCTGTACAGTTTACTTTCGTCCGTGGATGTCTCTCGCTTTTCGGTAAGCAAAGCTTAACGGTTAGCTGACACTTTGCACACAGAGGGTTGGTGTTGAGAGCGGTATAAAGGGGCCTGCAGAGGAGCGGGGTCTGGGATTGGGCTAAAAGGGGGTTGGGGGTTGGGCGTCTGAGCCTATCCACCTGCTACGAAATAGGTCTCTGTCCGCGTATGAGTGTGTGCGTACGAGTGCGATGTTTACATGTGTATTGTAAGTAAAATGCCTGAGGCTAAAGTGTACATTACGAAGTTTTAAATTACACAAAAATGAACACACACACATACAATCTACAAAGGACGAGTGAGGGAGATGGAACCGCAAGGATATGCGGTGGCCTGTGCGCGTCATTCTTCGCTATCCGACGCTCCTTTTACTTATTGCACATAAAATATAAGGGAAATGTTAATAAAATATAAAATTGGTAATAATTCTATCCTTTATTATATAATATAATAATTGTTTTTGGGAAAAATGTAGTATTTCTTTCATTTAAATTGGACTTATATATTTAATTTGCTTACTTTGTTCTCAGTGTAAGTGTGTACTTACGAACTCAGCTGGTAATGGTATGAAATGGGTGGCAGTGGGCGCAAAAATGGGCCCAAGTGAGTCCTGCGGGTGTTGTATCAATGGCAACTCCGGGATTGGCGGCTGCACGTGTCAAAATTTGCGCAAAGGATATACAAAGTAACTCATGCTAATTTCGCCATTGTTGGCAAGTGATGAGGGGTGGAAATGGAAAGGCGTTGGGCTTTTTTGAAGGGAGGGGGAAGGAAGAAAACACATCGCCATCGATTTGTGTTCGTGTGTGCGAGTGCGCGGCATTTGTGCAAATTATAAAGCGGTGTGAGCCCGGTGTAATGGATAATGGTTAAGTGGAGTGGAATTGTAATTTCTATTAAAACGGAACGGAAAGTTCCTTATCTGGCAGTGGATGTACCAAGAGGTTTTCCATTAAACAGACGACTCTCCCAGGTCTGGCTGGGTGTCAGTCACTATTAGGCAGAAAGTGTTTTCGGAAATTCCATTTCGATATTCGTTGTTCCTCTGTCATTACGGTGTGTTATCTGTTCGGGGAGTTGGGAGGCAACATCACCACAGGATCGACCTCTTCACTCTGCTCTGGGTCAGTTGGGCTTCGGCTTAAGCTTTAATTTCAGCTAAGGAAGCACATTGACAACCAAAAATGGTACACACCGATGCCATTTGCCCTTACACTGCGAATATTTCAAATAAACAAAAGGCTTTCAACATAAAAGGTATTTCCCTTCGGCTAAGAAATCCTTCTAATTCCAATTCTCTAACATCACAAATTAAGTTGACATTGTGCAATACATTTAAGAAGGTTACTTCCGTTTTTATCTCAGTGTAAGCTTTGCATATTTGCATGTAAATACGTACGTGAAGCCCTCACATTTAGTGATGCACATGCACAAACACATTCGGCATGGCAGTGCGCTCGGAGAAAATTGCAATTTCGGTTTTATTTTATCTTAATTGGGAAGCTGACTTGTAGATACGTCTCTGACAGCAAATAGCAGGCAGGCAACTGCTAATTGACTGGCCTATGTCGAGACCTTTGACTTTCGAAGGTTGCCAATCAATCCCTATGACGATCCACCCCTTTGTCACCTGTTTCGGTAAATACAATTTGCGGTCAAATTATGTGGGCTAGGACCGGAACAGGGCAAACTGGCCTTGTTTAACTGACTTTTTAAATGCCAAATGTCACCAAGAACCAGAACCAGAACCAGTTGAAGCTCCTCAAGCTGCCGCTGTGTCAACTAATTACGCCTGGCAAACGCTAATAATTAAGCCCGATGGCAGGACAAAATTATTGAGAGCACGAACATTCCATACGTTGGCATTTGATGGCAATTCGAGCTGCGAGCTGCGAGCTTCCAGAACCAAACCCCAAGAAATTTCCACTGGCAACAGCTGCTAACGTCTGGCAATTGCAATTGCATCGGGAACGTGGGATGCTGCGCCACCCCCTTTCGGCAATTCATTTCCATTATCATTATCAAAACTTTTCTGCTTTTCTCCGCTGGCCGAGATGGGATTTTGTACCATCTACCAGGAATTTGAAGCGGGCAGTGAAAGCACAAAGGCTAACCAAAATAAAGATCGGTTTAGAAATAAATGAGAAATTAAATATATTAAAATTGAAGATATTTTGAAATTAAGTATATAATAAGGTATATATATTCTCAGAAACTCATTTAATAAGACTGTTTCTTCAAAGATTTCCTAAAGGTTTTATTACGAAAGTTGTATGCGACTTAAAAAAATGTTATTAGAATTAAATAACATACAAGTATTTACCATCGCTTTTATTGCTTTATCTTTATAGTGATCCCTAAGTTGGAATTTCTCCCATTTTAATACCTATTTTATTCAAAAATTCAATTCCCAAATGTGAAGATGAAGACAGGTAGGTATTTTTCCAGTCGATTCTCTGACTCGAATTCCCTCATTTGTTTTTTCTTCTTCCCCTGACGTTTGGGTCTGATTTACGCGACCTTGTGATGAGGGCGTGTTTGAAGGGGTGGATGTGGGTGTGGATGTGGATGTAAGCTGCGAGTGTCTTAGATGGCAGCATCATCATCAGGAGCAGCGGCAGTGGCAGAAGCAACCGCCGCACTTCTTAAAAAAGCAATTACATTAAAAAGGATATGCTTGAGGCAGCCCTTTTTGCTCCATTCCGGACTGGCTGGCTGCTCACATTACATATACGTAATCGCAATGCCCGCTTACGTGCCGCCGCTGCAGGACGACGTCTCGGTCCCGCGAATTGGGCCCTGGCCTCCACCGAGCGAGTGTGTCTCTTAAATGTTCATTAAATTGGATTTTTAGTGCGCATCGTAAAAAATTCAAAGCGTCCATTTAATTCGCCCGCCAACAGCCATAACAACAGCAGCAGCACTGCTCTTGGCCGGGCCAAAAACTTGGGCAGAAGGTGCCTGTTCCGGTGCCGCTTGGTCAGCACTTCAATTCCGGAGGGGTCGTAAAAGCGCTCCAGTCGCAGGTCGTGAGTGGAACCGAGTGCTCGAAGACGTCGATTCAAATTGAAATATTTTGCAATCCTATTGATTTTCCCCTTAATGATCCACTGCATTTTAAATGGTCAATGCAGCACAAGTGCGGGGCAATACGGAGGGCGGATGACTGCCATTTTCCCCTCTTAGCTGCAACTCTATTTCCCAACCATCACCGCCTGTCATTATGTTGGGATCTGGACTCTATTTCTTTTTTTTTTTTTGTGCTTTGCGAGAGTTGTGGAAAAACCTTTTTACGGCAAATTGTGCTGCATTTTAAGCGGAAATGATGCGCGTCCTGCGGCATCACATCCTGGCCACAAAATGGCCACCCCCTCCCCTTTGTTTTTCTTTCACCGAAAAAATATTTGCATATTCATCTCAAAAACAAAACACCAACTTCCAGCCGGGGAAAGACAAACGGCAAACGGCATACAAAAAATAAAATAAACATTTGAAAGAAGAAAGCGCCAGCCGCAGCCGCCGCAGCAGGAAGGAGCAAAGTTTAATGGCCAACATGGCCATGACCAGTGCAATGCACTCCGAAAAAAAGTAGTTATTAATAATGGATAATTTTAGGTAATTAGCGAAGAGTTTTGTCTTCTAAATGTAAACTTACAAATAACTCAGAATATTGAACAATTAGAAACACAACTATTGGTAAAAGTTCAATGCATACTATTCTGCTTATAAATACCTCTAAAAAGGTCCTTTTATACTTTAACTCAATTCTTCCTTCATAAAAGTTATCCCTTAGCATATGATTATTTTAAAAAATATGATAAATATACTGATTTAATGAGACTCTTTTCTTTAAGTGGATTCTTCAGTGGGTGCCGGAGATCGGCGGTGAGGCATGCCTGCAAACCATCGTCGGGCCATTAGGAACCGCCTAACGGCCGTCACACTGCCATACAAAACTCTGGCATATTGGCAAAAAAAATTCGAAATAATTGACTCCAACAGGAGCAGGGGACGAGGGGAGGTGCCAGAGGGATTATCGGAGTTACATCGGGTCGTGGTACCTAGTTTTTTTTCGGTGCACCGGCGCTGCGTCAGCGGACGATGCGATGTATTTTCTAATTGCCTTATCGCTTTCAGCGTTGACGGGCGCTCGAGCGCGAGGACTCAAAGTCCTTTGACGATGAGTGGACACTTTTGGGGTCCGGCCATGGGAGAAAAAAGAGGAATGACACACAGATACAGAGAAGAAGCAGTGTTAATTGCAATTTGCGTTTGTCGTCGTGTACGGCGGACACTTTGAAGTGTGTTTGCATTCGGAAATGGATTTTGGTCCTGCGTCTGCAGCAGAGAAATATTTCATAAGCGCTGGCCAAAAGGATCAATTAATGTCAACCGCCACGCGAAAGCGACAAACTGTTTGACATCGAATTTGGTGGATACTCCGCGATCCAGAATTGCTGATGCCATTTGCCTAATTGCCAACGCTGGAGGAAAGCCCAGGTACTTGGCACTTGGGGTTAATGGAAAGCCACCAGTAGAGGCAGGTTGGGAAAAGTGCGGACAAGTTTTGCGGAAAAGAAAAGGGGACTCAGACTCACCTCGAATGCAAACTTTGGAGCACTTTGCCGGCTTGAAAGATGAGGCCAAACTTGCGGATAGATTCTCCTGGATGTGGAGAGGCGACCCTTGGACAGAGGCAGGACAGCAAATTTATGGCATTGACCACAGAATGTGTTAGTGAGTCCCAACATGTGAGTGGCACTGCTGCTGCTGCTGCAACTGAAAGTTCACTTTGTAAGTAACTTTCGGGCAAAGTCTGGCAAGTGCGCTACTAAATAAAAATTTATGGGAACAGGGGACGGAAGGTGGGCAGGACTATTGCCCAGACACTTGACCACTTCCACACTTATGCAATTATGAAATTGCCATAGAAAGTGACACTTTTATTCGTCATCCTGCTGGCATTGTCCTGTGCCGTTGCCCTTGCCTTTGCCGAGGGGAAAATGAAGAAAATTGCGCAACGAAAACTCTTAACAAAGTCATTTGGTCCAGATGCTGCCAGTTAAGTTAGTGAGAGCTCTAGACCATTTCCCTATCCCTCCCCCCCCCCCCATCTTGTTTTCCCCGACAAACATCAGCCGATTTCCCGGGGCAAGGAGTCTCTCCCGAGCCGGTTTGGCAAAACACATGTGGTTAAGGCTTGCCAAGTGGACTGCGAAGGGTTAAGCAAGCGGCCTGGAATTTTGGCCAAAGTGTGCTACTTAAGGGCGGGCAGATGGATCCACCCCCACGCACACACACACACACACACACACACATAAACACACGCACGCACTCCGGTCACTTACTGTAATTGTCTCTGCCCCAGCGGGAAACTAAGGCGGCGCAAATTAAGTGCAGAAAGCGATTACTGGACAAAGGGGCCACACACAACGGAAAATGTAATCAATCGAAATTGAATGCATTATGAAATGAGTAAATTATTTAACTATTAAATATTTTCTACTTAATATACATGAATTGACATACAGAAATTTAAATATCAGTATAATTTCTTCCACCTGCAGTTCTTAAACCTGCAGCTTTAAGGTTTCAGCCTTCCCTCAAAAATTGAGACTGTTTCTTATATCTGAGGCAAATCTATGTTTTTTATCCAATTCCAAATAAATATTATTTTAATTTTAATAAGCTCATATAGCAAAGTAATTTCTTTAAGTGGAATATTAAGAGAGTGAAGCTGAAGCAGTTCCCAAGTGTCGCAGTCGAATCGTCAGGGTCAAGGCGTAACGTTTGATGAACTTGTGGGAAGAGTCCTTGACAGGGCGGGTGGTTTAGTTCGAGAATGGTGGCTCTATCACCATAACTTTGGCACAATATGCTGCCCAAGTTTCGCCGCCGAACTTGGTCTGAATTTCTCCGAGACATTTACTTATCTGGTCGGACACGTGGCCAGCAATTGTCTCTGGCAATTGTCGGAAAACGGGGAACACTCCGAAGCCAGTAAACTAGTTGAGTTTTCAACTCGTTCTCCTTTAACTTTAGCGAGGCGCAATAAATTTTCCGCAGTTTGCTTTCAATTTGTTGATTCTGTCCCTGCAATGACGTCAACGCAGGAATTTTCATTGCATGTGGCACTCAAAGCAGTCCTCTCTCTTTGAGACATAACTATTCATTTGTTTGATTTTAGAAACATTTTCCGAGTTCTGCTTATCAAATTCAGCTTCTTCTTTGAGGTTGAATTGTCCCCCTCATGAGCAAATCTAAAGACCATGTCTCTCCCTCTTAGTTGCGGAAGGAGAAACTCTCGCCAGGAAGCTCACAAAAGTAAAGGCAACATTTGGCAGTGCATTTTCATTGCAAACGGAAAAGTGGCTCCGGTGCTTATGTGCTGTTGGTAATTCTTCCTAAACACGCAAAAAATTTATTATAAGGGGTCCGTTAACTTATTTTATAGTTGGCTTAATAAACAACTAATAAAAACTGAATTATATGCTTAAAAAATCTATGAAGAAGAACTGTGGAGTTTTATTTTAAGATTGTTAGGATAGGCAACACATTACTAATTAATAAAAACGCTATCCATAAAAAGTAATTTAAGATATTTTTTATGACATAATGTCAATTATTCAATTATTATTATATAAATTAAAGAAGGCCTTCGTATAATATTGTTCTTATTTGAACTCTTTCTTTAAATAATAATATTGTATTTAAAGGAAATCTTTCATTTTCTTTTGCAGTGAGTGTCTCCGGGCAAGTAAGCATGCATGCAGGATCTGGTGCTTTAAGGCACCCTGCTGCTGCTGCTCCTTTTGCTGAATACTTAGATGCTGTCGCATCCTGGAAGCTTGGCTCATCTTCAGCTCCACTGCCATTTGCGTCTTCATTCGGCAATTTCCACTTGCTGCTCTGGCAACTTTGGGGCATCGTCTCCTCTTGGCTACGTCTTTTATTGTTTCAAATTTTATTGCTGCATCAGTTTGTGGCAGACACAGATGCAGACGGAGTCGGAGCAGCTCTAGCCTCTAGCTCACTGTGGGATGTGGGTTCTAGTGCATTTTTCTTGATGCCCGTCCAAGTGCTCCACTTTCGCCGCTGGTGGGTCACATTTTATGGCCTGGTCACTTCGCAGTCAGCTGCAAAAGCAGTTTCTAATCTTTTGATTATGAACGACGGACGCAGTGAGAGAGTTTTGTGCATATGGCATTTGGAATTTCGAACTTCTATCTGCCGCCATTTATTTATGGCTCTATCAATAAAGAATATAAATTATGGTTATTGTTGTTTCCCAACTGCCAGTGATGTTGCCGCTGTTGTGTCTGTATGTGCATGTGTTGCGTGGAAAATCAGCCATCGCGCAAAGGTCAGTCAGCAATTGTTGTTGCTGACGTTGGCGTTCGCAGCTTTATTTGCACATCTTCTTCTTCCCTGCGATGTCCTGCCATTGGCATTGGTAGTGGTGTTGGTATTGGTATTGGGATCCTTTCGTGACCACACGTGCAACCGCCAATGTTTGTTCATGTTGCTGCCGCTGCTGCTGCTGCTGCTGTTGCTGCTGTTGCTGCTGCTGCTGTTGGGGCTGCAGCCTCTTGTTGACTCGGTTTCCTGTATGTTTGCAGCGCTTATGCAGCCAGCCTTCGTAGCACCAACACTCGGGTCTTCCGTCCATACAAAACGCTTTATGTTTGCCTTTAATTTGCGTTCGGCGCCTTGGCGAATGCAGCGATTTTTCTGTTTGCCGCGAACAATGCCGCTGGGTACAAAGAACGCGCTTTCATAACATCCGTTTGCAATGTTCTGAGAAATTGATTGATTTAAGCCCTTTACGGGACTTACAATCCACAGAATACGAATTTCCATCAATAATATACTTTCTAAATAATAGGTATTTAAAGAGCAAATTCATCCAGTGAGTAGTGACTTTCATTTACAAAGTTTGAATCAGACGCAAAGAAATGCTTAACATCGTTATTGGGTTACGGATTATCGGTTGCCGCTGGACTCAATCTCTTTATACTTTCGCATTTCTCTTTCTGCTCATTTCTGTCTCAAGTTATGCCAGGAATTGATTGAAAATCAAACCAAAACCCTCGAACTTTTTTAAGCGTGTTTGGAGTTATCCTGAATGCATTGTACCATAAATATAAACACAAACAGAACACACACCAGCAGCACCAACACAGAGGCACATCAAAGAAAAGGCAGTGGGGCGATCCTTTGGAATTTTCAACTATAAAACAGAGCATGAGTAAAATGTTTGCAAAAGAAATGTAAAAGCTGGGGGAAAAACACAAAAAATTGCATATTAATTATGTTTTTTCTGGCACAATTCCACTGCTAGGCGGTAAAGAGTTCGAAGGGGTCCGCAGGATGACGAAGGGAAGGATATTTTTTACTTTGAACGTTCGGGGGCCGTGGCAGATGTTGAACAACAGAAACTAGTTGGGGCTGTGTATTGGGGGCGCGCCAAGTGTTTTGCCAGAGAGTAAGTGTGTAAGGTCCTGTACACCGAAAAAATATTCACAAAAAGCATTCATTTATATTTTAAAAGCTAGGATTTTCACGTATAGAAACTAAATCTCTTCTGGTAATGCATCCATAATTATATGACGGAAAACTAGATTAATGCTATGCATCATATATATTTTCAGTTATTTCCAACTGTAAATCATTGAATTAAAAGCAAATATAGACACATATCTAAGCATTAAACAAAACAGTTAATTTTTCAGGCTCCACCTTATTCTCGCCTTCATAAAACTCAATCACAGTTTTCATATTTAATTCCGACATGCGCTCCAGATAGGTAATATAGTCCACGTCGCTCTCCAAGCCAACGATCTCACAGTACAGCGAACCCATTTTCAGATTGATCCATTCCAAGGCCTCAGCCAATTCACATTCCTTTGGTTCGGCCTCGTCCAAATAATTAAGTGTGATCTTTTCGTGATTAATTAAAAATCGATTGGATGCTGTTGGTTTCTTCATGTCATCAGCCAGGGTCAACATATCCTTCTTGACCTTGTCGAGTGTGGACAACTTGAGCTGCAGTTTTTCATTCAGATGCTTGAGTACCCCTTTACATTGTTGGGTTTTAGCATCTAGTTTGTCCTTGAGGTCCTCAATGTTACCATTGTAGTTCTCAGAGTTGGACATAAATTCGCGGACGTCCTTGATGGGTATTACCTGGGGAACGGCCAGTTCGGCAGATATGTTTTTGCAGCTAATTAAATGTTCGACATCATCAGTATTGGTGGTCATCTTTAATACCGGTATTTATTTGTACAATAATTATTGATATATACAATGTAGTCAGTCGGATGGAAGGAAATTTGAATATATGAAAAACTATAGGTTGCTTTTTAACAGCCAATTTTTCACTGACTACTGTTTACAAAAATTAAGCAATAAACTATTCTGTTTTTGTTCTCAGTGCATCCATACCTGCGCCTGACTTTTATAAATACACTCACTCATACACACACCATGCATTGAGCCTGTGCGACTAGGTGTGTTGTGTGTGTGTGCATCTCTCAAAGGTGTTTGTGTTTAGCCGCATTCTGTTTGTTTACAGTTTTTGCATGGCTTTCAGCACACACACACGCACATGGCAGCTCATTCTCTTCATGTTTGCCATTATCTTACATGGCGCTGGGTTCTCAGCACTTCTTTTTTTTCCCCGGCGTTCCGCTTTTCCCTGCTCTCCCGCCTTTTTCCCCCTCCTCGGCAATGGCTGGCAACTAAAAATGGAAAATTGAACAACAACTTCTGCTCGTTTTGCTGCCCGAGCGAGCGGAAGTCCACAGTGGCGCTGCCGGTCCCAGTGCCTGTGCTTCTGCCTGTTTTCCTCAGCCCAGTTTTTCACGCAATGTTTTCCTTTGCCGCACTCACATACACACACAAACACACTCAAGTGCCGTTAATGGGAGTGGGTGGGGGGAAAAGGTGCGAGGGCGGCGGTTGCAGGGACTATCAAACTGCAAGGTTAAGCCATAATGAAAGTAAAATGATGTACAAAATTGCTGCCCCTGCTGGTCCAATGTGTAAAAAAAAGATTGTAGATTCAGGGACGAGGGAGCAACATCGTCACACATTCACAATAACGTCAAAGGATGGGGTGGTGTGAAGTGGGTGCCGAGGTCACTGCCACCGGGAAAAAACGCCCAGGTTTCCGCGGAAGTTTCCCCTCTACTATTGAACGAACCCCTTTACTATTTTTTGCTTCGTAAGGGAAAATTAAATATAAAACATATTATGTTATACTATGAAAAACTTTATAAAAGACTAGATTTAATGAATTATTTGCGGAGAATCATTTTCACGCCCTGTCTGCAAATTAATTATATAAAAATATGCCACTATACTTATGGCTGCCACTTTTTGTTTTTCAGCTCTTATTTTTCCATATATTTTGGTGGTAAGTGTGCAGAAGGTGCAGCAGGATATATCTACCCTTCCTGCTTCTGGCCTCCAAGGATGTTGGCGTTCCAGTGTCAAGAGTGTGGTGTGCGTGCTTCATGGTGTACACCAGTGCGTATACGCGATATATGTGTGAGCTCTATATGGGCTCCGATCCGATCCGTCCATTGCCTTTATTTGCCTTTATGCGTTTATCGTGCCTCCACCGGCACAAGCAACAACAAGCCAGAGGAGACGAGAGATGAGAGGCGGCAAGGGGAGCCGTTGTTTGTCTTTAATTATGTTTGGACGCGATGCCATTTTTGTGCTGTCCAGGACCTACTTATGTGCGTCCCGAGCCTGCCAAGCAACCAGCAGTTGGCAACGAAGCGGATCGGAGCGTTGCCCCCATTTGGTTTCAGACTTTTTACTTATGTTACCACACTTGGAGGATATATTGAGGATTATATAAAAAAATTTATTAAACATAAAGTCTTGCAATATCTTCTAACCATTATACATTGTTAAAATCATAGGAAGCTTATAAACATATGAACTCACGGAAAAGAATTCGATTAACTCTGTTGAAAACTTTTGTAAAGTTACATTTCAAAGTATTTTTTGATATTTTTTTTCGTGAGTGAATACACATAATTTAAGTAATTTCTTGAAGTGCAATGGTAGTTCCTTTTTCCTGTACTCACTCGCAGTTATTATGCATCACCGCCGTCGGCGAAAATAAAATTAAACGATAACATTTCCTTTTCATTTGCGCACGCATAAAATTTCAGTGAACCCATCTACCAAGACTGACGCCTTTCGGCCCAGACGGGCTAATACGAGCCGTTGGTGTTGGCATCGGCGACAGGCGGGGCAAGGAAGTGAAAGGAGTGCAACATTTTCCATTTCGAACGCATGGAATTAATTAAAAGAAGCGACCGGAAATATTGATTGCTCACGGTTCGATACTGGGACTTGTACTTGCACTCTGAAGCTGGTAATTTTAATTGGCAGCCGGGACAGAGCTGGGCAGCTCCCACTTCATTGCTAGCAAATTTACTCCAGATGAGTGCGAGTTCCGGGACAAGCGGGATGGCCAAATGGCCAACTGGCCGCGGCTCCAGCCGGACAGCTTCATTTCGCGACACTGCATGTCAAAGTGAAATATTGGCTGGAGACATGTAATAAATTTTAAAATTTTTTATTATGCGCTGCAGCAAAAATGCGGGCAAGCTGGCAGGACAAGCCAACGCATTGCCGCCAAAGTGGTTTGCACGGGTGCCTGCGTGTCTGTCATGCGTGTCCTCACCACAGACACATTCGCGCTCACACACCAAGGACCTCCCTTCGCACACACACAGCCCTGTAGGCAGGCACACACTCACACACAGACACATGTAGTGTTGGTGTACTGATTCAGCGGCTCCTCAGTGTGGCGTGAATCGTAAATCAACGATTTAGGCTCACATGCAGCGACTGAGGCAAATTTTTTAACCATTTTTTTTTTGTTGTTGCGTCCTCCATTGCCATCTCCCTTTTCGCCATTTGACATTTTTGGACTATCTACACTGAAGGCTATTGCAGTTGGCAATGCCCTGCAATAACTTAATCTACATAAGGAATTGATTTAGAATCAAATGATTATTTTAAGTATTAAATATCCAAGGTTGGGCTCTCATTTTACATTTTCTTTTCAAGATGTATAATAATTTATTTAATAATTTTAATTATAAATATCACATACTTTCTAAAGTCTACAGATTTTAATTTAGCTTTAGAGGAGCTTATAAGGTGTCATTGCAACCCTATACCATTGCTCATTTGCACTGGGGCCAACGCTGCGTATACGCAATAACGCGTTATTCTGTTACACGCACACATACACTCAAAGCGACCGGGAAAACACCGTCAACACATCAGCATGATACTGTTTCCGTTGCCGCAGCATCACGGGCTAGGGAAGGCAGCCAGCCCTTCTCATGACATATTGATTTGATGCCCCGGCTATGTCGAGAATTTCCATTAAATTCGCCACCCAAAAGGTCGACGAGCGAAGACCGATAGAGCAGCAAAAAGATAGGCTGAAAATGGGAGAGCTGTACAGGCATTTGCCATTAGAAGCGCAGCACTTTCCCCTCTCCAAAGGCTGGCTGTTTTTGCAATTGCAAATCGCGCGAAAAATTGCGACGCACATCAATCAGGGGCGAGCGGAACAACGACGACGATGAACGGCGGCTGGGTAAAATATTAAATTGGCTATTGTTGCCTAATTGAAAACATAATTAGCCTTCATTTATTAGCTGGCCACGCACCGGGTCCACAGGGAGGCAGGAAGGGGTGTTTGTTCCAGGTCTATCGATTACCGTCCATCGTTGCGTTGCCGCTGGAAAAGCGCGTCAAGAAAATCTGAGCGACACATCGATGGCCGGGCCAAAGGGTTCGACGGGGAAATGGCTGCTGCTCGACACGGCCCTAATTTAATTAATCCATGCAAGCAAAGCACAGCAAAAACTTGAGCGGCTCTACAGATACACTATCCTACACGGTTTTGAAAATTGCAATGAGCACTTGGGATTTAAGTTTTAGTTTAATTAAAAGTAGTAGTAGTAGTTGTAGGTAAAATCAACATCAATGATAAACAAAGGATTATCTGCTCATAAAAAAAGAAACAAGAAAGCAAAGTAAATCCAGAAGCCGAAGTTTATATACAATTGAAATATTGGATCAAAGTGGAAATCGATTATAAATTAACTCAAAATATTATTTTTCGACACATCTAAGTTTAAAATACTCAAAACTAAGCCAAAAATGCATTAATTCGGTAAGCTTTCCTATGTTAGTTTTTCATAGGTTAATAAATCTGGTTACTCAATTCAAAATTTTAAAAAATTAAAATTTTTGTTGATTTTTCTGCGGCAATATTGAAAAAATAACCCCAAAAAAATGTCGAAAATTATTTTAATTTTTTTTTTCGCCATGAGATCTGTAGAATGATTCGCCTTTTGATGCTGATAAAGAATATATATGATTTATAGGGTCGGAAATGACTATAATATAATAATGTAATAATATAATATAATGAAATGATAATATAATAATACCCTCCAAGGGAATAAAAATAATATAAGAAATTAAAGCATGGTCATATAACTTCCTAATAGCTTAAAGAAAAATATCTACAAATTTCTTAAAGATGCAAGTCAATCCAGTAAACCGCAAGGACTCTGCGGTCCTTAGATCCCAGTTTGGTTAACCAGTGTGCTCGGATGTCATTGATGTAGCTGCTGCTAATACCTTAACTAAATATATAATGTTGCATCAGCCCCTGGCCACGATCCTGGGTAAACTTGAGAGCTGAGCTTGCCAGCCGACCTGCCGCGATGTCCTTGGCATCCTCGCTGTCGTAGTCGTTCTCGTTGTCGTTGTTTCGAAGTCGCTGTGTCGCTTGCAGGCGCAGTTAGTTAATGCTGCACATTATTTCGACAAGAACAACAATCTCGGATACTTTTTTTTTGTATTTTGCCTGTTTTTCGCTTGGCAGTCTCCTTCGGCTCCTGTCGCTGCCAGGAGGACTAACTAGGTTTTTTGACAGGCTCATGCATGTGACTTTGTCGTTTATAACTGCCATCCGCCGTGCACATGTATTGGCATCCTTCGCAGCGCAGTGTCTGTGTGTGTGTGTGTGATGGCGCTTGTAAATGTCTGCTGGTGCAAAAGTCTTGTATCCTTCTTTCAGCTCCGTGCATTCATTTTAATTTTGAAACTTGTACTTCCCGGCTTTCCTCGCACACACACACACACATGCGGAGGACTGAGAGGCCCTGTCTGCTTCTGTGTGTGCGATCCATATTACTTCCGGTGCACGTTACGTATACGCCAAATGTTCCGCTGCCTGTTTCCTTCTCTTTGCCACACAACTAATTATTTTTCGCTTGACAATGAAAATGTTTAAGTTTAATTAAATGCATCTTGCGCTGCTTTCTTTCTGTCTCCCCGATGTCCTTGTTATTGCAATTGTTGTTGCTGCACCTGATGCTGCCTGCGTGTGTCCCAAAAGCAACAAAAGGAACAACTTTTGCTGCAGTGGCTGGCAGTAAATTTATGCTGCCTTTTCGCCATTCGGAGCGTGTTAAACGAACTCAGGATTGCTGGGTGCCATGTCCCCGGATGGCCCTTCCCATTCGTCCTGCGATAAAGTTGCGACTGCAAGGCAGCTTATTGCTGTCCCTTCAATCGAGTATGAAATAATTGTATTTAGTTAGCAGGATATCGACAGTAGCCCGAGTTACCAAGAATAAATAAATATTTCTCATGAATTACTCAAATTCTTTGCTTAAACAAAGACACTTTTTCAAGCTTTCTTTCAATAATTCCCTCTCTATTCAATTCATTGACTCAAATAACTAGCATTTATCAAATCCCTAAAAAAGGATGCTTTATAGGCTTCTCAACATAGCCACCTGCTGCCGCAAATATGCTTTGACAAACAAAACTATTTGTCTTGGCATGACTTTCGGCTAAAGTTGCCACCAAACCATTAGGAATCAATGGACGTAAAAATGCCTGAAAAACGATGCGGCATGCAGAGGCATTTTTGGCCCGAAGCGCCTACGCAGCCAAAAAATAATGGGGAGGGTTGCCTTACAACCGCACTAGTCATGCCGTTGATAAATTTTTAAGCCCGCTCTAAACACTCTCTAACACAACTCATGCAGTTTATGCCCTCAACTAGTTCGTGGTGACTGTACACACACAAGCACCCACATTGGCAGCACACACAATTGCGAACTCACTTTGAAGGCAGCAAAAAATTATTCTAAAATTCTTGCAAACAATTTCGTAGAACTGGGCCAGATCCTTTCCAACACTCGGAACACCCTTTCGCCGTGTTTGTGTGTTTTGTTTGGCAACTTGCTGACTCGCTGGGTGACGCTTTTCGGGCATTGCATACATTTTGGTCTCCCAAACAGGGAGAAAATGTCCCTCTTTTTATATGTATTAATATTTATGCTTTTTAGTAAATAAATGTATTATTTTAAATAAATGAAAATAATATACCATCATAACATATTAGATCAAAGTTAAGCTTGTAAATTTTTTGTAGAAAAGTGGTTTTACTTTAAAAGACCGGTTAAGTTTTGGCACTATTATGTTAAAGAAGGTAAATATATACCTATACATATTTTCAAAAGAAGAATTAGTTTAATTTCCGGAAATATTTATAATATTTCAAGGTTATGATTGTAGTTTTGCAAATTTATTATATTTCTATAATCAAGTGTGCCTGACATTATTAAGATATATTTTTTCTCTGTGCTTTCCTCATGTTTGCAAACGTGTTTTTCGGTGTCGCGTCCATGTCGGCGTGCTAATGTTTATAAATGCTGCGTGGCGAAGAG
Organism: Drosophila serrata; assembly: GCF_035046125.1. Classification (NCBI taxonomy): domain Eukaryota; kingdom Metazoa; phylum Arthropoda; class Insecta; order Diptera; family Drosophilidae; genus Drosophila; species Drosophila serrata. The sequence continues at coordinate 10,756,808 of NW_028257280.1, read as the reverse complement.
TCCTTTGAATATTTTAATATGATTTAATATTAAACATCATGGGGGGAGGGAAGTGAGATCAAGATAACAAAGGCTTACAGGACGCTTTCATTGCGCTGGCAGGCGCCGGGGCCCCGAGTTGCGAATATTAAGTAAATGTTTTGAATAGTTCTTCGCCAAGTTATTTGGGTTAAGATTTTTTCGCCACACCCTCTCCCCCCTCAGAAACCGAAAAAGCTGGATAAAATACGTACATATGTATATGGCGGGGTCCAATTGCCGGATTCTGGTGTGTGTGTGTAAAGAGCTCAAATAAACGCATTTTAATTCAAAGTTTTTGGCTTGTCTTTTGTGCGGGGAACCCCCCTCTGAACCCTTAACCCCACCACAGCCCGCCCCCGCTTTAACCCATGCTCGTGTGTTTGCGTTCGCCATTTTGTGTGCGGTTGAGCGTGTTTGTTAAAAGCTTTGAAAAGATTTGCCATGTAATCGCATGCGGCAGAGGGACACGGCAGCGGCGAGGGAAGCAGGAGGCAGGAGGCAGGAAGCAGGAGGCAGGACGCAGGACATGGCGCGCCAACATGCTAAATCGCTTTGATGACATTGTTAATTTGACATACTTGGGTTTCTTTCCCGCTTTCACTCTCGCTCTCTGGCCGCTGTATCACTTGACTTCGTCCTGTTTGTATAGGCTTTGATTGCCACATAAAAGGCCCATATAAAATATGAATAAAAACTTTTGTAGTGCGCAGCACAATGAGAGCGATAAGTTGGACGCATGACGGCACCAAAAGCATTCCGCACACAACCGAATACCGAATGAGTATATCGGAATGCATAATCACTGTGGTCGGCTTCCCCAATAAAATGGAAATAGTTTCTTGACGCCGATCGCCATTCCCCATCACAAGTGCCCGAGATTAATGAGATAAAACACTGACAGTAAATATACCAGATACAATCGCAGGACCCGCTTATGAAACGAAGGGCTAATAGAGACTGTAAAGTGTCTTCTGGCTAAATGCTTTCCACTATTAAAAAGGCGTTTTGAAAAGGTCCAAGCTTATTTTAGGAGATGGAAAAATGTAATAAACCTATTACCAACTGTTATTTAACTTTAAACTGTATTGATTTCCAGAGATTTTCAGTCTCAAAGAATATTTTGCAGTCCTTTCAGACTTGGTCTTGCTTCTGCTCTATGCAGCTGGTTGCAGAGTCTCCACGTAATATGCTAAGTAAGTGGAAAAAGTGTGTGAAATGTATAAATGAGACGCATACGCACCGTTGTCCCGCTGTGTAACTGTGTGTGACCAAAAGGGTGTGCGCACATGTCAGCTACACATGTCTCCGAGTACATACCCGGCAAGTGCAATAGCAACTGCAGACAAGAAGACGAAATGTAGACAAGTTGTCGTCATGTTGGCATGCTCTCCGAATGGCGATGCCGGCGGCAGGTGACAGCCAACGCCTTGCCGTAGGCACTATCTCATCATTTCGTCCAAAGTGGGAGAGAATCTGTGCCGCCAAGAATCCCAGAATCGCAGAACCCACCAGCAGGACTCAGAATCCGCAATCCGGGATGCAAGTGCAGCTGCCGTCTGCCGTCTGCCGCCCAAAGGATAAGGAGGGAGGAACGTCGAGGAGCAGAAGGAGCAATCACACATGCTTTCACTTGTCGCCCGGCAGGCATTGCGTTCGTTGTCTTGTCTTGTCTTTGGCTGTGTCTGCTCATTAAGTCTGCCGCAGTGTATGTGGCTACACTGATATTGAATTGTAATTATATATAGTCAAGAAATGTCATGTAAGCCATATGCAAATCGTTGACTTATTTGTAGTAAGTACTTATCATTTCTGAGCAATATAGTTTGGAAAATTTGAATGATTATGGAAATTGTTCCCTGTGTAGCTGCCAAAGTGTGCGTGTGTGTGTAATGGCAGCTGCTTATTCGGCAACAAGTTTTACTCTCATTTCTTGTTTTTTTCCCCCTAATTTTTTTGGACGCCTCAGCTAGCCAGAAGCAGCGGCGCTCGTGCGCTGAATTCTTCTTAATGAGCGACATCAAGTGTTGTATTAAATGTCAGTTCTGTGCTTATGTGCAGTATCTCTATCTCGTGGATGTGTGTTAACCCCCCCGCCCAGTATCTGAGGCCCGAGGGCCTGCGCCGCTGGGTGAGTGCCGGGCAAGTATCTGTAATAAAATTTGTAATGAGTTGCAGGCACGGAAAAAGGATTTTTGAGTGCAATTTATTTTATTTCAGCGCTTTTATTTTTATTTCCTCTTTCGCTTTGGCTCGCTTTCCTTTTGGCATATTTTTATGGCACTCGCACAGATACAGATACAGATACACTTACAGACTACAGCTACAGATACGTTTGGAGATGGAGAGCTGCAGCTGCTTTTATGCTCTCGGCTATGGCATGTTTATTTCTGTTTGTATTCCATTTCTTATGATTTTTAATTACGCCCCCCGATCCGAGCCCTCCGAGCCGAACCCCTGCCTTTGTCCCATAAAACGTTGCATACTTTACGACGCTGCAGGGGCCGGGACTCGCTAGCCGAATCCTGGGAGCTGCATTTGTGCCCCAAAACTGAAACTGAACCAGAAACTGAAACTGAAACCAAGCTGAGCTGCACTGCAGCTGGGCAACTTCATAGAGTTGCAAATTTATCGAATGGCCAAAAAGACAATTCATTACATGCTTAGCCATGGCCATCTCCCCTCGGATTCGAGCCAAGCAAAGCATTTGCATTTCAGATAATTGCCGCAGCGTTTTGTATGCATAGCCGTTGGCAGTTCCCAGCTCCAGCTCCAGCTACAGTTTCAGCCAATGCCCCTGCACCACGTCCAGAGCACCCCTTTTGCCGGCCTTTTGGCCGGACAAGTGCGTCACAAGCTGGGCCATAAATTCAGGCCCGCATGTGCAGGGGTCAGGACTGTATGCCCCCACTGTCCCCTGCCCCCTCTCCCCATCTCCCCTTGGTTCACTCGCTTCGGACCAGTCTGTTTACAGTCATTGCTACAAATTGACAAATTCGCTGTCGCCTGTCACCCGCTTTTTACACCCGCTCCTAGTTGGGGTATTTCATATTCATGGAACGTATTGTAACACGGCTGGGAAAGTCATCTTCAAGTGGTTAAGTAATACTATACTTTACTGGAAAATAATTACTCAGTACTTGAATGCTAAGTTAGTACAAGATTTAGTTTAAAAAGTATTTGAAATCTAACATATAACATTACCAGTAATATCCATTAGGGTATCTAGCAATCGGATGGCTTAATGGCATTTTTCTGCCTTTCTCCTGGCTTTGGGAAAGGGAAATGAGATGGACAATCCCTGTCCAAGCTGGAAATTCTGGCAATGGGGGTGTGGGCACATAAATGATAACAGTCGCAAAGCGCTGATTCATTTACTAAATATTTGCATAGGCGGCCTTGTCAATGCTGCTGGTTCGTTCTCTTGCCTCTCGAGCGTTTGACCGGACAAAGTGACGCCGCTGGGCATTTTTTCGTTTCGTATTTTTTCTTGGCCCATGCGTGCCTGGGATCCTGGATAAAGCCTTAACAACCCTTGGACATTGGGCATTGGGCAATGGGCAGTGGGCAGTGGGCACTGGACATTGGGCAAACATTGCTCAGATATGTTGGCCAAGATTTACGATTGGCGCATGTCAAAGGCTTAATGCGTGGCCTCACATCGCTCCAGTCCGGTTTTCTGTCTTTCTATTTGCTCAGCTTTATTAAGGGCCTCCCCAATTACACCCAACCCCGTTCTCTGGCCACCCAGGATCGCGGCTGAACGGCGGTTTCTTCATTAATTAAATGCGCTTGTCCAACGCGGCTGTTTCGTATGCCGGATGCCGACAAAAAGCATAAATATTGTAAAGCATAAAAATAAATAATAATGGCGCTCGCATATATAAGAAAATGTTTGTTTTCACACTCAGGGGAAAAGTGTAGTCCTATAACATTAAATTAGAGTTACTAAAATTGTAATATTCCTTTAGAAAACTATTAAAATTAATGAAGTTGTAAACATTTTAGGTTAGAATAGAATTTCAAATCCGAATTTGGGAATATAATTCCCACTTTAAAATGTTTTCCTTTAAACAAGTAAACATTTTTATTTTGTTTTAGAAACCTCTTGGTCAACCAATGAATTATTTTCCACTTCTAACGAATTTTCCCCAGTGCACCTTGTGTTTGTTTTCCGCATTCAAATTGCGGGCACATGTCACCCAATTGCAAAATGTCGGAGGATGCGGGTAAAATGGATTTTCTTGGAGGCTTCTTAAATTTGATTGTATGCAAATTGGCTCTCGCTCCGCTGCTGGCATTTAATTAACATGCTTGCAGCTCGGACAGCGACATTGCGTGATTGAGCCATTTAATTGCGTTCATTTCGCGGAGACTGGCAGGACCGCCTTGGAAAATGCGTCATTGAATCGCATTGAAATCGCATCCTTTGAGCACTCCTCCTCATTAGGGCTTGCCACAGCCGACAGTCGAGAGTCGCTGCTGTAACAGATTTCTGGCCCTCTCCCAGCCAAGCCAAGGACACACGTTCCGAATTTTAGCTCATTAAATACTTCAACCTTTGCTGCACACACAAAAAACACCCACACACGTACGCGTACCCGTCAAAGGCCACAAAAAGCGGAGGAGCGGAATAAAAGTGGCAAACATTTTGAGGCAATTTCATTTCCCCCGAAGCATCAACTGAATCCCCACAGTCACTGATCACAGCAACAAAGTAACGAAATGTGGAGGGAAAAAAAGCAAAAGTTAACCACGTTGTCATGTTGCCATGCTTAAATTATAATGAAAAGGACTCGGGCAGCTCCTGGCTGCTCACGCACACACTCGCGCAGCGCCAGTGTAACCTTATTTCGCCATTCTCCTTGGTCCTTTCTCCTTGCTGCTTTCACCGTTCTGCCATCGTGCAACGGCGAATGCACAAGTCGATTTTGTCCCATTGAAGGTTGTTTTCTGGCGCTGTGCGAGTTTTCCGTTCCGCCCATTTTCCTCCGACTCCGGCTTCAGCTTCAGCTTCGGCTCGGACTCAGACTTCGACTTCGACTCCGACTCTCCCTTCCACATTTTCCGAGGCGGAGCTGACTGGCATCACTTACCTCTCGGAAATGGGATCATCAGCCTGCCATTTCCTCGGTGCTCTGCTTCACTAGACAACAGCCCCAGACATTTGGGGCCAAATGATTGTTTATGTGTATTGGATACACCTCGGGAAAAATGGTATTAGCTTTGATTAAGACAATTTTATAACGAGCAAAGCATTGGGCATAGAAATTATAGAAATTCCCCCTAATTAATTTTTGCCTTGCCTTATAAATCCTAACTATAGAACTGGTTTTTGGGGAAATAATTTAAAGCCTTGTATTTATCAAAAGCTGCATCGTTTTTATCCTTGTGTAACCCATTCTTTATGTACGTTTGCCTCTGTGTTTGGGGCCATACATATTTAATATTTCATATGTCTGCAATGATTTTCTACGCCTTTCCAGTGGCTCCACAGTCCACAGCCACAGTCAGCCACAGCCACAGTCCCTTGACGCGTCGCTGCGTATTATATTAAGTCCAAAATGAGGCTCCTGATGACGACGAATTGTCCTCGTCTGCCGCTGCCTTATTCCGCTCTCCCAGCTCGGTTTGTTTGTTTGCCCCGTCACTGTTTATTTGTCACTGCCTGGCCTAATGCCTCCGCCACCCCCGACCCTGTGCCAGATACCAAGAGCCATACACTGTACAAAGCACACATGTATATGGCATATAGGCTCTGGCTCATGAGGATTCAGGAGCGGAGCGGCCCATGTGTATTTCATTGCTGGCGTTGCCAGTTCCGGTTGACTTACGCGCCATGTTGACTGCAATTTGTATGGAGCACGGGCCGCGTTTCGCTTGGTTAGACTGCTCGCTGGCACATTCGGGAGCAGATCGCAGGCGAAGGCCACACGCGCGTCCCTTTAAGAGCAAGAGCCAGAGCCAGAGCCAGCTCGGCTCGGCTTTAATGCAATTTTAATTAGGCCAAGACCCGGGGTAGCACAAATTCTCAAATCTCAAACAAATTGACCATTGACTTTGCCCATAAACTCGGCAAGTCGCAAACTTTTGCCCCTCGTCGAGGGCGTTTAGTTACCCGGCACTTGGGCAAACACGGTGAAGCCGAAGCTTAACGCTTCTAATGTATGCGCATACACGGGGCTTCCACCTAGCCATCGACCCAGTGCCACCAGAGCCAGAGCCTCCTGCACCACCTGATCCTTCAGCCTTGCACACACCCACGCCAAATCATAAGAACGAACTGAGTGGCTAAGAAAAATATGCTGCCTGACTGCTTCCCACTTCCCAGGCAGCTGGCTAAAATCACCGGTAAGAGAGTAAGGTAAGAGCCAACTAAGTAAAGTCAAAGTGTATGACCTGGCCACGCCCAACGCCCACAATCAGTGCATACACAGGGAGAAAATGTAATAAACTTTCAATGAGCTAATACTTGTTTAGAATTTACTGTGATTAATTATTATTACAGGTGTTACTTGGGGGAATAATGAGTTTATTAATACTATTCATTTATAATATAAAAATAAACACACAACTTAAATGTGATGAAAAAGAAATATGTCTACCTGACATACAATCCAGAAAATTAACAAATATTGTTACTATGCAAAGGTTGCCTCACTATGAATCAATATCAAATCAATAATTTGTAAATTTTTGTGAGTCTAATGTACTTTTATTACAACTTAAATAACTCCTATGGTTTTCATTATTTTTCTCTATGTATAGGCTGCACTCGGCGCGTTGTCCCAAGTATTTTAGGAAATTTCATTGGTTTCGGCTCTACGCTCTGCACTTCTAACATAAATAGTTGAGCACTCTGACTCGGACTCGAAGCCAAGTGAATGAGTGGGCGTGGTCGTGGGAGCAGGAGGTGCTCCGGGTGGGAAACATAAAGTTTTCACTGCATAAATAGTTGTCGAAAAATTGCGCATAAGTAGGCGACGATGCTTGGCATGCAAGTGTAAAAGATTTGGCCCAAAACTTTTCCACCCAAATGTGGCTAATGAAAAGTTTGCCCAGCGGGCCAGTCAAGTCCAGAAGTGCAGATTGCCATCCGCTTCAGAAATGCATAAAGGACAAAAATCCAGAAGATTTTTAATTAGTTTTTCGACTTGGACACCAGATAGACATATATATACACGAGTTTATGACTTGCAAGGATTTCCGGAAACATTTTAATCAATCCAAAGATATAAAATACTGTTTTCGGAAACAAAAACAAAGTGAACTAAAAATATGTTCTTGGATTTTTTAAGGATTTAATTCATGTTTCTCACTATTTTTAAGGGGTAAACTAGGCTCTCTCTGCCAGCTCATTAATTAAAGATTATTGCATTTGCGCCCTACCATTTAGATTGATTTTCAAGCATTTGCATGGCTCTAAAATCAGCAAATAGCTAACAGAAAAAAAAGAATAGTAGTTAAGCTCTTTTCCAAAAACTACACACACACACACACACACTAACCCTCTTCACAATTATAAGCAGCTTTATCAACTGCAATAGCACTTGTTCTTGCCTGGCAAATAAAATGATTCGGAGATTCATTCGTTTTGATGGAGATGGATTAAAAGCTCGTACGAGTGCGCATAGAGAAATGACCGGTCAGTATTAGGGATTTCCGAGTTTTCCCCCATTTTTCCCCACCACTCTATGCAATTGCAATTGCACCTTGCCGCACTGCCCCTTGGCCTTACGTATGGAATAATCTGATAGTAAGTATGCCAAGTTTTTGCGATGTTGGTAATGATGATGCCGTTGATGACTGGCTGAAATTTCATTGGCTCAGAGGAGTCGGGCCGGGCAGAGCATTAAATTTGAGAAATGCACAAATTCAGCTGCCAAGGACCGCTCACGCACTCCCACAAGCTGCTGGCATTGAGTGACTTCCGCTGCCAAATCCTGCATCCTTCAGCCTGGCCGGTTACTCCGCTGCACAGCTGAACAACTGGGCGCCAGTGAGCATCTTTGCCGCCTGGCATTTTGACTGCTCTCGGGCTGAATCCTGCTGGGCCACTAAAAAATTCCATTTGTAAACGGCAACCGCATTAAACCAAACTCATCTCCGGTTGTTAATGACTGCTGCCTGCCGCTGGAGGACAAGACAAGCAGCGTAATATGCTCAAGCATCCAAAAGCGACACAGGGAATTAAAATGCCCAATAACTGTGAGAAAAAAGGAAGGAGCAACAAATATCCTTGAAAGGTGGGTCTTTACTTGAACAAAGTTAACAATGGATCTGGTATTTTACTGATTTTAACATAAAAATATTTCCGCTTGGTGCTATAGTTGCAACAAATAATACATTCATACTTTATTACCTTTTGAAAAAAGGAAATGCATTGTGTATCCCACGCAGTCTAAAATATATCGCTTTTAAATATAAGTATATCATTGCATTAAAATTTAATTATTATTAAGACTATAACAAATTTATAACCAGGAATACATTTGTAATAAATTTCCCAGCATCACTTCTTTAAATGCATGAAACAAATTATATTTGATCGATCTTTCGATTTAACGCGGCTAACCAAAACAACCTTCAGTTTCTCTCTCTGTAAGGTTAACTGCATCCTCAACCAGTTTTCCCGTTGACACCCTAAAGCTTTAACCAGGTGCAAACAATTGACGCAAATGAAAACTGACGCCCGCTAACTGTGACTGCGCCGCTGCCATTGAGTGATGGGCGCAGCAAGTATACGCCGTGTGTGCCGCGACTCAATTCGCGGCGCGTAAATGATACAAACCAGGTGGGTGTCCTGCAGGACGCTCATCTGGGTGGACATCGGGGTGTCTCGTTGGCTGAATGGCCTGCTGCTGAGTGGACAGCTTGTCGCTGCTTGTTGCGACTGTCAGGAGATGTGGCCGCAAATTAGTGCAAAGTGCCACCCGCGTTGCGAGGATACGGCGAGCTTTTTCCCAGGACCCAGCCTTTCGTTTGTTGTGGTAAGATTTGAAAGTTGATTAATGAATACAAAATGCGGAATACGGACCAAGGAATACGGAATCCGGAATCCTGAATCCGGCATGAGATGGGATGGTATGGGATGTGATGGGATGGCGGCTAAAGATCGCTGGCCCCGACAGAAGGAAAGCATTTGATGTCGGACGGAAATGAATAAAGTGCGAATTTTTGTGTTCTGGTTCGCCTTCCGCTTCACCCTCACTCTCTGTTTGAAGAATGCAATTTTGTGATGAAGAAAAATTGATTGTCGTCGTCCTTTCGTCCTCGCTGCCAGAGCGAACAGAGAGAAATGGAAAACGAAAGGCGAAAAGCGAGCAGCGACCAACGAGAACGAGCAACGACCAACGACGAAACGGGAAAACGGGAAAACTCTGCCGCCACAGTCACAGACGGAGTTTGTAGGGGAAAAAGGAAATTCCCAGACTTTATGGACAGGTTCATGAATACGAGTCTGCGGGGCGGGCAAAAAAAATTAATATTTGCCCAAATTGCGGCAAAGAAAAATCATCGTTCATTCCCTGGTTCAATAGTGCGTGAAATAAATTGTTTCCGCTTTTAATTTGCCAACAGCCAGCAGTGCCTTAAAGTCCTGCCCAAATGGCAGTTCGATAATTTAAAGGGCGGCCTGCGTGCATAAACCAAGAGAGCTGATAATCAATTTGTCACTTTTGGCCCAGTGCTTTGCATTCCAAAACTCAATTACAACGCACAGGCATAGATATGGCTACAGAGTACGGGCTGTAGTTACACTTGCAGAGATATAATTAAAGTTTACAGTCGGTGCAGCGGCAGGAATCACCATATCGCTCTATATATTGTGCGAACAATATTTTCGCATGAATTATGAATTGTGTAAATTGTGGACACTGCCTGCGTGTGCCTGTGTGTATACTTGCATTGGAACAAAAAACTTGTCGCCAATGTTGCCAAGTATTCCAACCAAAAAGACCGGTCCATTACACTAAGAAAACAGAGAGTTTGATTAAAGTTTTCCTTTCGAGTAATATTTTGTATTGTTAAAACCTTTCCTCTTCCATGAGCAATCAATTTTATAAATCCAATTTGATATTTATGGACTAACCTATCTATAAAATATTATTTAAATTTATATACCTAGATTTGTTTCTGTGCAGCGATCCCTTGCCAGCTGGGCTTGCCAATGGGATAGGTCCTGGAGCGGCAGCAGGATAATGGAGAGGACAGAAGAGGTGACTTTGGGGTGCCCGCAGATACACATAACTTTACAGCCAGAGCCTACAGACGACAAAATTTAAATCACTGCGTGGCCTCGAGTGCTTTTTGTTACAATTTACGCTTTATGGGTGACATTTTACAATTTACTTTGTCGCAGCAGCAGCAGCACTTTGCCAGTGTGTGCGCCTCAAAGCGAAATGGGCAATATAAATTACACAGTTATGTGCAGCCAGTGTAACTCTCTCCTGCAGTTGCTAATGTCCCCGATGCCTTCCCAGCCGTTTGCCGGCCATTCGAAGTAACGAAATATTACTTAAACAGTAAATTGTGCCAGATCTGGAACTGAAGCTGCGAGCGGCAACCGAATGAGAGACAGCGACAGAGACAAATCGATGGAACGCGCTTCCGGTTCGGAATGCGCTGAAAATGCCATCAAATGGCCAAGGCCAGTGGTAATAGTTCTGAGCCAATTACTGCGAAAGCCATTGAAACCAAAAGTAGCATCGATTGATGAGAATGGTATGTGTTAAGGTAAAACGGGACAATCAAATAATACTATTCAATGGTGATTCTTGTTGAGAATAGTATAAACTTTCATTAATAATTCATACCATTCATATACAACTTCTCAACACTTCTTGAACCATATTCTGCTGCAATTTAATAGTAGTTTCACTGAATAACTTAAATAAAATGTCATAGAGTTTAAAACTGAAATCTTTGACTTATTGCTAGCAATGTGACTTATAGATCACATTCCGTTTTAATGGCCTCACTTACGCAAGTCAAATAAAGTGGAGCTGGGTGCGTAGCGTAACTCTTTTCGACTGTAAAATGTTCGCGCCTTCTCTCTTGATTATTGGCAGTCATAATTTGGCCATGCATAATGGGACAGGCGGAATATATGAACACCACGATTTGCTACAGTTTCACATTTGAATTATTCGAGTTATTTCGCGGTACATTAAGTCGGGCACACTCGCACAAAGCGGAAGCAAAGGCTGCAATACTACGGCCCGCACTTGGCCGGAGGCCTCGCAGGCCTTATATTTGAATGCGATAATTCATGCGGGCATTTCCCAGCCCGGAGCCACAGTCAGAGCCAGAGCCAGGGACAGAGCCGGGACCAGACCCAGTGGAGATTTATCTGGCAGACCGCAGACTGACGAGCTGGCTGGCAGTCGCTCCACTCGTTTTAAATTCAACATTTCTTTTTTTGCTGCACCAAAGTTTCGTGTTGATTTAGTGCTTGCTTATTCTTTATTTCCCTTTATTTCAGTGTGTGAGATTTTATTTGTGTTTCAGTCGCTTTTGCGTACACTTTTAGCACCCGCTCGTGTTTGCCTAACAGGCGGGCGGGTGAGTTTGTGTTGGTTCGGCTAGAGTACATTTTAATTAAAAAATATTAATAATTAACATGGCAGGCGGTCGAGCTGGTCGCTCCGATGCCCAGCTGCCCGTTCGGAAAGCGCTGAAAGTGAAGGGTGGGCAGACTCTGGTGGATTCGGTCGCTTTGGTCACATAATTTCATATCTGCGTAAAGTACATTAAAGGAGCATAAAAATTCATTACGCAGCGGAAGCGGCATCGCTGTGGCGATGAAAACACAACAGCGACGGCAGTTGCCAAACAAATTATCGTTAGCCAAGTTAAAAGGCAAATGGCCACGGCCTACACGCTGCCGTGTCCACATCAGGAGGTCGTTGAAAAAATAAAGAAGACGACAAAGGCACAGTGCAGGGAAAACGAAAACTGTGACGCCCGAAAAGCTTTCCAGCCGCCATCCCTTAGCTCGTACATTTCCCGGGGTAAAGTCCCCGGTCGGGTACTTATTTTCATTATCTGACACACCTATTTAAAAATTTAAATCTCCAAGTGTGACCCCCATTAGGTAGCACCTAAAACCAAGGGGAGGGTCCGCATAAATAATTTACTTATTTGGCTTTTTAGAGAGGCCGGGTCGTCGTCGTCGTTGTCTTGAGCATGCGAACATGAATTTATTTAGTGGCAGTTTTGGGGTGCCCGAAATTTGCAAATTCCTTGCTGAGCCATCAATGTCCCAAGACCTCCCAAGAGGCGTTCCGAGCTGTCTCGACCGGCGTTTTCCAGTGCGTGTGTTGGCCAAAAGGTGCTTAGCTCTGTTTGCCCCAAGCAACACCAGCGGCTTCCCCATTCCCAAGATCTGTCTATCCTTTTGTCCTTTAAAGGGTCTGCTGCCATCGACCTATTTGGCTCCAGCCCAGGCAATTGGTTATGTCAAGAAGTGGCGTGTTTGTTGTGGCTTAGTTTTCCCAGGGCTTGATTTGGCTCAAACCCGATTAATTTGCACTTACAACTTTGCCTTTAAATGCTTATCTAACACTGTGGGGATTTAAGAGGTTTTGTGCTGTTTAATAAATTGGAATCCTCTTAACAATGGCACACGTCCTAAAATTAGGCTCTAATTGGACGATGCATTTGAATGCCCTCAAATTTCTAAAGAAGTATTAAGATAGTATTGGGAATATAGTTCTTAAGACTATAAAAAATATTAATTTTAAATGTTTTCTTTGCTAATGATTCAATAAATGGCTTATAACATTTCAAGTTTGTGAGGAACATAGAGAATAATAAACAAGGTAATCAAACACCATAGCTAAAAATCTATTCATACTTTTTTACTGCATATTGCAGTTGCTTTAATTGCACGAAATGTATCTGCACCGCCGAAAGCTGTATTTTTTATTGTATGAAGGAATTGCCTTAGTTTCTGCCAAGTTCCGCTAAAGTTTTCCTGTCAGTTTCGCGCTCTTATCCTTGGCAGCTGTCATCTGCCATGAAATATCACGCATACGCCGTGTTGTGTCCACACTCTGCTCCCTCTAACCCCTGCCAGGGCAACGGGACTCTCGACTAAATACCCTAATTGGCTTTAACAATGCCTTAATTTTCTGCTCATGTGACTGGCAACGGAAAGGGAAGGGAAGGGCCAAGGGATAAGCGCCTCGAGTGTATATAGTACCCGATGCGCTATTGTTGTGTGTCGCCACACAGAAACAAACAATTGTATGTGTACTTGTGCATGGTCACAGGTCATACTCACACACAGTCGTGCACTTCATTATAAGCAAATATTTTTAGCCTCATTTCAGCTAAAGACGCTTAAGCACGTTATAACTTTCCGCACGATGATATTGTTGTTCTCATTGTTTTTGCTGCAAAACCCTCACTCCATCACACAGAAACTGGCGCTGATTTACCTAACAAGCGCAACTCGAGGAACAAAAGGCAAAAGGCAGCGCTAAGGGGGAGAACAGGGCTGAAAGGAGGGGCTCCTGTTGTTGTTTTCATTTAAAGTGATTTAAAAAATTCAAAGGGCAATTGTCATGACACGCACACACACACAGAGGCATACAAACACACTGAGGCAGATGCACGGAATCAGGGAGCGAGTCTGAAGGACATAGAGAGACCCCAAGAAAGGAACTCGTCTTTTGCATCGCTCTAAGGGCCGCTTCTTATTGTTTAGTTCACTTTTGTTATTACGCTGAGTTGCTGCCGTTTTTTGTTGCTGTTGGTGTTGCATTTAAACTCATGCAATAACACAAACAGAGCAAAAAAAAACAGTTAAATAAATGTTAAGAGACTTTTCTTAGAACTGGAACAGAGACGTTCAGGAGTCAGCTTTTAAAAATTTGTAAGATATAAAATAATTGAATTATCAAAGGTCATATTGTTGAATCATTTTAATTATTTAGTTTAATATATATGTATATAAACGATTTAATTTGGTATTTTCTCAGTGCACATATGAGTTAGGTAGCAGGGGACAAAAGGACACTCAGGAGTTGTTGTCCGCCACACGAGATATTCCATGGGCACCCTACGTCTGTGTCGTGCCATGTTGATTCTATGCTAAATACGAGCAGAACAATGATAATGTCGCATGCTAAATTACATGCAATTATGTATTTTTCTCTTCTCCCGTTTGGTTGTTGGCTTTTCCCACTTATATCCCCCCCTTCAACGTCCCTTTTTCGAGCAGGACTCCTTGCAACATTACCTCAAACACCGTCAACGCTTCGGTCGCTGTCCCTGTCACCGCTGTCAACGCGAAAAAAGTATGTTAATAACAGAAAAAAGAAAGCAGAAGTAAAAAGAAGGAAGAAGGAGTGCAATAATGGGAAGCTACACCTAATATTGCATCGTTTTTGTTGCCATGTTTTTTGGTTACCTTCGTCGGCTGTAATTAAGGCAACAAAATTGTTAACATAGAAGACGAGCATAGGGTTCGATATACTTTGATGAAGCTATGCAACAATATAGCTTTGAAAAGGAAAGCCAATCCGGAAAAGTCGCCCTAGAGGTAATAGCATACCCTTATCATGTTGCTTAGGTCCTTTGACGTGTGAATATATTTTCTATCTTAGCGTTTCTCATACAACCCTAAACTGAGCAATAATTTTAATTATGATTTAAGAATTCGTTCAAAAGGTTCATTCAAGCTTTATAAATAATATTGCAAATATCATATTTTCAGGGTCATAAAACTCCCCCTAAATTCTACACTCCTTTCAAAAAATGTGGTTAAATTCGACTACATTTACATATATATTTTCTTTTAATTTAGATATATTTTTTTATGCTTTTCATTCCAACTCAAAAATTCAAATGACTCCTAGGTACTTTTGCTTTGAAATCGTTTGTATAACAGTTTCCACGAGATACCATAAAAATAATGGGATTTTTACTTGGGAGGCGGAAGCAAGGACATTTTTCGAAGTCGTTTTGACGAGTCGTAGCAGCAAATAAATCAACTCAGTTAAACACTTAATAAGCGGTATAATATTCATTAATTGTCAAGCTTAGAAATTTTATAAATTATTTGCTTAAAATCTAAAGTCTGGCTTACACTATTTAATTAGTTTCCAAACTAAATGAAAAGACAAGATATTCAACTAAATTTCAAATATGTCTGGCGCTTCTTCGAAAAGTCCTGGCCTCTCAGTGGCCAGGATTCTGCGCGATATTCCGAACCGAACCGAATGGGCCAAAAAGGACGAGGCCGAGGACGAGGTTCTGAATGGCGCCCGGAGCGCGGAAACGAGGCAGCTGGGATTGGGTTTGGGAATCCGAGGCGGAGGCGAAGGCGAGGGCGGGACGGAGAGAGACCCGGACGGAGAGCAAGGAGCTACGACCGGAGACGGCGGCGCGAGTGAGAGCGAGCCATTCGTGAATATTTCATGACCGACGGCAGCGATGGCAGCCGTTCGTTCGCCAGGACATCGGAGCTCGGAGAAATGTAGGGAAACGCATCAGCAGAGGCAGCGGCAGCAGAGAGGCACAGCGGCAGAGACTGTGGCAGCCGTGGCAGCGGGAAAATCGGCAGCAGGAAAATCGGCAGCCTTTCTGCCGTCGTTGCAGTGGCAGCAGCGCCTCTGAATTTTGGCCAATGCGTGTGCTGCTGGCGTTCAGTAAGAAAAGCGTCGCCCAGCGGTCTAGTACGAACGTATACCGAACGCTTTGTATATCCTGTAAAACTATATCCTGTGTGTGCGATTGATCTCGTCTGCCTCACTCGTGCGTTGTTCGAAACACAGACTCCAAACTCTGATTGCAATAATGGCAAATTATTCTGGTCTTGGGAAACACTCATGCTGTTTTATTATTTTTATTTCTATTTTTTTTTAAACCAACATGATCACAGATTTGTCTTGAGTTTGTTTGCGTCTTCGTCGCCAAACTTTGGCGACTTTCATTAAACTTTGGCCGGTGTTTTGCGAAGGATTCCTCGCACTGCAGTCACTGACTTCTAAAGTTGCCTGCGAATCCGCGCGCGACAAAACCCAAAGCCATCATCAGTGGAAGCTGCCGGCAAAATAATTGCCAGCGATTCCGCCGATGCTTCTGCAGCTGCTTCTTCAAACTTTACCAGTGACTTTGAGCCGGCTGAACAGGGCTTCACTTTTTGTTTGGACTCTTTTCCGCACTTCTTTTATATTCTCTTGCCTTATTTTTTCACTGACACTTTACATACCAGACATTGATATTAAAACAGAAGACGTCTGGGACACATACTCATACTCGTCGAGCACAAAACTCGCATGACAGGAATATTTATAATTTCCGCTGCCGGCAGACACAGCAGAAAAGAACTGAAAGAATAATTTGCGATTACTGGCAGGCAGAAGGCGAAGGAAATCCCTGAAACGATATCCACATAGCCGAATGTAGCAGCGCTGAAATTACAAGCCAAGTGCGCTTGAGTTCGTGTATTTCCGGTTGAACAAACACATAAGCGAAACATAAAAGAAAGGCGAACAAATACATATACATATATCCACTATATATACTCACAACATAAACAAAAAAAAAAAAAAGAAAATACAAAAATAAAATAAGAAAACCCCCCAGTCAGGTCCAGGACGAAAAGTGAAAATACATAAAGGCGAGAGCATATTTCATAAGTTTGCACTCTGCACATAGCACACATAGAAAACAGAGCCCCGAGCCAGAAACTGAACGAGAACCAGAGCCAGAGCCAGAACCAGAGAAAGCTGGCGACAAAGGCGAACGCACGACCTTTGGCACCGAGTTCAGCCCCAGCCCCAGCTCCAGCGGAGGGGTCAGCAAATCAATAGAACGGCAGAGACAAAGCGGCAGTAGAAAGTACAGCGGGACACGGGCAACGGACAACGGACAACGTTAGAAAGCGACCAAAATTCACTCGCGAATAATGCTGACCATGTCGACCCTGATGATGCCTGCACCGACCATAGCCATGGGCGCCCCGCAGATCACAATGGGTCCGCACAAGCCGCCGGAAACGAAGCTGCTGGCCATCCATCCCGCAGCAGCTGCTGCGGCAGCCGCCCAGCAGCAGCAGCAACACTCGCAGCAGCAGCAGCAGCAGCAGTCGGTGACAGCTGCCCATTTGCAGCACAATGGCCAGCAGCAGCACTCGCAGCAGCAGCAGCAGCAGCAACAACAGCAACAGCAGCAGCAGCTAGTTGGCAGCAACTCCAAGCCAGGTGAGTGGAAAACCGAATTTTCGCCTCTGCGGGTGAATGTCCTCCGAAATTTTGGCGGAATTTCCACCGGCAAAAGGTGTTGCATAAATTGAGAAATGTCGCTGCCATTTTGCCCCTGAGACGTGTCTCGAATGCAGCAGTCAACGAGCTTCAGTTTATTGAGCTTGGCAGCATTGCATGGGGCAATTTTTCACAACAACTATCATTCTTGGGGGAAGAAGTGCTGCTTATGAGTATTCCAACTATTCCACAAGAAAACTTATGGAAACTCAGTGAAATATAATTCTAAAAACCAAAACTATTTACAACATTCCACAAAAGTGCCATTTAAAACAAGCCATAACTCAGCCAATGATAAAGCAAAAATAATTTAAATCGATTAATCTTTAATGAAGGACATTAGATAGCTGCAATTTAAAAGTGTATAAAAATTCCAATTCGCAATCAAGTATTTAATTTATTTGAAAAATGTTAACGTACTCATTTGCAATTCTAAGCGAACTTGCATTGGCTTTCAACTAGGATTTAATTGAATGCATTTTATTTCCCGAAATAATTGCATTTCATTTTCAGCCAAGGATTTGTGAAAGCTTAAAAAGTTAGTATTCCGAACACGAGCATTATTTATTATTAAAGTTTAATTAAATGTTGCTTCTGTGGAAAAGTTTATAGTTAAATTAAATTACCAAGAAAAGAAATTCCATAAAAGTTAAAATAAAACATAAACTTTAAAGGCATATTTTCAAAGTTAAAGAAAAGCCATTCAAACAATTATATTTTTCCCCCATATAAATATTCAACGATAAACTTTTTCGGTAACATCATCTTCAAGCTTTAAGCAAGATTACTCACAAAACCATCAGCAATTCAGAAGAGACTTGAGCTTATGAATTCAAACCAGTGTCCCAGCAATTATAACTTGGGCCAGAAATACCCGAGGCGATCGATATGACGGCACCATAAAGTATTCCATATTTATACAACATTTGTATTCGTCGCACGGGAAAATCATCCTGGCAACACATTCAATTAAACGTATCTCAGACGAGACGAGGTGCGGCAGGTTGATTTCAAAAATTCCAATAAACCACAGTGTCCCGGACAAGTATCACTTTCTGCTATTTTTGCATGAGTAACATTTTGAGAGGCCAGAGGAAATGCGAATGCCTAAATTCGCACACGTAATCTGAAAATAACAAAACTCGAACACGCATTTCTGAGATGAATTATTGTGGACACCACCCTCGAAAAATCCTCACAAGCTGGCTGGCTGGCTGGCTGGCAGGCCGAAATGTCAAGCGTAGGCATTACAAGCATAAATATCAGTTACAATTTTCATATTTTTAACCACAAATGAAAAATTTGATACAGCCCGGCAGCAGGGCAAGGAAATTGCATAGCCGGAGAGATTTACAACTTAAAAACAACTTAAGCCGAAACTTGGAAACAAAGGCAGGACAGGCAGAGACTGATTCCGGGCCAGGGACTGGGATTGGGAATTTTCTCCAATTTGTAGGCCTCCCTCGGATTTCCCCCTTCTCCCCCGCACACAACGGTTGCTAATGGCAAAAACTATACACAAATAGACACAGGCAGGCATAAAACCGGAAACAACGGAACAGGAAGCTGCATGAAAATGAAACGGGCTCTCGGAAAACGAGGGCCAGGGCAGGAGGCCAGGAGAGCTCCGGCTGACTTTGGACTGTAATGAAAAATGGAAAATGTCTACTAAAAATAGTGAAAAGTTGAGTGCGGCTGTGGGGCGGCATCTCTCGTCGAGCCGCCGAGTAGAAAGCCAGGCAAGAGCAACTTGAAAATGAATTTAATTATGGCAAAAAAGTGAAAATTTCCACACTTGAGTCTGCGAAGTTTGCCTTTCCCTTTGGCCAGCGGAGCGTTGATGAGCGCTGCAAAGTGTGAGAAAATTACTAGACAAGACAACACCAACTGGCAGGGCATAAATAGCAGGATCCCGGATCCGGGGTGAAAGTGAAGAGTCTGCCGGTTCCGAGCATTGTGTAAGTTGGCTTAATGCGGGGATGGCTTACGAGACAAGCAGGCAGCCGTTGCGGAAAACCCAGGGAAATGAGTGCGAAACGGGAGTAAGTGTCTAGAGTCTCTAGTCCTTGGCCAGAAGCGAAGAGAAAAAAAAACCGTCGGAAATGACTTTGAATCGAGGACAATTGACTTGAAGATGAGCGAAACTTATTTACTAATTAGTAGGAATAGAACTAACATTTATTTTACTGTAACTAATCGAAAAGTACAAAAATCTATAAGTCTTATTCTTGATTATTGGTAAATAAATAAATGAAGTTTTTCTAGCTTCTCATTATAAAGTTATCATTCAAATAAGTTAACAACAAAATTAGGATTAACAATTGCCATGCTTCGAAATGAATTCACACATTCCAATTTGAGATGGAAATATATTTCTTGGAATAAACGAACACATTAAAAAAGAATACTTAGAACTTATACTTAATTGCTTATATAAACAATTTAAAACATTATAAAAAGTTCTACATTCAATTTGATTTAAAACTATGACATCATGGAGATCAATTTCCCTCTTTGGTTAAGTGGGCTTGCCACAGAAATAAATTCTAGAGCAGGCAGAGTAGAAGGACAATTGACTTGGCGATGAACCCCACTTAGTTACTAATTAGCAGAGGGCTAGAAAAAGTCGACAACCGCTCACCGACAAAGCAAACATTGATTACCAGGCCAAATGATTGCAAATTGAAAATTAAGCACGCCGCTGAATTTCCAATTCAAATGCGAGGAAGACAGGAGGAGCCAGGACCCAAACTGCCGGCAAACCGAAAGGAGCAGAGCGTAACAGACACATGCATATAAATTTATATATGCAGGCCACACTCACTGTTCAGTGTACACCCACACACACCCACAGCTGCAGTGGCACACGGTGCATGAACTTTCGAGGAGCACTTACACATACACTGGGCGAATAGGGTAGGGGGTTGCACCTACACACACACCGCTGTTGCAAAAACAAACAGCGACTGCGAGTTTCTCAAGTGTCGCAACTGCAATAGCAGCGGAGGCAGCAGCAGCAGCAGCAGCAGCAGTTGAGCCAACAAGTGCCACAGTAGTTGCTATTGGTGGAAAGGGAACCATCCACAGCATCAGAAAAACAACAGCAACAGCCACAACGACATCCATAAGGGCCAACCACAGTGGCATTTACCCCCTGAAAGACCTTTCATATACCAAAAGTGCTATTTTTCTAGTCATTTTTCTCCATTTAAATATTTTTGCTAATAACTCGAGGGAACGTTAAAGAAATAGAAAAATTAAATTCTCATTTGAATACCATTTAACATTTAAGATTAATTTTAAGTTACATATGCCATAGGTTATTGTTGAAATTAATTAAAGTTTTCTGAAAACCTCAATAAGACCCAATAAGAAATCATTAATTTTCCGAATAGTTTTCTGCATCACCTAAGGTGCATACTTTGCTAGAGTAAAATTTATTTCATCCTGCTATCGTTGCTCCATTTCATCCCACTAATTTCCACTGTATTTCCCACTATTATCTCTATCTGCCTGTGATCCGCCAGCACTTGGCTGTTTTTCTTTTTTGGCCCCAAATGATGCAACAAGAGCAACAACAACAGCAACGAGCGCGCTTTACTTTCGCTCAGGCGACGGCGACAGCAAAACTTTTAAATTGGTTGGCAACACTTGCAGCTAACACATACACATACTCCCTACACACACATACTAAATGTTTGTTTTGGAAATGAATTTGGAAATTTTTGTACGGCTCAGCGTGGCTGAGGGGGTGGGGGGGGGAGGAAATGGTTGGAAAAGTGGCAAAGTGAGGCGAGAGACAGCGGGCAACACCTCAAAGTAATTTACCAGCAAATCATTGGAAGGAGTCAACTTCCAAGGCGGAAAATCCAAAGGAGACTGAGCAGCCGAAAAGTATGCAATGCCAAATGAAACACACATACGAGTGAGAGCGTATAATGTGTGTGTGCGGTGTGTGTTTGTGTGGGTAAAAAACCACCAAAGTGAAATGCATTTATCGACCGCAAAGCGTTCGAAATGAAATCTGTTTAAAGGATTTTAATACCCCAGCAGAGACGTGGAGTCTGCATCAGTATCCCAGGACGTCTGTGTGTGTGTCTCTGTGTAAGGAGCTGATTGTGTGGGTGTGGGAAAGGGGCTGCAGGATTCCAGGATGCGGGCGAACACAAAAAGTCAATGAATTCGTTTGGCGAATTGAAAAATTAATTCAGTTGCCGTCGCTGGCATTGATAAGGAAAAGCGGAGCAGGAAAAACTTTTGCCCGCCGCTCTCCTTTCATGTGTCTTTATCTTTGCAGGGTGTGCCTGTTTATCTCTCTCTGTGTGGGTGTTTGTGTGTTTTTACTTGCACACACACAACACTTGACAAGCTTTTCACTTACTAATGATTTCTCATTTCGCTTACGGTATTTCCCTGCTATTTGTGCTTTTTGTCTTACTTTGCGTTTTACACAGCTATACTTGTATATATGTATATGTATGTATACGCGTATACAGGCCAAATTACTCACTGACGTTGTTGTGGATTTTCTCTCATTTTCCCCCCACCCGCACCGCAGCGCTCTTTCCACCAGAAAAACGAAGGAAATTAAGCAAAAAGCGCAAAGATTTATTTCGCTTTGATCAAAATTAAATGAATTGATTTTAATACGCCCCGTGGGCAAGATATTTCCTTCGCTCTTGCAAATGAAAACGCATAAAAAAGGTGTTGGTTGGCCTTGTGGGCGTGCCTCGTTGTTGCTCTTGGGTTTGGGTAGAGCTCGTTGTGAGCTTTATTTTATGCCAGCGGCCATTACAATTGAGTAGCTACAGCCATCGCCATGCACGAGTGTCTGTGTTAGCCATTTGAATTCCCACCAGCATTGGTATTGGTAGCGGCAGTGCCACTGCTCTTGGTATTGGTGCGGAGAGCTCGTGCTTAAAGACGCTCAATAAATTCCCATTGAATTGGGTACAAAGTGGGGGATGCGATAAAATGTTTAAGGAAATCGTGTCAATGAATTAATGCGGTGCGGCTTGAAAGAAGCAACTTTAAGGATAAAAAGGACAGCAATTTTTTTCGATTTTTTAAATGTATTTAAATTTTATTGATTGTTGATATGATATGTAATGCAATCCCTTTCTAGGTAAAGATTAAAGTTTATCTAAAGGGAAAATTAGATTAAACTGATAAGAAGAGCACTCATATATATCTTAATACTTATTCAGAGCACATTAAAGTCCTGAATCTTTAAGGACTTACACGCTTTATGTCCGCCTAAAAATAGGATATGCTTTGCAGCAAAAGGACTCGTCACCGAGTGAAACACAAAAATCGATGCTCGATTTTATGTCCCTGCCCTGGCCTGTTCATTCCGTTTGATTACATTTCATTTGATTTGTAACATTTTTGACCGTCCCCAGTCCCTGGCTTCAGGCCCCATTCCTCCTTACACTGCAATTCCTTTTGTGTGTGTTTCTTTTTTGCTTCCTGTTGGCGGCGGCAAATGAAAAGTTTACATTTCATTGCTCAATTCGACATTTGACATTTGGCAGCGGCACTGGCATAGAAAATGAGGTTCACAGTGCTCTCACACAGTGCCAGTTTTTTGCACAGTCTCCTCCGATTTTTTGTCTGTGAATTCTTCCTTCTCCGTTTCTTTTTTTTTCAAAATTCAGACAATTGACAGCGGCGTCATTGTTGTTGTTCTTATTGTTTGTCATCGCATTTGTCGTCCTTTGGCTTTTGCCTTTCCGCATTCGTTTCGCTGGCGCCTCATAATAAAAGTGTCTGCAATCCGCTCGCTTGTTGCACGGTGTAACAAATTGCTGATGCTTGCATCGCATCCGAATGGATGGGATTTGGAGAACGCGGACCCGAATGGCGGATTCACCGCTGCCCAGGTGGGGTGGAGATGACCAGGTGCTACTACGCTGTGTCCAGCCACTGGTCAACACTTTGGCGCAATTTAAATTTCATGCATTTTTCATTAACACCAAAATGGAGGCGACCACTCGACTGGGGTCCTCCATTACCCAGCGACAAGGACATGAACTCTTTTACGGACTTGGGGCCAAGATAGAGTCCAACAGCCGCGGTAAAAGCAGAAATAGTAGTTTCGAAATACGTTGAGTTAAATATAAATTGTTTATAAGTTTAATAGCTCATGAGGCAGCTTAGGTAAGACATTGTTTTCCCACTTGATGAAATAAATTTTTTGGAATAGAAAGTATTCACTTTATTTTCATATTTTAAACATGAAATAGAAATGCTTTTCTTTCACTTAAGTTTAGTTTACCTATTTATTTACAATATTAGATTCGTTAATGATTTTTGTTTTTGACTTCCTAGAAATATAAGGTGTTTTAAGGAACTTCTCAGATGACCGCATCTGTGCCTTAAGAGGCTGCAAAAGAAAGAGGACCAAAAGCGAGTTGGCTCATCTTAAATGCCCATCTATTTTACAGCTGCATCCCCATATACCAAACATACAAGAAAGGACACTTGGGCTCGTGAGCCTTGCCTTGGCGCATTTACATTTTCGTATTTTCGCCATGCCCAGCGTCCAGCCCGCTGACCCCTGATCCTGATTCCCCCTCAAAGTCCCCTCCTGCAGTTCGGTTCGTATCGATTTTGAGTGTCGCCTGCCATTCAAATGGTTTTTATTTCGCATTTATGTCCCCGCCTCAAACCTTGTGACCGCTTCAACTCATCCTCATTTTTTTTCCTCAGCCGCTGACTGACTTTGGCACGTTTTAATGCATTGGCCACAGTGCCTCCAACTGCCAGCAATCTGAGACTAAAGTTACACGGAAAAAAAGGATTAAAGATATTTAACATATGTGAATAAACAACATTTTCCATGATTTTTTAAGAGGAAATATTAAGGCTTTTCTTAGCATATAGAACACATTTTTAATTCGATTATTTTGCAATTGCAATAATCCTTTTTGTCTCTGTGTGCATCGCGTACGTGTGAGTCCTTTCCTTAACCCTTTACCACCATTTCCGCATTGTTTTGCTCGTTTGGTATTCCGACTCCACAGCTTTCTTTGCCTTCTTTTTTATGTCCTGACCGAACTTTTGCATAAAGTCATTTGGGGCGTTGATGGAATTTTTGAGGATCTCCCTCTCTCTCGAAGGTTTCTGGGAAAAGCGTTTAGTCTTGAGCTAAATTTTATGAGCTGTGCGTGCGGACTTCTGTTTGACTTTGGTCTCATTTGCGCTGGCAAATACTGGCAATTTATGCAAATAATAATTTATAAAATTTCGCATAGTTTTCCGGGGGCCGGGGCTTAGTCGAAAATAAAAAGCAGTTTGGGCTAAATAAAATAAAACATGTAGGTAAATAAAACATGGACTGCCGAGTGCCGAGTGCCCGGGTTTTTCGGCTTGGCCTGGCCATAAAAAGTGCTAAGTAAACACATGTGCCCCACCAGGAGCCCCCATCCCCAGTTTCCGCACCCGCAAAGCAAATGCCTGCACATAGTGTAAACACATAAATTTATGCATTTTCAATGGAGAGCTGTTAGCATAAATTTACAGCCCAGTAGAAAAAAAAAAATGAAATAAAATTGGGGGAAAATCAAGGACTGGCGCGGGGAAAATGGTGTTGGAGGGTCAGCCAGCAGCAACAACAAGCCGTACAAAAGTGCTTAACAAAACAAAACAAAACAAAACAAGCTGAACAGAGCGAAAATAGCGTTAAAGCAACGCAAAGCAAACAGTCGACAGTTGAGTTGCTGCAGAGCTCGAAACAAACAAAAAATGCAAACAGAAAACAAACAAAAAAAAGCACACAGCAAAAAGGCAACTCGCCGGAAAGCGGAAGGGGTCGAGGGTCGAGTGGGGAGATGGGTGCTCAAGGGTTAAGGGACAGGAGCCAGGAACCAGGGACCCCAGCTGGGGTGTCCTGCAAAAAACTTGAAGCAAATAGAGGCACTGCTTTAAAAACCTTAACACATTTCCAATGATTGGATCAATAAACGGCGACAAGTGCCACAGTATTGTTCGGTATGAGATTTATTTGTGTGACTGTGTGTGTGTGTGGGTATCGACACTGAGAGAAATGAATTTCTGCTAACTCCGGGAACCCGAAATGTATTTATCCTTACAGAGAAAATCCATCATAACTAAGCCAAAAAAGCTTTAATTTTAATTCGGAAAACTTTCCCTTGTTAGTTTTTAATAGTTTAACAAATCTGCATACTCAATTTACAATTTTTTAAAATAAAAATTTTTGTTGATTTTTTTGTAGCAATTTTTACAAAGCAACCCCAAAAAAAATTTGAAACAATATTAAAATTTTTGTTTGGCCTGAGATGGCTAGATCTACGCGTCTGTTTATTCTGATCAAGAATATATATGATTTATAGGGTTGAAAACGACTCTTTCACTGAGTTTCAAGTTTCTGCTTGAAATTATAATACCCTGCAAGGACGATATTTATCTATATATTTATATGACGATTTTCCTATAGCCCACACCTCAAAGAACTCATAACTTAGCCAAGAAAGCATTAATTCCCAATCGGAAAGCTGTTCTGTGCTAGTTTTGAATAGGTTAATAATTCTGCATTCCTGTATTTAATATTTAAAGTATAAAAATTTTTGTCAATTTTTCACAATATCATTAATGCAAAAACATGTTATAAAATTATGAAAAAATTTCACAAAATTTAATGTCCTTTTTTTGATGCTTAGAAAGATTCGCCTGTTGATGCTGATCAAGAATATATATGGTTTATAGGGTCGGAAATGACTCCTTCACTGAGTTTTAAGCTTCTAACTGAAATTATAATACCCTTGGGAGGCTAGTATTTTCACCAATCAGATAATAACTTACTCAAGAAAGTATTGTCTATTTAAAAATATATTTCTTTATTGTTGAATTAAGATACTAAATTTCGGGATAAATATTTTCTCTGAGTGCGTGCCGCTAACTACTGCCAATTGGCAATACGGAAAAGAACAACTGCTGCACTTTTCGGCAGGATGCGTGTCTTCCTGCTATTTTTGCATACTTTTTCTTTTGCTGCCAGCTGACACTGCTAGGCACCACGAATATTTTTTTCGTTGTTAAAGGCAAAGCTTTTAACCTGCACCTCTGGCCTGGGCCTTTTTTGTGCTCACACATTGCCATAAGTCGAAACTCCAATACAGATTGCATATTCGGCCTGTTGGTCTTGAAAAAAAAAAAAGAGTCAATTCAAAGCATAAGTCCCTAATCAAATAATCCTCAAACATGAGTATGATTCAGATAAAACCACTTTTTGTGCTGCACAAAAGTTGCTCTAATTATAAATATCAGTTGCCATGACCGTTTCACATTCGTTGCCCGGCAGAGAGTTAAATGGAAGCCGCAGAAAACAATTTGCTAACTTTTCCAGATCTGCGGTGGCTTTTCCTCGTGTCCTTTTTCTTCCACAAAAAGCAAACTTTAAACATTTTCATCGCACTTTTCAGCGCTCAAGTCGAGGCGAGCCGGAGTTAGATATGTCAATAAGCACGCACACACCGAACATCCCCGGCAACTTATCAATTTTTCCATGCTCAAACCCACTTAGAGAAGATCCCAGTGGAGAAGTCAGGGGCATTTTCCCGGGGATCGGGTATACGGACGGACTGTACAAACATTTGGCTCCGCCGGCAGAGGCGATGGCAAAGTCAAAACGAAGCGGAGATGCAGTCGGAAATGCCATTGAAAATAGTTTAAAGTTGCACCAAAAAGGATATTGAGCTAAGCCAGTTGCAGCTTACAACGAGGACAAGGGGTCGGAACAGGGGTGTCGTCCCAATTTGCACTGTAAACTTTTTATAATGCAAATAATAATGAAAATTAAAATAGTTTTGAGTATTAAAAGCAGAAGTCCTGAATGATAAACATACAAAAATATTTAAATTCAAGCAATCTTTGTATGCTCTGTAATGTGCACGCCCTTTAAATAATTAATTAAATCACTTATTGATAAAATTATATACATTTCTCGAGAATTACCCCGAGTGTGCAGTGTATATTTGCTTATGTGCTCATGGTGGTGTCCTCTGTTGGTTTTCTATTTGCCTTCGACTCGCTGCTCGCTGGCTGCTTATGGAAATCCGCATGATGATTGCATATCCTTCGCCAGAGACGCTGCCATATCCCTAATGCCGCCGAAAGTTTGCGTTCATTTGCCTGCTGCACGCTGCTTGCTGCACGCTGGATGCCACCCGGATTCGTCCTTTTCTTCTCGTTCTTCTCGCTCCTTTCTTCCAACCATATATTTTGCCCCGCTCTCGTTTTTTTTCTTCTTTTCTTTCCTTGATGCTTTCAGCTGAGAAAACTTTTACTTGGTTTTTCCTATTTTCCTTGTCGGCTGCTGCGGTGGCGGTGGCCAAAGTGTTTCTCTTGCATTTGAAGAGCTTTTTCTTAATGTCACTTATGCATAAGTTCCTATGAGTTTGGCCACACACACCCACACCCACACATACACCCAAACCCATCATACATACATATATGCATATCCATGGCCAGGATGGGAAGCTCACCCTTGTTTGCATGTGGATAAAAGTGCAGCGAGTGTGCGTGTTTGGGGCGGGTGTGGGTGTTTGTGTTTGAGACTAACTTGATGGCACATCCTCCATGGGGATTTACAAGTGCTTAGTTCTATGTCGCAAAAAAACGCTTTAATATTATTATACTTTCTTCTCTATGTGCACTAGCAATTCCTTGCTATTTTTTCATTTGCTTTTAAATTAAATTAAATAGCCCGGTTAAAAGCGGACGAAAACAAGTTGAAAGACCAGATTCTTAAAGTCTTCACAGAGATAGTATATATTGTTAAGTGAAAGAAGTGAATTATAATTTACTTTCTAAAAGTTAATTTCTTCTGTATTCTCTTCCAAACAAAATACTCAAAGCAATTCACCATAAAGACAACTCCAACGGATTGCCAAAGGATCTTAAAGCTTCCCTTTAGCCACAAAAATCATAAATAAACACCAACGCCCATGCACACACACGCACACACCACGAACCCGTCTTGATGTATTACATGTGTTGGCATTATTTACTTAACTCGGCTCTGCTCTATTTTAGCCGCTTCAAAAAGTCAAGTCTACTTTTGTGGCGCAGCTATTAGTGCAGCAGCGACGCCAACAGAGGCAGCGGCAAATGGCAACAACAATGCCATAGCCAGGACACAAGGATGAAGACATTAAGGCCCAGCATGCGCCACCAACACACACACACACATTCACACACAGCTACCGACATGGGCGTAAAGAGAAAGAAATATAATGCCAACATAACATTTAATCCAAGGAATTCCATATCGCAGCCAGTGGGGAAGCCAGGCGAAGGCAACCAACATTTGGCACCGTGAAGCAAAGTCGTCCTGTGATGGGTGGGAAATGTGGTTCCGCAAACAACAAGGGGTAACCCAAGAAGGGCTTTCCGAACTATCAGTTTTGGGTGTACGCAGAAATCACCATTTAATTAGTTGAATCTCTGCCTTAAGCTGTTAATCTCTAGCAAATACACGGAAAATTAACAATGTTTGAATTAGTAAAGGAACGAAGAACAATTGCCAAATGAATTAGTTGTATTTGCAGTCTTACTTAGAGAATTCTAATAATTCCAAGCATGATCGTAGTTAAATTGCAATTACCAAGTTCCTAGTTCCACCTTTGACCAAGAATAACCCTCAGCTGAGTTGCTCTATCCGTCTTATGGCTAATACCAGGACGATCATTGCGTAATCTGAGCTGGGAACTCGTAATGTTTATTTCCACTGTGCTTATCTGGACAGAGTCAGAGGCAGGTCCTGGCTGTGGCGCACTCAAATGGCGCACGAGGATAATAGAGGAGAAAGAGAGAGCGCTGCAGAAATACTTTTAGCAGCCGAACCGAGTTGAGCTCAGCCAAGTTGGCTGGGAATGAGCCAGCCAGCCAACGGAAGGAAGAAATAATCATAAAAATTATTTCAGGACGCACACACACATACAGGCACATAATGCACACACATACACATGTGTGTGTGTGTGGTGATCATAATGTTGCAAGTCGTCTGGGGCAACCGCTGGGGAATCTCTTCATTTTCGATGCCTTGGCAGGATTTACACTTTAATGGCAAGGCGTGGGCGTGGCTGCCCTTTTTAATTTTCGTCCTTCATATTTTCTATTTAGCAGGATATATATATATATACATGTATATGTGTGTGTGCGTGGGTGTTAATGGGTCTCGCGTCTGGCCAAAGTGAACACAAAAATTGATATCCCGCCGTCAGTTTTAATGCCCTATGAATGTGGCTAATGAAACTGTAGCGCACTTTTTTTTTGTTATTACTTCTTAAACCACATTTAATGCTCATCTTCGTCTCATTTTCTTTGCAGGTAAGCCAAACAGTCTCGACTCTCCAGCACTGAAAGCAAAAAAAAGGAGAAACTCAATTGAAAGACGGTAATTTTTGGGGCAACACAACAACGGTGAGTTGCAAAAGCCGCATGCCGGCTGGAAGTCGTGGCAAATTTGATTTATTCGGGCATGTGGATGCACCCGGGGGCTCCACGAACCAAAATCAAGAAAAAAATAATAAAGAAACGTTAAGCAAAAAGGCCATTGGGGGCAGCTACCGCTACGACAGCGACAGTAGCATCGTTAACATTTAATTATGCCATTTTCATTTCCGTAATGAAATGAACTTGTTAGCCAGATGGGAAGCCCCTTTGTTCTTTTATTCATTGCCCTGGCAAATTATCATTGATTTTGTTGCTTAATCCGGCCAAACGTCGCACTAAGGTGAGCATTAAATCGAATTAATTTCGGGTAATGCCCCGCTCACCGCTCCCCATACACCACTCACCAGTCCAAGTCCAAGTCCTGCTGGAGTGGCCATTTGACATTTGCCGACAAAACGTTTACATTAAATGTTTGGCCGTGCGACCATGGCCGATTTCTTTGCTTTTTGTTTCGCATTCACGTTTGTATTATTCCGCCCTTATTCCTTGCCAATGTCTTGGCCCTGTCTACGGGTCGACATTCCCGGAATTCTGCACATTGTCCGGACGGAGAGAAAGTGACACGGGTGGCCTGGAGCTGGACGCTTAGCGCCCAAGTTGAGACATTTGCGTTGACAATTGCACAGAATTGGAAATAAGATATTTTGTGAAAGAGAGGCCTCGCCACTTTTATTTTAGCTTGGGAATTTCGGGATAGATGCTGAAAGCTTATTTATTGGCAATTCGGGGAATGCCATGACCATACATTAGTCAAACCCAAATGGCAAATGCAATTAAACACATCACTTTACCAATCTTCCCTTCAAAAATCACTCAATTTGAAATGTTGTTTTCGTGTTTTCTCGGGTCGCATACGCTCCATTAAGCGGCAAACAAATGCCGAGTGAAAAGGAACCGCCCGAGGTTTGTACGCAAATTTTTTAATTTATTGCATAAAATGTTTTGGGGTTTTCCTATTCTGGCAAGCCACAAAAGCCAAAGAAATTGTTTCAATTTGTCATGACAATTTCTTTGAAATGCCTCAGCGAAAAAATGTCCTTCTCCGCCCCCGCCTTCGTCTTCGCCTTCGCCTTACTAAGAAGTAAAAAGGAGCAGGCATGGTTCGGCAAGCCGCGAGTCCTGCGAATCCTGGGCGGGGGCAATGTCGTCTGCCATCAAAGCACTGAATTCAATTTGGTTTAGGAAGAAGCCCGGCTCATTCCTATGGCAATTTCCCCAAGTTCCTCGTAGGTCTATGTCGGCTGCTTTATTTGCTCGGCTGTAATTTGCAATTTTCACCTTGCCGCCGAGGGAAAAATCGCGGGAAGGAAATCGTTGAGAGCTAGACCATTATCAGCAATGAGGGTGGCATGGGGGTCGCCGAGAGTTGACAAATCAGCGGCGCCTTCCAAATGACATTAAAGGCAGCTCAGCTGAGCCAGGCCCGGGCCCAGTCGAGGCCGTAATGCTTGGCTGCCTGCCGCTGATGATAATGGATGCCGCTCTCGCTTTTGGCTCAACCATTTGGCAGGCGTTCGCAGTAAATCTGATATTTCCCCTTGGCATAAATAAATAAGCACATGAAGGAGGCGGCCCAAAACCGATCACAATCTTAAATTGCAGCCTGCAAACAGTGCCAACAAATTAATGTTGCACAATGTGGCTGATTGTGGCTTAGCCTTGAATGGGTAGAGGATATTTGACTAAGGATTTTAAGCTAGGCCTTAGGTTTATCATTAAAAATACTCTAAATAAAATATTTACTAAATAATGAATAGAATCCTTAATAGGATAGAACAGAAACCTTTAAAGTCGTCACATCCACCTTTTCCTTGTTCGATTTGTCTTATTCTTGTGGATGCCACTCACGCAAATTAAAAGCAACGTATCTCCTGGCAACGGAATCCAAACGAACCAAACATCTCACGTGGCAAAACCAAACTGAAACCCGGGCAGGACAATAAATCTTCAGATGGAAGCGTTGGCATCGGTGATGCGCCTTTAAGCTGCTTAGTCTCTGTCCGCATCCTGGCTCTCTGTCCGTATACCCATTTTACCCCCTTCACCCCTTTCACCCGCCGCCACTGGGCTTCGCTTGCAATTTCCGCTGCGCCGGCGGGACGCATATTAGCCCGGCTGCCACTGGATTCCGGGTGGACAGGCGACGGAAGCATCATGGCGGAAGCGCAGGAACAAAGTAGCTTGATCCGGACAGCTCTGGGCAGCCGGGGGAAGCTGTAGATGCAGCTGGAAATTCTGAAGGAGCTTCAGCTGATGACTGGCAGTCGCGGATGTAACAATATGATTGGATTATTATTATATTTATTGAATGGTGTGGGTGTGGGTCTGGGTCTGGGTCTGGGCCTGGTTCAAGTGTTGGAGCTCGGGCGCCAGATAATGAACGGTGGCATCGGCTGCGGCATCTTATCCTTTTTTTTTTTTTTTTTTTGGTTCTTCCTTTCTTCTATTCTACTGCTCCAGTTTTTCTCCTAGGACTTTTTCCGTTGGCCTCAAATGGCAGGCAGACATGCAATCAGCCCGGAATCTTCGCCGGTCGGGCGTTTGTAATTGGGCCCTTTTATCTCGTTCACCGTTCGGGCCAATTAAAGTTAGTTTGCAAAGTAATTAAGACGATTATGTGGCGCTCAAGTATCAATAAGCGCCAATTATCCAAGTATTTCGAATCGATTGTTACTCGTTGTGGCGCTCTTTTCGGTTTTCGCTTGAAATAATTTTGTTAGATAATTTTTTAGCGCCACTTAAGTGATTGCTTTCGCTGGCTGAGGGAAGGTTATGTAAATGGAAAATGGAAAATGGGTAACGTAATTGCGGACACGAAAAATAATTATTGGAAGAGGTTCGGGCGGAAAGAGTTGCCAGACAAGGATTTAATTGGAGACTCTGCGGGTGATGGAAGGCGACTTCAAGGCAAATTTTCCTGCTAGTTTTTAAAAGTGCACAGGGAAATTTTCAACGGCTAAGAATTAAATGACACCTAAGAAGTTGTAGACCCAAAAATATATTGTTAGAAAACTTAATTGATCAGGTAGCTTACAAATTTATTCAGCTTTCTTTAAGATTATTTATAAATGTGTTTTATGTTATATACCCCTTAGTTTAAATATCAAATCTCATAAGCCACATTTTGAATACATTTAAGTAATATTTATTTTTTTCGAGTGTGGCAAAGCCAAAAGTAACTGTCAAATGCAAGCAGAAATCATGCAACTTCAGCAAGCTGAATTGCAGTCAATGCCGGGCGTCAATCAAGCAACTTTTGGCTCTTGCTAATGAACTTCTGGGCGCATCCACTCATTTGAAAGTCACTCAGCTTAATTCACAACACTGTCACGCCCTCCGTTCCACCCGCCCTGTCACACAGACACAACAACAACATCAAGACACACACATACACGAATTGGAACTAATTCCAGAGTCTCTCTCCTCGGCAGTGTCAGAAAGCCAAATTTTAATCTGTGATGTTGCCAAAAACTTGATCAAGAAAGTTCAGTCCTGAACGCCGCATGCTTAGATGGATGTCCTTGCCCTGCCCCACCCAAGGCATCACTCGGTGTGGAGGGGAAAACCCCCGGATCCCTGCACTTTGCAGGCCATAGCTCACTCTGACATCCCAATCCTCCATCTATGGCCATTCATACATCTGCTCTCTGCTCTGGCTGAAAATTCCTTTGCGTCATTGGCAAAAGTTACGCGCATTTCAAAACCCCACACAAGCCCCCGGAAAACCCCGCCCGAGGGGAAAAAAATAAATCTTCGACTTTAGTGTGTTTGCTGCAGCGGTGCAGCATCGGTAAGGCGGTCCGGAGGGGTGGTGCTAAAAGGCATTTGTTATCGCCGCAGCAACATAAATTCACTTTTGTAATTATTTCTGGTATTAGTAGCTGAGGTAACAAGCGGAGAAAAGTCAGCCAACAACGACTGCTGGCACTAACCGAACTCCATCATGGCAGCAGCAGCAGCAGATCCTCTAACCCCTTTGAAACCCCTGAAATCCCAGCACCCTTATCCTTACACTGACAATACTATGAGCTGATTGTTTTCACAGAAATATCTGTGGGGCTAGTACGACCTCTTTGAATAAGAGATGTATATAAATACGATTTAAGAGCATTAGTTGATTATATTTAATTAAATAATTATTTGTCTGTTGCATCTGAAATTTTTCTTCTGTGTATAGCTGGAACGACTCACAACGAATGGACGGCAGCGAGATTATTTGTTAAAGCTAGCAACTGAGCAGCAGACTGTGTTTAAAACACACACACACCCCAACCCTCGCACACACACCCTCACTCACACTCACACACACATACGTTAGAGCTTACCCCACCAATACACATATAGCAACAACTTTAAAATTGAATCAATCATTCTCACTTTGATGCACATCAGCAACAGAAGCTGCCGTCGTTGCCTCGACTGCAGTTTTAGCCAAAGAAAATGGTTCATAGGCGAAATGGCTTGGTCACTGGAAAAGCAGCGGGAAAATCGGGGAAATCGGGGAAAGCGTCCAAGGGGGTTGCGTGGCAGCATAAGCTGTAACTATAAACAAGCAGCTTATGTGTGTTTCAGTCGTTCGTTTTCTGCTTTTTGCACTGGGTGTTAATTTTTGTTGGTTCATGAAGTCGTCTGCAGCTCCTAGAGCTTTCTAGCTCCTCCAGCTCCTTTTTCCCTATTCCTGCACAGAGGGAAAAGGATCGAAATTAATGCGAACCTATGGGAACCACTTAGTTAATCTTTAAATTGAAGGAATCTGTTAAGATTCGCAATAAACAGATCAGATAGAAATTTCTAGCAATACTTCTACTGTACAATTTAGCTAAAGAATAGCGATTTATAACCCAACTTTACTCACATTTTCTCACCGTGTAGTCCTGCTTAAACACTTCTCAACATGGCCTGGCAGCTGTGCGCAGTTCTAACGAGCAAAAACTAATAAATCCCCACGAAAATGGCTGCGGAAACGGAAGCCGTGTGTTGTGTTCAACTCCCTGTTCACAGACCCAATCCGAGTCCCAAAAAAAAAAAGAAGAGAAAAAATGCAGAGAAGAGTCCCCAACTGGAGCCGAATCCCTGGCAATAGCTTGCCTGTCTGTCTGATGTGTTTTCTTGCTTAATTCTTATTATTATCCCAGCCATTATTATGGCCGTTCTTGTTGGTGTTCTCGGTGTTCTTGGTGTTCTTGGTGTTCTCCGCGTTGCCGTCGTCTTTCACAGATTTCTTAGCCAAAGAAGCTTCCTTTATTCATTCATTCTTTAGCACTTGGCTCGATTCGGTTCTCCCCTGTTTCGTGTTGCTTATCGCCTCGTTGCTTGTATTATTATTGCCACAGCCATTGTTCGTTGTTGCCATGCAATAGTTCATTTTAATCTAGCAGCCGGATAATGCAAGAAGGATTCCGTAATTTAGCCTCAGTGTTTTCAGCTCCTTGGGCCGCATTTCTTTGTCTTCCATTTATCGGGTGGCTATATCTGGCCATTGCCTTGTTCGCTCCCAGTGGCAGTGGCAGTGCCATTGCCAGTGCCCGTTGATTGTTGTGCAAAGTTTGCAGTGGCCGAACTCGAGTTATAATAAATTTCATCACTGTTGATTGCCTCACATTCCCGGGGCCAGGGTCGGGGCCAAAAACTTTTGACCCTCCTGCGTTTGAGCCATGGCCATAACATGATTATTTCATCGCCGTTTTTAGTCAACTTTTCACTGGCTGTGCCACTTCAGCAGCAGCAGCATCCACTTGATGTTAAGTGGCCGCAGTTCCAGTTGAAATCAGATGCACCAGATTTAGCTGAATCCATTTCCGGCTGCTTGGGCAGCGGCGGTGGCGGCTTTAACTTTTAAACAGTTTGTCACATAAATTAATTGCCGGCAGTGGAAACTGTTGCGACTAAAAATGATAGCAGCAACTTTTCAGTCACGTCTGGCACATGGAACATGCAACTGCATTTCAAAGTGCCACCCCCTTCTGCGTGCCATCGAGAAAGGAGTGTCCTTTAGAAGTACAAGTGGGCTCTGACATTACACGGAAAATATTCTCACACGAAAATTTGATCACTTTTCACGGAGAATTTAATTTAAATTTTGAGCTCTCTGCGGTTCAATTTCATTTTATCCAACTAACCCCCTTTCAGAGGCTACCTTTGATCGGAAAAAATTGAGATATCCTAGTAACTCTCTCATAAATCTACCATCCAATTGCCGGCCCTCAATTACACATCAACGCGTTCGGGCAATGACCAACAACCACTGGCCACCAATGAATCCCTTTCCCCGTGTGACCCCGTTGACCCGCTGCGCAATCCATTTCCAGCAAAACTGCAGGACAAACTTTACAACGGCCCCAATGGATCCAGCAAACTGGAATGTATTGCAGGAGGAAAAAAAAAAGAATAAGGGTGCCAGAGAACTGGAAGGTCCTGGGAGGTTCCTGGGAAGTACGGACAACAAACCGCAAACTTTCGTTTTACAGTCCAACTAATGAAACATCTGAGTGCATGCGGAAAATGCTCAATGCAAATGTCAAAACAACAACGAAATTCAAAAACAAAACGTAGAAAACACTATAATTTTGAACCTTTAAAATTAAAGACACTGCACTTAGTTTGATTATATGATATTGTCGAAGTCTAAAAAAGAAAATTAAATATCAAATCTCTATCAATTTAGTTTTTAGAAATAATATCCCCACTAACAAAGGGTAAAGCTTATAAATGTTAAAGGAATAAAAATATTTTAAACTTACCAATTCAATGTCTCCTCTCGAGGGTTGAACTTTTCGTTTCCGGATTATTCAAATTTTTTTTAGTTGGCGCTTTGATTTTGTCCATCTATCTATTGCTGCCATGAATTTGAAAAGTTTTGAGTGCGAAATACTCGGCACACTCGAATCCATTCGGGGCACAGTCAATCGTTGCCATGGCCAGCTCAGAAGCGTTCTCTCTCAATGGCCAAAAGTTGGACGGCGCGGCGCTAAAAAGGGAAATAAAAATAAAACGGATCATATTGGAAACTTTAGTCCTGCGAGCTCGTGTGTGTTTGTGTGTCGCAACAACAACACTCTAATTGCGCAAAAAATGAATTGATGTCGTTGCCAAGCGCAAATGAAATGGATGTGAAATCGGGGGATACCCGAGGGCCCTGGACAGTGGGGCTAGGAGAATGGTCAGACGACGCCGCTCAGCCTCTCGAGTGCTTTATTAAGCGCTTGTATCCAATTTCGCAGCGGGACTCAAGTGGCCAACAAGAAGAAGGACAGCGCCACTAATTTATGGCGTTCCATTAAAACTTGAGTTCAATTGCCAAAAATTTCATAAAAATTTTATTTAAAAACCAGCAACTACAACAGCAGCGAGCCAGCAGAGGACACAAAAAAAAAATACAACATAAGAGATGCGCAATCAAGTTTATTACAGCAAACAAAGGCCAGAGGAGGGATTGGGGTTTTGCAGAGAGAAAAATTCTACTCTTTCGCTTGAATTTAGTGTGTTTTTTAGTCCGAAGGGATACTACCCATAGACGAACAATATTTTGGGATTAAAATAAACTTAGCAAATACGGATAATTAATATAAAAGTATGAGGTCTTAATCAAAGATGAATACCCTAAGGAATATATATTCCATATCGCTGGTTTTCCCTATATATTTGATGCTTAATTAAATAAGTTAGATATTTTTCTCTTTGTGCAGTCTAGTAAGCACCGGGTGGGGGTATAGCGGAGTAATCGTCCTTGTCGCCTGGCTGGCGACATGGCAGCCCCACGTCCGACAACCGACCTCCCCCCACACACACACACACCACACTCCACAACCAAAACGGCAAGGCTGCACTTTGGCCATGTCCTGCGCAGTTCATTTGAGGGAAAATGAAATAAATTTAAATATATTTTTAGTGCATTTCGCATAAAACAAAAAGATGCCTCGCTGTGCTGGGGTTGGCTCCTCCCCAATGGTTGTGGAGCTTGGCGCGGGCAGGAGGTCCTTTGGCGAGGCTTTGGTCGTCGTCGTTGTCCGCTTTTATTTTCCGGCCGTTTGCCATCTCAGCTTTTTGTGCCTGCCGCCTTTTATTGTTGTAGTTTTGCGTCTCCGCTCTGTTTACTTATTTACTTTTGCGCTTTATTATTCTCCATTAACTTGACAAAATGAACAGGGCCCGGGGGCCAGGGCGGCGAGCGGGATGCCTCTCCAAGGCGTGTCCTTCAGCATGAAATTAAAAAACAGAGGCAACAAGGATGGAAGAAAAAACCAAAGTAAGGGACGACGGACGGCTATGTTTCATTTAAGGCGGCAACTGAAAGTATATTTCTCGGCCAAAAAGGGATTTTCGGTAGGACCTCATAAAATCCAGAAGGCTTTCCAGCTGGCATAAATTTTCATATTTTGATAGCAATCAGTGGAAATCTTGCCGGCAAAATTAGATCTCCCGGCTAATCCTTTCATTAGAGGCGTTCCACCCATTACAATTCTTTTTTCTTCCTTCTTTGTCTTTGGGCCAGAATTGCTTGGAAGGAAATTGTAATTTATGTTGTCAAAGTCTGGTTGTTTGCGAAATTGTTGCGAATGCTTAGCGCCTTAAATGAGTTTCTGCTCTGATTGTGTTTAATTTTGACGCTCTTGTGGTTGCTGCTGGCTTTATTACCAACATGTGTACAAAAGCAAAGACACAAAATGCTTATGCAAATAGAGCTGTGTGTCTTTGTGTATGTGTGCACTGCGAGGAATCGTGCTTAAGAAGCTTTTGTTTTTCGTGTTAAAAGGAGCTGGAAGCTTATGTAATCCAAAGAAATCTATAGAGTTCTGGCAAACAGCTCTCATTAATGAGTAAAAGTATTCACATTATTTTTATTTGCATCTTGAGAATATCAGTTCTTGTATCCTTTTCTCCGTGTGTGTGCGTGTTTCCGGAAAATGAGAGCACAGGCGACATTTCCATTTCCATTTCCATCTCCCATTCCCCATTCCCCATTCCCATCGAGCATCTGTTAATGCGAGCAGAGGGGACAAGAGCCGAAGGGGAAGACCAAGAGCCAAGTCTCTGAGCCAATTCGACTTTAGCAACTTTCACAAAAGCCGGCTCTTGTCTTAGTCCAAATCCCAATGCAAATTCCATTCAGAGAAGCACACCCAAGTTGGATATTCAAGTGTGGCCAACTTTTCAGGTTTTAATTAGCCGTCGGCTAGTTAACTTAGCCTCCGCTTTGATTCAACCCCAAAACGGGCCAAAATGGGCCAAAAACGGGGGCTCCCACAATTTGCGCACGCCTCGCATGTTATTTTGCCTGCATGCATCCAATTAAGAGGCTCGTGCCGCCGCCCCTGGCAACCCCGTTTTTACAGCAGCATTTCTGCCGGACCCGGACCCGGACCCGGGGGTCTCTGGCCCCTTTTGCTTTTTTGCCTTGCTGCATTTTAAGTGAAAAATACTCAACGCTATTTTACTTATTTAGTACGTAACTACAATTTACGCCATGCATCTGCATATAAAATGCATTTTTTGCAGCATTTCTCTTTCACTTTTGTTTTATTGTATTCTTTATTTTTTGTTTTTATTTTGGTTTTGTTCGTTTTGCCTTGTTTCGAAGGGGCGGCACGCCCACTTTTTGCACACATACTGCCTCACAGACTTATTATTTATATCTATCTCTCAGATACATTGAGGAAAAAGCTAAGAAATAATAAGATACAAAATGGTTTACTTGGTAAAAGATTATTATGAATATTCTAATTGTATTAATCTGTTAAGGTAATAGAAATAGAGCCACTGACTTCATGGATTACAAAATTAAACTTCTAATTTATGATTTAGGCCTTGAATTGCCACATTTATCATTATTATTAAAATTTCCTTCCCAAAAGCTTTTCTCTCAGTGCTCCAGCCATAAATGAGTGTGTGTGTTTGCTTGGACCCTCTCAGCTTTTTTATGTACTCGCTGCTATTTGCCTTGCCAAAAATAAAAAGTAAAACGAAAGCAACAGAAGAGGACGAAACGGAGAGAAAATGCAAATAGAATGAAACACAATGCCGAGGCGCCTCCTTCAAGCTCATCGCCCTATCTCACTCTTTTGGCCTCTCACTCGCTCACCCTCCTCCCCCTCCCCCCACACAGCTTGCTTTTTACTTAGCTTCTCGCTGCGGATTTTTGTGTATTTTAAATGCATTTTCAGCTTGCATAAACACTCTCAAACACACACACACACACCCCTAGTGAAATCCTTGAATATTTTTTTTGGGGCGAGGAAAAAATCTGGGCTCAGGAGAAAGACCTCTCTTCCTTAACATTTGATTAATGAGTGCAACTCGAGCTGGCAGTTCATTTTTGGCGGCTTCAGGCAGTTGCCCCGAATATTGCGCATACGCAACGTTGCCCGCCGTTCATTCAAGTCAACGACTTGGCAGCAATTGGCTTGCTGGGAGTAAAAAAGTAGGAAAAATTCAAGCTTTAGAAATACAAAATTTTAATAGACTAAACTGGCAGAAGAAAAAATGACTCAAAATATAGAGAATATTAAGTATACGCATAGTTTAAAACCTTTAAAGATTTGCGTCAAAAGGAAGCCACACGGAATCCCAATGCATTTGCAATAATATCCCGGCTTTAAGGCCGGTCAAAGTGCTCCTATTGCAATCCTGCGGGCACAAAAGGCAGCCAACGATGTGGCCTCAGGAAAGTCGGTTCAGAAATTGAATTGTAAGTAAGGACACAGCCAGCAAAGGAAATGCCTTCGCATAAATACGGCACAAAATAAGGGGACCAGCAATGAATGCGGTAACGGCGAGGGACGCGAACGCGGAGCGGAGCGGAGTCTGTGTCGCAATCGAGGAAGCCCCACATCAATTCAGGGATTAAGGACACTGATTTGATTTACTTTTTATTACCATTAAGCGTAAGTTGCCCGAGTGCCGGGAACTTGCCGGGAACTGCGAATGCGGCAATTTAATACGGTCCTTTGCCGTATTGGGTATTGGAATTTAAAGCTCTCAGCTCTCGGAGCGGCAGGCAGTACTACATCACCCGGTCACGGCAGCGACCATCTCCTCCAGTCATTAGCTGCGCACCATTAGCGCTGGCGACTGTCCTTGCCAATCCTCCCATCCACCCACCCACCCAAAAAATCCAGCAGGAGCAGCACAACATTGTGCTAGGCTGTGGGAGCAGGCACCGAAATCGTGGCTCGTTATTATGGCTGATAACATTTTTACGATGCCGACAATGACATGACATGATTTTTTGCGCCCGTCTCTGTCCCAGCAACTGATGCTTCACTGTCAGAGCACAAAAACGATTTTTTATGCCGCCCAAAATGACGCAGTTTTATTGCGCTCCAGCCGATGGACCCGGATTTCTTTCCCAACCTCCCCCTCGAGAACGTCCACCGTTTTCTTTGGTCGCTTTCGTTTTTTTTTTTCGCCCCGCCGAGATTTTCATTTTCATTTTTAAAGCATTAAAAATCGCTCATAAATTTATTGTTAAAGTTGCCGCAGGCGCCGTCAGAATATGGTGCCATGGCAATGACAGGCTTTGATGGGTCAGCGAAAGCTGCCGGCATTAGTTCTGCAAACTGAAAAACATATTTTTCTCGACGCTTATTTTTGTCGGCATTTTCATTCGCGAAGGCGTTTTATAGGAGCCATCTTAATTGTAAATGAACGATACTGGAATTTTCCATGATTATGGCGGCTGAAATACCATTGTGTGGAGGCTTAAAATTATAAAAAACGAAAATAAAGGAAACATCAATTATTTTTCTATATTTTTAGATAACATAATTTGATTACTGTCCCCTGCTTAGACTTGTTTCATTTATATTCATTAACAAAATAGGTACTTCTGGACGCTTTCGTAAGGAACTTAACTAATAAACATCTCATGCATAAATTAGCCACAACTTATTGCAGAAACAACCAAAACAGCGGCCAGACAATGGCGAAAGAAACATGTGTATTAAATATTGCGCAAATTAATTGGCATTAAAAGCCAAACACAAATATCAATGTAGCGGCGGTGGAACAACAAAAAAATATATATTCCTGCCCCGACTTCAATATTGAATATGCCATGCGCCGTGGTTACCTCGCCCACACTTACATCCCATGTTTTATTAATGAATGGGCGTGACATCTGTGTGTGCTTGTGTGTTCTTGCATAATTAATAATAAAACTAGGCTTTGCTGCTATTATTTTAATTATACTCACATGAGGTGAGTGGCAAGAGGAGCCACTTACGGCGAAATCAAACGAAAATAAAATCGCCCCGTAATGATATTTGGGAAAAATATTAAGCGGTTGTAATCTCCGAGTAAGCATTGTGTAAGTGTCTAATATCTTTTAGAAATTTTCATACTCCTTTTTCACTTTACTTAATTATAAATTAGACTTCAGTTCCTTCAAACTGTCTTTATTCAATCTGAATGTTATAAAATAAACTATGATTTTTCCCCCCCATTGATTAGAAAATTCTTGAAATATGTCTGATAATTGTAGTAACGAAAATAGCCGTCATGTGCAACTGTTTCCATTTAATCTCTTGCCCCATTTGTCTATCAAACACACACTCGTCGACCCCATGTGCTTGCGTGTGCACACCCGTGTGCACTAATACGTTAATGAAATTTCTATTCAATATTGCGGTTGTGCACTCCTAATGCCCCGAAAATGCCCCTCCTGGTCCCTGGTCCCTGGTCCCTGTCGCTGCCACTGCCACTGGCCAGGCCCATTCGGCAATTAGTGCAACGAATACAAAACCTCGACCTCGGTGTTCGCTCGGGCCACCTAGCAGCAATAATTCGAAATTACCCAAATGATTATTTAATATAAGCTGGGAACGTTATCGGGCAATAAGTGAAATTTGTTTTGGTCCAAATGTCACGTACCCGTCGACAATGTCGCCCCCATTCGTATATGGATGTGGCGTCCGTAGAATCCGCATGGTAATTGCCCAAGCGGACCACAAAAACTGGAGCAATCTGGGTGACCAGAGTCTGGATCGATGTGCCTGACTTTCGGCCACTTAATGCCGTTGCAGTCACCAGTCACAGGACGTTGCACAAGTCGGCCAGGTCTCCGGACTTCGCCCTCAAGTCCTGGCAGTCCGTCATTATTATAATTTCTGTATTTGCACAAATGTAGCCCGGACGTCGCCAGACCGCAAATTGCAATTGCCAATGATTATTGAATTAAGTTAAACAGCGTTTGTCGTGGTCGGTCATCCAGCTCCAGCCGTCCTCTCTCGTCTAATCGCCAGCTGTTGTTGGCCTGTCGCCAGGACATTGCCACCTCCCGAGTCCTTGGTTTGACTTGACCCCCATCCCTCCCACTTGTCCACAGTCGCCGGCTCATTGCAATTGAACTTCCGCTGCGCTTGCGTATCAAAGTCTGTCGGCTCCGTCTGATTGACTTCCGTTGTCCAAGTTGTCAGTTTGGCCATTTTGGTTTTGCCCTCACACTGATATACATGCACAGAGCAAAAAAAATGTTGCAAAAGTATGTATTTCAAATTTAAATAATTCATTTTATTACATAATGTATTTAAACTGTAATTTACTGGAGATTTTCTCATGGAATAATAATAAAATATATAGATGTCGGTATACTTTTTCCTCTGTGTATATATGCACACATAGATTTAAGGACACAGAGCACAGAGAAAGAGGGCAGAAAGAGGGAGTCCTTCACTTATTTGCACTTTAAGTGAATTGTTTGCTTGCGTTTTAACGCAAATGCAATTATGCTCTGCCCGGATTCGTCGACGTCTCTGTTGCGGCTAAATGCAAAATGTAGAGCGTGTTTCTGCTAATGTCTGACCATTACTTTTTGTTGTAATCGTTTCTCTGGTAATTTCTCAACTCCTGCAAGTAGCAGTTTTCGCCATTGCCCTTACTACTACTGCGGTAATTAAAGTGTTATGTGATAAGTGAGTCGAGTGAGTTAGTTTTACCTCCGAATTGACTTTGTAATATGTTAAACTCCGATGAAGGAGCCTGTGACTACTCAAGAATAATTAATAGATTTTGCAAATGCAAATGAATGCTTCATTTTAACAAAATTTGTAATATATATTCGATATTGATTAACAAACTCTTACACTAAACTGATAATAATTTCAATGTTCGAATAATCAATTCCCCATTTAAATTTACCATACGT
This sequence comes from Drosophila serrata, assembly GCF_035046125.1. NCBI lineage: Eukaryota > Metazoa > Arthropoda > Insecta > Diptera > Drosophilidae > Drosophila > Drosophila serrata. The sequence continues at coordinate 10,712,900 of NW_028257280.1, read as the reverse complement.
CATATGGGAATTATTTGATTCCTTTTTTTATTAAAGGAATAACCTGGGAATGTATAATGACAATTGTGGTCCGTGTGGATATAATTCAAACATTTTTTATTCCTCATGTCAGCCATAATTAGAGGCGGGAATGCGTCTGGGCCATTGAAGAGGGCGTGGCTCGCGCAGATGGCCAAAGTGAAGCCAATAATTAAACAACAAACAACAGCGCATTGTCGTCGTCTACCGTCTGGCTCTGCAGTTTGCTGTTAAAGTTCCTTTCCCTCACCAACAACAAGTACACAGGCACACGAAACCGACAGTAATAATAATGCCAAGCAGACGTATGAATTGTAAATTTAATTTAATCAGACATGAGTGCAACAGCAACGGCAACTGCGGCATATTTGTGTGTATGTAAGCATAACGTATACGCCACGTTGCCCCGGCAAATATTGAAATGGTATCAAGTAGACAGTGCAGCAGGAGGAAAACTGAGAGCTAAGAGGATGAGTCTAGACACAAGCGGACTTTCGCTTTGTTGGCGCACGGTAATAATTGTTAACAATTTATGAAAATGTCTATTGGCAGCGTTCCTTCGTTGTGTGTATGCGATTGTGTGGGTGGATAATACTTGTTCCAACAACGCACGAATATATGTGTTGTATATACATACATGCACGCCGCCCTAATTATATAGAGCTACTGGAGCACAACAAGAAGGCAGCCTCGCCGGGAAAACAAAGCGAACGAGCGTCCGACGAGGCGTGTAAATTGAAGTTGTCGTTGCAACAATGCCAATGAACGCCACAAGGCACTGAGGCAGAGTCAGGTCTCAAATATACATATATGTATGTATATGTATACGGATGTATATATTTACAATTAACACCGATTAAGATGGGGGCAGTGAGATGCGATTACATATGCACGCCACAGTGCTTCTCTAAAGACTGAAATCGGAGGCTCAGCTCTATTCAATCCAGATTGTTAATTTCGGTAAATACTTAAAGAGTGAAATCTTGAGGAAATTAGAATTTACCTAAAAGGTATTCCATCACTTAATAAACTAACTTAAATTGATCTGTGAGATGAGTATTAATTGAAAATTACACCATCTTTAGGCAGTTATGAGAACACTAAACAATCAAATTCTGCTTAAAACTAAATCTAAAATTACCTTTAACCATAATTGCATAGAATTCAATTATTGTAATTTTCATTCATAGCCAAAAGGCTAGGCTAAGCACGCATTTCACACGAATACACACTCTAATATGCATTTAATTAGTAAAATTTAAGAGCATCGATATGAATATATAATAAAAGTGTCCCCCATTTGGCCGCACTTCAAAGCTTCCGCTTATTGCTTATCAATCAACACAAATTGTGGATATGAAATCAGCAAAAATGGAATAGAAAAAGGAAAAAAGATATTGGCAGGACAAAGGGAAAAGGAAGCAGCAGCTGCTGCTGCTCGAATGGGAAAATATGAATGTTTATGAATAAAAAATGAGGACCCTTTCGCCCCAACTCCACCCAAGGGTCTGTCGCCTCTCTCCCTTTGCCAATTTGAGCTAATGCCCGAAAGTTGAGCCCGACAGACTTTGGCTTTGTTAAGCAATCGCATCGATGACCCCGAGGTTGACTTTCTTGCATCAATTTTGTGAGTGCCCCGAGTATGAGTCTGACCTTTTTCCATCGGAGGGATGGACTACGATAGTGACAAGCCCGATTCTCAGTTACATATGTGTTTGCATCACGTTAAGTTGTATTCTTAGCCCGTAATTACCTGTTTAGCCAAGCGCCTTTGTTGTCCGGTTTCGTAAGAGAAAACGAGCATTCAATTACGTTATTTATATGTCGACACTTGTATAAATTGATTTCTAATTTTGTGATTCGATTCATGGAACCAAGATAGGAACAAGACAGTTAAGGGAGGTCCGAATCACTTTACAAAATTGTTTCCTTATTAGGCACAACTTTCTGGGGATTACACAACTCAGTAAGTAAATGATGTTGTTATGCTATGCTTTCTTTTTATTCAAAATAATTTTATAGGGAGCCATGGTGTAGTTGAAATATATTTTTTATTTTTTTTACTCTTATCTTTATTAACAGAAAAGAAATAGGTACTCGTAAGTTTCAGGAAACTAGCTAGTAAGGCTTGTCCTTTCCACACGTAAATACATACATTTATTCAGGACTCTTTCCGCTCACAATTCTTTTCGTGGCACGTGTCAAAGTCCTCGACGACCGCTTATGAAATTTTTATTGTGTTCGCTTCTCGTCTTTTAATATGCAAATCGAAAAGTTTTGCAATAAAATTACATTAAAGTACAATTTGTCTAAGCGCCAGTCGGATGTGGAATCGGGATCTGGCAGGCGGCAGCTTAAGTGCTCCTGCCGGATGGATGCCAGCCCGTATCCGGAGACCGTAGTCCGTAGTCCGCACTCCGTAGTCCGTAGTCCGTAGTCCTGCCGATCCGAGTGAATCAATCAACTGCGGAAATTATGTTAACAGCGGAAAAAGTTTCTTTCCGAAAGAATAAGACAAGTGTGTGGCACTCGAGGGGGCTTCAATTGTAATCGCCCCGAGAGTATGTATCTGTGTGTAATATATCATCGACTGACCGCAAATGGAACTCGGATGGGTGGCTGAATGAATGAATGAAAAAAAATAAAAATGAGGAAAAAAAGAATACCAGTAATATCGGCAAGTGTGTGCCGAGGGCTTCAAGTATTCATCACTGTCACAGCACAAGGACACCGCAGAACGGCAACTGGCGGCTCATGCTAATTATTTTACATTAAATTAAATAATGATTCACTTGGCTTCGGCGGCGACACGAAAGGAGTGCCAAAAGGTATGTGTAGCTCAGATCTCCCTCCCACCGCAGCAGCAGAAACCTTCGCTTCGGAAAAGCCAAAGAAATCATCGGGGCACGTGACGCAATTTGCATAAAATTTTCCAGGCGGCCTTCGTCGTCACGGAAGCGAGCGCGTAATTTCAATTGCGGTTAAACAGCAGCCAAGTAGAAAAGTGGCAAAGTGGCTGCGGGACAGCAGCCATCAAGGAGCTCCATTTAGGGTTGCCAAAACCTAATGCCGACTTTATTGAAAACGAAGCCCCATTTCGATCGATATAATGGTCTACGAATTTATTGAAAAATTATGAAAAAAAATACCCGTTCGCCAGGTACCTTTCGACGTCCGTTCTATTTTCTATTTCCTCAACAGCCTTTTGGGGTCAAAAAGTTATTTCGTTCGGTCTGGGTCCTAAGCAAACATTTGACCAACCGAAACATATATCTATATCTATATTTTTCTGAATTTTTCCCTATTTGCTGTGGGATTTCTAATGAATTTGACTCTCCCTCAACTGCTGGTCGGAGATAACGAAAAGCGCTTGAAGTGTTTACTTGCGACAAATTGATGTGTTTGCCTAAGCACGAAATAATAAATTAAGTTTTCGGCCAGGCCGTTGTTTAACCGGGCTGAGTGTGTCAGATAAGTTTGGGCCACAAATAATAAGCACGCAAATACGAACTGGTTGGACTTGCATTCTAATTAATTTCCTTCTCCTTATTCTCTCTGCATTTCAGGTAAGCGAACCCAGCATAACTCTTTAGCCCGATCCAGATCCAGAGCCAGACATTTCCACTTCACCCCAATCTGGGAGTTGGGAACAAAACACGGCCAAAGGGCCTCCGATTCGAGTGGCGTACGAGGTAAATGTAAACTGAATCTCCGGCTTTCGGGTGTGGGGAAAATAGTGCCAATATTTTCTAAAAATAAAAGCAGACGCTCTTCGGCCACCAGGGCCCGGCAATATGCGGCGGCTAAACGTTTCCGTGCACGCGAAGACCCCCGGCTTAACGGGGTCTAAACCCACTCTAAGCCAACCCCCAAAAGCCACCATCCAGTGCACCATCCCGACTTTGCATTCACTCCAGGCCAGGCCAGGCCATTTCTTTACACTTTTCGTGTGCATTCATATTTTTTCTTCCTTTCTAACGTTAATGTGGCCACAAATTGAAAAAGAAGCAAAGAGGCGAAATCAAAAGTTGCCCCAAAGAAATCCAGCCAAGTAGTACACAGAGAAAATAAATAAGTGTTTTGATATTTAAATTTAAAAGTCTAAGAAGTTTCAATAATTTATAGAGCTTTCTGTTCAAGTCTAGAGGAAAAGTAATTACATTTTTAAATGCTGAAGCTAAGCAGAATTGCTGCTGTAAAGACTTTAGTTTTAAATATTCTCCGTGAAATTCCTAGATTTTCCCAGATTTTGTATACTTTTCTTTCTCTGCAGAATGTAGATGTGGCTATATAAAGAGAGCCAAAAAGGGAGTTGGGCTTCAAGGCGCACCTGAACTCAATAAAAGCTTCATTTTAGTTTGCTCAAGCAGCAGAAAAGTAGCAGAGAGGAAGGAGCCAAGGAGGAAAACAAAAACCAAAAATAAATTATTTAAGAAAAATATGTTTTACATAAAAAGGGAGCTACCGGGCGAAACAAAAGCAAGAAGCACGGCTAAATAAACAGCGTCGTGATGGGAGGGAAAAGGTAGCTGCTAGACTTTCGCTCTGAAAGCTGAAATAAATGGCATGCAGTTGGAGCGTTGAAAATTGCAAAAGTAAACAACCCAAGTGGTTGGGTGGCTCTGGGGTGGTGTCGGGTGGCTTTCGGGGCAACCACAAAAAAAATACAAAAAAAAATAAAAAATAAAGCATGAAATCCGCGTTAAGGCAGCGCACCAGCAGCGAAACAGTTGCATAAAGTTGTAAAAGTATTATGAAATTTCAAATAATAACTACATCTACATAGAACCGCGGCGGGGTGATGTGAATAAGTTGCAAATAAAGTGGCACGTTAGGTTTTTAAACTTGTTGGGTTTTTCTCTTTTCCTGCTGCTGCTTCTGCTGCTGTTGTTGTTTTCCTGTCCTGTTGGCCATTTTTAATAATGTAGAAAAAAATCCATAAAACGCTATGGCAGACATAAAAAAATGTGTCGGCCGTAAAAGAGCGTCCATGAAATAACGAAAAACAAATAAACCGAAGGTGATGTGAGGTTGAAGTCACACTCTCGTCCTTAGAGGATCAGACCCCCCACCCCCCCAGAAGATCTAATAAGATGATCGAACTGAACACATTGGCTTACAAAATGCCCACAAATGGCTGTGGAAATTGCAATCCATTTATGCGTGCGGTCTCTGGGAAATGGGATATGGGAAAATGGGAATAGGGAAAATGGGGGGACTTGGCCCCGCCCATGGGTATATCAGCAGAGAGCCATAAATGTTGCAAATGTCAGAAATGTCAAGCCACCAACGGCAGCGGTTGGCTTCGCTTTTGGGCCTGGTCGGAACAATGGCGCCGGCAACTGGAAACTGAACTGACCCATTGTCAGTGGCCAGCAGCATGCAAAAATAAATGTCACACATGCAAAATAAATAGAACTGAAATGGGGCGCAGGAAGGCACTGAGGGGTAAGTCCTGTCTGCAGAGGGGAATTGAGAGACCCGGCCAAGTGGTCGGTTGAATGACAAATGCAATGCATCCATCGTTTTGGGGCACAGCAGATACCCTTTGCTGGGAAATGAGCTCAAGTGGTAAAGGAAACTACTGTTCATATATATCCTACAGATTCTTCAAAGTTGAAATATTTTTGAAACGAATTAAGATAGAGAAATCCAATTTCAAGGATATCTTCAAACCACGTTCTTTGTTCTTTTTCTAAAATATAAATTCATGTACATATTCCCCGAAAAGAAGAAAGACATCAAATTATGGGTGACATTTTGGGCTCATTGCTCTGGTTCGAGTATCTCGCCATTTCTGTGTGCCCCCCTCTGACGTTCTCTTCGGGGCTCATTTTGTTTCTGCCGCTGCATAAATTGAATATTTTGACATATGTAAGCGTGCCAGCAAGGACTCGGGGACCCAACAAAAATGAGCACAAATACATTTCCATGCATGCAGTTTTGGTTAAACTGTCAGACCACAAATCAGAAATACACTAACACCAGGGCGTCCTGCGCCATTGTATTTATATGAATAACTACTGACAAAAGCGGTGGCATGGCCATGAGGACATCCACGTCCACGTCCACGCCCACGCCCACGAGAAAGGGGGCTGGGCGAGATTTATGGATGCGAGTTGGCGAGAGGGCGAGATGCGAGGCGTTCCTAGTTGACTGTGTGTGCGGGTGGCTTGCATGGATGTCATGCACTCCATATTTAATGAATGCCATAATGACTGCAGTGCAACGCATGAAATATTTATAGATGCGCCCGAACAGAGCCCAGGCATCATCCACTCGGCGCTTTAAGTGTTTGCTTGGAGCGGCTTTAAGCTCGCTGGCAAACAGCTGGCGGGAATCCGAACGGAATTCACATTATCCCCCAATCGCAGGACCCAGCCTTTGATCGGACTCCATGGTGGTCCTGTGGCGTTGGCCGCATTAAAATACGTAATTTCCTTTAATAAAGCCGCACAAATTTAATTAACCAGCCTGCAAATGCATTTACACCTTAATTATTAATTGAATTTAAATACATAAATACGCGCCCAGCCACAGCCACCATGTATGTAAAGCCTGAGAGCCATATACAAAAATATATATACATATGAAAAAAAAGGAAAAAATAATTCCAGCGTTTTCATTGAGGGGAAGTAATGTAAATAGTTGCTGTTGTTGTTATTGTTCTTGCCGCTGTTTGCATCCTTTTGTAATTTAATATTTTTTCCGCCATTACAAGATAAAAAAAAAGAAGAGAATCACAATGTAATTGACCAACACAAAGTTTTGTTAGCTCCTGGCGCAATTTCAATGCTTTTTTTCACAATTATTCCCCGGCGAGTTTAATTCGTATTTAACTTGAATTCTTGTTAGTTTTATGGTTTCTGTGGTCATGTACGTTTAACAACACGTTGTGGAGCTTCTTTTTTTCTAGCAAAGAAATCGTGGCCTGACCGGGATATTATTGGGGAATTTATTTAAAAAAAAAATCACAATGAAAAATTGTATTAAAAAAAAGCACGGCGCCGCAAGCTCTGAAATGTAATTGCATTAAGGTCTTTGCATAAAATTATTATTGTGTGTAATGAATGAAAAACAAGAATCTATGTGTAAATACATTTTTATGAAATATCTGACTGACATGCATTAATAATAAATAAAAAAGGAACTAACATCGAGAAACTGAAGCTTGTACCCAAAGGATCAAGGGTTGGAATGTAAAATGGATAAGACAAAGATGAAATTTTTCAAATTTACCTTAATTTGGATACTAGCATATTAGACTTTAATATTTAACATTTTTGACCGTTTGAATGCTGTTGCCCATTGCAAAACTGTCAAAACTTAGTTAAATAATATATCGAATTTTATTGTTTAAAGAAAGAACTTTACTGCCAGTTAAAATGCAAGGAATTTGAAGAATTAACATCGATTCGCATACGAATGCTTGTATAGTTTGGAATTTAACTGCATTAATGCACTGCTTGCCACTCTGGTATTTTCTGCAATCTGACACACGCATTTCAACTCCAGCGATTGTCTTCCTAGGCATCAGACCACACACAGACATACCGATGGGCAAAAGGACACACTGCTATTTATGAACTCGCATCTCTCTCTGTGTGTGTGGGCAGGGAGTGGGATGAAAAGGTCCTGGGCGCCGGCTAACTGTCAACGGCAACTGCGGCTGGGTAATGAAACCGCGAGGAATGCAAACCGGAGGATCGCACTCGCTGTACTCCGCTCGAACAAACAACGCAAGACACTTGAAATGAAATGGAAGCCGGTCGGTTGGACGTCAGGAAGCTTGGTTAACGGCTGATGGCCTCACGAGTGGGTGGCTGGCCCTGCGCAAATGTCATTATGTAACGGCGTATAATTAACCAAAAATCGTTTAAATGCGCGCGCAATCCGCCCCGCCGACCACAATCTGCAAATTAAAAACGCAGCAGCGCCGGTTCGACGGGGAAATGGGTAAGGGAAAACGTGGAAAATTAAGCAGAATTTCCAGGTGACAGAATGGACCAGTTGTACACTCAAACAAAAGCTCTTAAACTAATGTTTAAAAGCTTGAAACCTCAAGGATTGTGACTAAAGCAAACTAGGAAATGCTATAATGTCTCTTGAATTTAGTATATCTATTATTATTTTATATTTATTATAAGAGAAATGCTCTTAAATTGCTGTTTCTACAAGTGTAACCAGAGTAGCACTGAGACTCCTGACAGCGCGTTTACTTTGACATTAAATAAAGTTGTTTGACTGGACTGATTGTGCTTGCGTCGAAGGAGGGAGCCATCACTTGTCCAACATGGCACGCATAAATAACAAATAAATCATTTATGGTCAGGGGCAACAACATTTATTGAGGCGCTGCCAGGCAAACAGACAACGTCAGCGAGACAAAAGTGAATGTTGGCCAAAATAAATTAATTAAAACTTTCTGCTCAACACTGGCGAGCAATGCCAAACTTTGCCTTGGCCTGGGGCAAGATCCTGCCTTACACACACATACTTGTACGCACTCCCACACACATACACACAGGACTCACACAATTGCCAAGAAAAGGAATCGCAGTTGCTTCGATTAAGAAACGCTTGCCTGCGTTCGCATAAATGTCAAATTGAGGACACGAGTCCGGGAACTGCAATCAGCAGACAAGTGAAAATCTTTTCACTCCTTCGCTTATTTCTTCAGCATTTGCTAGTGTTACGGGTGTACACTGGGAAAAATTCAATAAAAATAAGGGATAATGATAAAGTCTCTAAAATAAAAACCCATTTACCCAATATTGTTTATTTTTATTGTCCGATTACAGAAGATGCACCTTTATAGTTTTCTTTTGTTTAATAATTTAATCAATTTCTTTCTTATTTACTCTAGGTGTGAACAGACAGTTTGCCGTTTTTAATTTGTCTTAAAATTTTAATTGCAACGACGTCGATGTTCAGAACGCTGGCAGGCAAGCGGGCAGCACACACACACACACACACACACACACACACACAATTTCCCCATTCTCATTTTCATTTCTTATTGACATGTCAATGCACCGCACACACACAAACACACACATATGGGCACAGTTTAAATATGGCCAAAAGCCAGCGCGAAAAATTCTATGGCATACCTTTGGGCGGTGGATGGGTATGGTTATGGGGGCCGGAAAGAAAATTAATTAAAAATGCGCAACAAACTTGCTGCGAAAAGTTTGCCCTCGTTTATGTTCGGCTTGTTCTCGCTCCTGGCTCCTGGCTCCTTGCTCCTGGCTCCTTGTTCTTCTTGCTCGGCCCGAATGCAAGTTAAATTTTCATCCCACTTACTCTGGGCTCCTCCCGCAGTAATTTCAGTGCATTTAAATATTCAAAAGCCAGAAGAACAACAAGTTTCCCACGTCACTCGTTCATTTGTTTACCGTATTGTGCTTATTTTAGCATACAACTTTTGACGTTTCCTCTATGCCAGATGCTTATCAATAATTTATTTATAAGCTTCACCTCAAAACACATGTTGTCAGTATGGCCATGTATGGCCTCCACAGGCTCCATGTCTTGCCGTTTGCCATACTGCTTGTTGTGCCGTTTTGTGTTTTATGGCCAGCCGAGTCTCATAGTTGGCTAACAAGTTGCTGCCAACTGGTAACTGGCAACTGGCAACTGCCAACCGGCGAAGTGGCACACATACATTCATATGGGGAGAATGTTTGCTAGAGCCATGCTGCATAATTTATGCTTTCGAAATGTGTTCATTTAGTTTTGCAAATTGTTGACATGAACAATCATTAGACCGTTGCACAGATTTCAGCATCATTTCACCCGTTAAAAGTTTAGCCAGCCAGCCAGAGAGCTAGAGAGCTAGTTGTCATGGCTTCTAGTGAAATTCCGAGCATTCCTTGGCAGTGGAATTCAAGTTATTAGACCGGCTAATTTCTGATGCCAAATGCGAGTGACAGCAGGCAGCAGTCAGCAGTCGTGTGCCTCTTTTGGTGATCACAACCCCCTGGCAGGCAAGTCAAATTTTCTGTATTTGGTTGCTAAACAACTTAAGAACTTGACACTTGCCAGGCAAAATATTTTCATCAACAACTCAGCAAAAATTAGCAAGTGTCAAAGATAAATAAAAGACGACGACGCACCACGGCTCCCCCTGCCCATGTGACGAGTAAACTATTTATTTGCCTGTTGAAATAGTGTCAAAGTGAGTGGACTCTTCACATGCGGGAAGCGGTTGCCACTGTCTTAGCCACCCGACCCCATTTTCAGTCATCCCCATTGGGCCAAAGAAAACTTGACTAACTATGCAAATACGGATGGCATGTGAGTGTTCGTAGATTGTACACAGGGAAGAACATTTTTCTTGTAATTCATTAATCCATATTATTAAAATTATAGCAAGTAAAAAATAATTTCATTATACAATCCATTGTAGAATTTCCATAGTTCTTCTTGAAACAAAGAGCATGTAAAGTCTCAAGTTTTCCCCCAGTGTAAGCAGTTGAGGAGTTGTTGCCCCTCCGGCGACAGTTGGCGCAGAGTAAGTGCAGTTGGTAGAAATTAAGTAAGTTTTTAGCTGCAATTTTTGCCGAAACTATGTCAAGTTTGGTTTTAGTTGCCAGCAAAAGTTTTTGCTTAAGAAAATGCCAAGTATAAGTATATCAAAGGAAGCTGGAAAAGCGCGACTCGGCGGGTCTCGAGGCCCGGCAAGTAAGACACTAAGCAGACGTCGGCAGAACCTAATGAATTTTACGCATGACATGCAACTCACGAGTCGGAGTTGCAGTCGCTTAATTAAAACTATTAGGCGTGAGTCAAACTTGGCTGGGGGAATAAGATTTGATGGCGTCACGCGCAGGGCAGGTCCTGGATCCTTCAAAAGGCTACGCCCCCAGCAGCAGCAGCAGCAGCAAAAGCAGCAGCCAATTTACATAGTTTCTTTAATGTTTGCTGCATAATTTTCACATTTTTCAGTGTCAAGCCATGGCTGCATTGTCTCTCTGCCGCTCTCACTTGCCAGCCCTTGGCAAACTGCTGGCGAGAAATCTTTTGCATGTTTCGGTCATATTCTAAAAATAATAGCACGCCACCGCCGCCCTGGGAGTCCCCTGAACCCCCGGTCAAGTGTCCCACTTAGCCTGACCCTTCGTGTGATTTTTATGACCCGCCCAGCCAGCCGCAGATGCAGCGTGTGGATATGGTTGATGGTGTATGGTGGGTCCTGGTTCCTGGTTAGTGGTTGGTGGTGGTGGCTTGCTGCACTTGCCGGCCAAGTGCCGAGAAAAATAGGGGGCGGTGTGTGGGAAATTATAACATTTGCCTGCAACTGAAAGCGAAAGCTTAACAAATTCCAGACCAGAGATTAGACAAAGCCAAGGAAACCCATTCGGATTTATGGGGCGGCAGGGATATGGCTTAGATAACATCTAATATAATCCACTAAAGCGAGAGTTAAAAGACGAAATGTATAATAAATATTTATACAAATTTATACAATTCCTTTGTCTTAAAGTCAGATCCCACATGATTACTCTGCTATCTGCTGCACTTGGCAAAATAATGAAAGCCACGGAAATGAACTTGTTTCAGTTGGTTGTAAAAACTTTTCACTCGAGCGGTTGGACAAGATTGCCGGGCGGGCGATGGCGAACTGGCTAAAAGCCCGGCAGTTGGCTTGCCTTGCCAGCTCAGCTGAGCTATGGCCGCAGCGAAAAAAAGTTTAATTCAAAAACTTGTACAAAAATGCACATTTAATGGAAATTTACAACCTGAAGTCGCGTCAGCGACAGCAACAGGAGTTTTCCCAGTACGGAAACCCAAAACAACCGCCACAAAGTTGCCCAGGGAGCGGAGAAAGGAGCACAGAAAAGTGTTAACGGATTGTTTGTGCGCCAAATGGCTGGCAAGAATGAGGATGAGGATGAGGATGAGGATGGGTATGAGAATGGTGCTGTAGATGGGGCTGGGATGTTATCCTGCAGTTGTCTGCCTTTGGCCCTGGTCCTGCGCCACCGGAAACGGAAATTGCGTAGCGCAGCCAAGTGCGTTGCAGTGGTGCAAAAAGCAGCGAGCCATAACGTGGACACCATGACGCCGCCACCCCTTCTCCATCCCCTTTCAACCCATTTTCGTTCGCCTATCACCCCTCTTCCACCAATGTTGGCCATGTTGCACAGGTGCTGCCGGGCAACCATTAACGCGTTTTGCATTTTTAAAGCGGTTCAGCGGACAGAGGGGGAAAATGTCAAGGCTGCGGTTGCTGGGAAATGGAGAGGAAATTATATCTGCGGATGAAATGGATCAGCCTGTGCGGCTTAGATGGCTTAAAGGATCTGATTTGATCCCCCAAAAGCTTTTAAAAATAATAGCGTCATTGGAAAAGGTAAATTAAGACTGCAGGACAACGCCGTTTAGTTAATTAAACTTATAAACCCAATTTAGAATCTTTAAGGAGCCTCTTTTCTGATACGATCTAAGAATCCCTCGGTTACAAATAGAATATAAATATATAAGTCTAATATACATTATCCGAAGGAATTATAAAACCACAGTTGCTGATGACAATATATTGTATTTCAAGTACTTGAAAGAAAATTCGCATAATTAGGCGAAACTTTAATTGAATTCGTTCCGCAGCTACCTTCATTAGCATTATTCGCCATTACGATTGCATGGCCATCAGAAGATCATCCAATCAGCTCTTAACTCTCGACTCCTCAACAATGCAAAGCCATTTGCAAAACCAAATCAAAGCCAATGAAAATGCGAAAACTTTTTCATGTGCAATATCCCGCTGGCCAGATGAACGAAAAGCGAAAATCGAGCTGGGCAGGGAAAGCGGAAACTGCGGGAACAAATGAAAATGGAGCACTCCATTTGCCGGCCACTCGCTGCCACATGGCAATGTGCAATCCCAGTCCGAGTCCAAGTCCGAGTCAGAGTCCCAGTCCCAGGACCATTCTCATTCCCATTTCCAATCCCAGTTTTCCCTCGCAGTCTTTTGCACTGCACCGCAAGAGCCAAACAAATAAGAAATTAGTTGCGGCGAAAGTTGTTGCAGCTGCAGCTTCGAATGAGAGAAAAATCGCAAACAGCGCTGAGGGGGAAAAAAAAGTTTTCCGCTAATGTCTTAATGTAAAAGTTTGTTAGCTGTAAGTGGTGGTGGTGGGGGGTCGTTGGGTGTGTGGGTGTGTGGCTGTGTGGGCGTGGCATTACCTGAGTGGGTGGTGCAACTTATGGCAACTTTTTAGCGAGCACGTTTGATTGAAATTTGTGGCAAATTGCTTCCAGCTGCAGCGAGCTGTAATGGAATGATCAAACTGCTATCAGTGTGAGCGGGTTCGCAACTATTGGAAATGAGGCATAAAAGGCGCAGCACTCTTATCAATTTCGCCCCAAATGAGTGTAGCAACAAACCTCGAGTCCCATCAGCCTCGTACCCACGCCCCCTGGCACACACGTATCTGCAGTTTGTGCAATGGCAGAATGGCAACAGCAAGAGCCAAACAAATTGCCAGCCATTACCAGCCAGAAGGGTAATTTTTACTTTTCCAGCTTTTCCAGGCGCTTTATTTGCCAGCCAAATTTGTACGAATTGCTGCGCAGCAGCACCACACCACACCACACCGCACCACCATCGCCCGGCAGTTTGTGAAAACCAACAATGCTGCTGCCGAGATGCTGTCGATTTGTAATAGGTGATTTGGCAAAGGAAATTGAGACATCAATAAATGTGGCTTGCCTTAGCTCGCTTTAAGTTTGCCAAAGAAACATGGCCGGAGATTGAGAGCTCGAAGGATCAGGCCATATGCACAAAAATATTTCCACCTCCATGCGTTGCGCATACGACACGTTGCCGGTGTAAAGGGACAAGCGCAGTTGCACTGCAATGCATGTACTTGGTTTTTAAGGTATTTCCTAATTTGTCAAGAGAAATATTTATTAATCAAACTACATTTATATTATTTTTGCAATATTTTGTGCACCTTAATGTTCATCGTATAGAATTATTGGAGGTAAAACCAGCACTGGGTTCTCAAGGCAAGGTTAGAAAGCAAACTGCAATTGCCGTTGTATCACTTCTAATTGCCCAAAAAATGCTTCTGTGGTAAACTTTTCTCTGTTTTTATTCCCTTTCCTTACCCAACTTGCTCTTGAGCTGGTAAATTGAACTTTATTGCCACGATTGGCTCAATAAACGTGACCAGGACATCGCTTTGGCAGCCAAATCAAGGCAGCTTTGTTGACCATCTAAATTCGATATGACAATTTGACGAGGCAGCCGCAGGAAATGGCAGCGAAAGTCGAGGTATCAGTGCAAAGGATACCAAGGAAAAAACTAGTTTGATGCGTTCAATCTTTCCCCATATAGACACTACAAATAGAACAAAAAATCGTGCACTATATGTACTATTTTTTTGTAGAATCAAAGTCACAACTGTTGGCCATACACAGAGGATTGCGTTACCTCACGCCTGAAGTCCTTTTTTCTGTGACATATGTTGCAGGTAGATTGGATGACTTAAATTATTTAAAGCTTCATCTTTAATAACATGAAAATTAATTTTACAAATTACTATAAATTTTATATTAGATAGTTGGTATAAAAACATTGGTGAGTAACATCTAGAATATACCATATCGGACTCCTTCCCCAAAAACATGTTAAAACTACAAATAATAAGCAAACAAAGAAGGGCTAACGAACGACATCACAAAATACAAAAATGGCAGCAGTTGCAGATGAGACACCAATGTGGAGGATGAGCTTAATGTTTGTGCAAAACATTAAAATAATAATCAAAACAACGATAATTGAAAGGATGCGCAGGGCAAAAAAGAAGCAGACGGGGAAAAATGAAAAACAAATATCAGGATGTGTCAGAGAACAGGCTCGCCGCCATGGAAAATTCAGCTGCGGGCCAATCGGAAAATCATCTGGCATGTGGATAATTTCCAGCAGACTTGCTGCTGCATTAGCAAAAACCCACTGACATGAACGACAATATAATCTGGCGACAATTTGCGCCTAAAAGTTGGCTGCATTTGTTGAATTGCATACACGCCTGGTTATTCCGCCTGGCAGAACGCCGGCACATTGGCAAAATCCAAATATTGTTGTAGAAGGCAGCACCCCGACACTCTCTCACATATCATTTAAAATGCATAAATTTTGCCGCCTGCCGGGCATTACACAATTTTCGTTAACAGTTTTCGCTGCGAAAGTGTCGAGTGTTTGAGTTTGAACCGAGTTTTCCCCACCAGCTTTTCCAAAAACGCTAGCACAATGCCACACACTGAGGGAACAAAGTCTCTGGAACGAAAAGTTAAATTCTATAAATATTTAAAACAGATCAAATTATTAATTGAAGTAGAATTTGGGTAATATATGAATCTTCCTATGCTGCTACTTAAACAGCATTAACTTATGAATTGATTAAAGAAGTGTTTTTTTTATCTAAGGCATGCTTAACATTTCTTAGCAATTTCCTATTTGCACCAATTTTTCTCTCAGTGCTCACAAGACAAATACCAACAGCACAGAACCAACACTGACGGCGCGCCTTATTCATATATTATTTGCAGTCAAATTAAACCTAACAGCTGTGAATTTTACATGTGTGCGGACGAACAAATTTTAGGCAAATATGAATTTTTAACACAATTGCGGAAAGTTCTGTGTAACGCTTCTGCTTAATTAAGTATGCCTAAAAGTGGGCGTGGCCGCTTGCTGCGAGATGTCGGCAAACGATTGAAATAATCAAATGAATTCCTATTACGTCATATTAACTTGGCAAGGCGCCTGGCCCAAGACTGACTACAGGACACTCGGTTCGGACGAAAGTTTGACGGCACAAAAGTTGAGGCAATAATTTACACAAATTGGCAATTCTGCTGGCCGAATAATGTCCGTCAAGTCGGTCCATGCAGAAGTCAAAATTCGGTCAAAACTTTTCTCCGGCTGCCGGACAACTTGTTCTCACTTTATCGCATCTTTATCGGCTTCAGCTCGACAAACACGTCGCCGGGAAAATTCAAATGATAAGGCTGTGGCTCAATCTGTGGGTGGTGGATGGATGGATGGTTGTTCTGGTCCTTAAAAGTGGGTGGCACTGGGCCGTTGTGGGTGTTTTTGGGCTCTTTTTCGGCTGCAGGGCATTGCGCGTTATGACAACATAAACGATATTTACTTTTTTCTGCCTTGGCTATTGCCATTTCGCCTGCCATTTCTTTATTTCTCTCAATGCCGATGCCGATGTCGATGTCGATGCCTTTTATGCGGGGTTCTGGTTTTCCCCATCTAGCCATCTCTTTTGCCAACGATATACCGCTCTCTTTCGGCCAAAGTTTTCGACTGTTTCTGTGTGCGGCGAATTCTTTTTGTTCGTTTCGTTTGGGTTCCTTTTCTACTTTTTGCTATTTGAAGTACTTCAAAGATTTTAGCATATTTTATTTGAATACTTTATTTCGTGAAATGCGTTAGTGTGTGGAGGGAGTAAGATAGAGCGAGATAAAGAGAGGAGGGAGAAAGAGAGAGAGAGAGACGTAGTAGTGAAACGACATGACTTTTTCAGCTTTGTTGGCCCCACTTTTCCCCTAGTAAGAACCCTCCTTCCTCCTCTTCACATCCGCACTTCTAACTAGTTTCTATGTCTTTGGCGCAAAGTTTTGCCTTCAGTCGCTGTGAAATGAAATTTTTGAAAATTTTTCCGCGGGGAAATGAAAAAGTTTGTCCTGGTGGACACAATGCGGCTGCCTGGTCCCGATCTTTTCACCCCGGCGCAACCACTTGTCCTACAAGTTCTAGTTAATATTACGCATACGCCGCGTATGCCCTTTTGACTTTTCGCCTAGACCCGAGTTCCTTTCGACCATTTGCGTGTGCCAATGTATAGGGAGCGCAGCTGCTGACGAGGTCCACAGGACGCACAGGATGGAGCAGAGAACAAGGAACAAGGAACAAGGAACTGGGCAGAGGGAGCAAGCAGCATGGAGCAGGGAGCACCGAGCACGGAGCAAAGCGTGGGATAAGCAATAAAGGATAATGTCATTCAATGTTTTGTGTGTCCCGAAAAATAGCGAAAACAACAATGCCAACAACAACAACAACAAGAAGTAGCAGCAGCAGAAGTGACAACAACCAAGGCAACGACAACAGTGACAACAACCAAAGCGGAAACGCTTGCCATCATCAGCGTCGTGCTCATCTTCCTTTGCTGTCGTTCTCGTTGTCATTGGCAATAGTTTCCTCTACACAAGGAAAAATTAGTGCAGGACAACTTAAAGAAATATAAAAATGAGAAAAATACTCAACTTCTAATTTACGATCTATGAAAATAATATCAAGCATCTATTTCGAGAAAGTTAAAAAAAAACAAAACCGAAGCTTTCAGTATTTCCTTTCTCTCTTTTTTGTCAAATATTGAATAAGTAAGATGTTAGAAATGCATAAAATCTTCCCAATTAGTTGAATACAACTTATTAGGAAAAACTTTTAAATACTATAAGTTCTAAGGAAACTTTGAATCTTATATGACATTTTGATTCAATACATCCGGAAACAGATATCTTTGTTCGCATATTAAAACCAATGGGTAAGATGACCTCTTCTCTTAGTGTATCGACTTTGTTGCTGTTTTCGGCTGTCGCAGCTTCTACTTTTAGCTCGCTTCTCCGCCAGACAATAGTCAAAAATGTCTTCATGTCGAGGGCGAGGAGCATAACGGAAATTCGCATTTGAAAAATACTTTCTTCATTTAACAACAATGTAAGGCGGCAGCGGGGAAGGTCCTGGTGCGGGGTGGTAGGTGAGCACGAAGACACTGGCAGGGTGGCAAAGTGTTGGCATTACTGTAAATCGTTTTCGTTTTACGTTTCATAATGACAAAGACAGCGGCATCGAGTCCAAAGGAAGGCGAACCAAGTCGATTGACAGACAATGGGCGGAAATGAAAGAAGCAGCTCCCAAATATATACAAAAAAAAGAATGAAACAAAGAGAATTGTGCTGAGCCCGCGTCAAGTGTTTTTTAATGAGCGGTGTGGATTTAGCTCAAAGTAAGTCGGATCAATAGTTTTCCTCTTCATTAGTAATACTATCTTTAATGGTAATCCATACTTATCAAATGAAAATAATCACATTCAAAGGGGATCGTATGCTTTTTTAAAAATATGCAATCGCCTTTGTGCTCCATTGTAGGGCGAAAAGTGACTCAAGTTTCATGGGAAAACTTTTCACATAAGCGGATATACGTATAGGGAATTGATTTTTATACAAGCCATGGGCAACTTTCAGCCGTTTCGGATGTATAAAATAAAAATAAAAAACAATCAGCAAAATGCTGGCGTCCCATATGCGCGACATAGAAAACAAAAAAAAAAAAAACACTTCACCCCTGCCGACAGCTCATTTTCATCGGGATGAGAATTTCCAGGAGAGGAGCAGGAGCAGGAGAAGGACATGCGGTGACATTTCGCCAAAAGGCGTTTTGCGGGCGGGGCATATTTAAATCTAATTTTGTCACTCAACAAACAGCGACACGCTTACACATTCTCCCATGCAACTGATGCTGCTTATACACTGCAGAAAATATATAGTCATTAGGCATTAACCAAAGTCTATTTAGATAACAGGAAACATAATTTATTGAAAGGTTTGCTAAATTTCTTTGAAGAGACAGTTTCTTGTTGAGACTTTTAGTTTTTATGACATCATCTGGAAGGTAATTAGGTTTGTTATTTGAGCTTCATTTTGTCTCAGTGTAGTTGCCTTGGTGCATCTGCTTGCGACTCACTGTAATCGTGATTTCCTGTGCAGCAGACGGCCGAAAGGGAGGGTAATAGGACGGAAGGGCGGCAGGAATACTCGGAGATAGAGCTGCGTCGGTGGCTGTCATTGTTGTTGCTCCTGCTGCTCCTGCTCCTGCTGCTGTCTTTGTTGGGCGCGTTAAAAATGTCACAGCGCATTGCATACTTATTGGCGCATGTGTTAATGCACCACCGCAACCGTGCACCATGCACCACCCATTCTCGTCACTCCTCTGACAGGCTAAATGTTACGCGCTGCATGCATTTGCGGCTGGGAAAATCCAACGGTTTTTCCCTTTCCCGGTTCTTTTTTTTTCCTCTATTTCGTTGCATTGTGTTCGACGTTTGCATATTCTTGCCTCACTCGCACCAAGGGCATTTTCCGACCCTTTGTGGCAGGTGTTTGAATTAGCTTTCCGTGGGTTGGCTGGGCAAAGCTGCAGCACAATGGCTTGCAATTGCACAAAAGCTTATTAGGTTTTCTCCGGTGTGTGTGTGTGTGTGTGGGTGGGTGGGTGTGATTGCCATTTGGTTTTTCCTCGTCTGTGTGTGTGTGTATGAGAGAGTGTATAATACTTCTTTACAACAAATAATGCGCTTTGAGGTCGCGTGCTTCGTGTGTTTTAATCCATTCGCTTTTAGCACCGCTCCTCTAGCGCCGGATCCAGGACCTGCAGCACTTTTAACTGTGTGGCATTTTTACGCTTCGCTTTTAACGGCGGTAACGGCGGCTCCGAATCCATTTGACAATGTTAACAACAAAAGGAAACTCATATCCGAAAATGCAGTTTACTTTGATAAACAGAAATAGTGGTTCCGCCGCAAAACTATTACGAGTTAGAAGCATTTAAAGGTAGTCTAGTTTACGGACTTTTGCTAAAGGTTACCTAGTGTAAGCAATAGGAATAAAAGAGAAATTGAATGTCACAAAACATTATATAATTATATTAATCTATTAAAAAGATCCAAGAAATATAAGCTCAAATTATCAGCTTACAAAGAGCTCTTAGAAACTTGTTAACTTCTTGTTCTCAGTATTAAATAACTACAGCTCTAAGTTCTCATCTTCGGTTAGATAATTTTCTTTCAAATTTTCCTGAACTTCACAATTTCCGGGTACTTAAATTCCAAAGATAAGGGCTGTAAGATTCAGTAAGTTTTAATTTAAATGTTTTACCTGTGACTCGTTCGGCCTCATTTATAGAGTTGTCTGACTGAGGAGCAATGCATTAAATTCAGATAACAATGGACGGCAAGGGCTCTTTGGGCCAAAAGAGCTGCGTTGCCCTGGGCTATAATGTGGACTCGGGACACTCGAAACTGGATTGGGGGATTGCCGTACACGGTACTTTCAGCTTGAGCTGCTGTTGATTTAATTCAAGAGCCCATGCATTTCCAATGTCGAGGGCTCGCATGGAAAATGTACAGCGATTCCAGGGCTATTATCCCCTTTTTTCACCGTAATTGCATGGTTTCCTTCCTTTTTTTTTTTGGATACGATGCAAATACGAGTGGCACTGTAACATAATTTCCGTGCAAAATACATCAAAATGGACCATCCTGGAAATCTTCATTTTCATATGTATATGTATATTTGCCCAGCAGTCTAAACTATGAGTGGTTCACAAGCAGACACACACTGGAATACGCTCAGGCAGATATGTTGATGTGGTTAGTTAGCATCTGTGTTTATATTTGTGTTTGCATTTTGCATTTTCTGCCGGTAAGGGGGATGATGGCAGGACAACGGAGGGGATGGGTACACATGTCCATGTCCGTCACATTTGTCGGTGCACTTGCATTGGTGTTTACCTCCGTTCTACACCGCCTTTATCCTCTTTTTTTCACTGTCGATTTGGCCTGGCACATTTGTGTTTGTTCAGCTACTTTTGCGGTTTGCCGCTTTTCGCGTACATTTCAACCACATTTGTAGTCACTCCGGCTTTGGAAAAACGCCAAAAAAAGAGATCCCGGAAAAAAGTTTAAGTGGTCGCAAGGAGAAGGACAACGAAACCCTGACTCTGTGTTATAATTGGAGATAGATTGTTATGTTGGAATATGTTTCACAGCTTACTAGCCTTTTTGTAATAATTCTTTGTATTATTTATTGAATAATTTTGTTATATTTACATTTTTTAATCAATAATTTTTTATCAATAACTGATCTCTGTAAAAACCCTTATGGTTTCCATAGGGAGTTATATTTTAATGGCACATCGTTCGCATTTGGTTAGATAATCGAGAGCGCGTTGGATTTGCATTAGAAATGCCACCAAATTGAAATGCATTACCATAGAAATCTATAATTTTAACCAAATTAGAGCGCAATTTTATCGAAATTTAATGTTTTCGAACAATTTTCGGTGTGTGTGTGTGCGCGAGTGTTTCTGTGTTCGTACTACGGGGCGTATGCGCAATTTGATGTGCTCGCAATTCAATTAAATTCGGCAAATTAAAGCGAACTGGCAACGCTGAAGTGAAATTTAATTGCATGGGGGACCAGCTCCCACCTTCTCTCCATCTCTCTATCTCTCTCTCGCCTGTCCCCTGGGGAGGTCAGGGCAAAATGCAGCACGTATTTATTAGCTGACGTGCATTGATGAAGGTCGAACCAACGAGTGCGTGATCCACCGAAGCAGGCGGTGATTGGGTGGTGCTTCAGTGAGGGATGTGATGCAGGAGCAGGAGCGGGAGCAGCAACTCAAACTGAAGCTAGCAAGGATTCCCTTCGGCCGCTGATTGACTCACGATTATGCAATAAAACAGCAGACGACAGGCAGGACAACACTCAAATCCCCACAGAGACAATGGCCCACAGACTCGGCCTGCTTCCGTCTCTTTCATTTGTGAGGGTTTCATTGGCTTCATTTCAACAGCAGCTTTTCAAAAGCTAAAACTTTTTTATGTCCAACTCATTAAAAATGTGCGCCAATGGACTTTATGCAGGCCAGCCCAGGGATCCCTGATTCCTCTCCGACTTTGGCTCAAGCTCCCTTCTGTTACCAAACAAGCACACACAGAAATATATCCGAAATTAGACACACACGAGGAAAAATAAGAAATCAACATAATAAAATATATTAAAATTAATTAAGTTTCAATGGGAAATAAGCATATTTCAACTGCCTCTTCTTAACTTTATTTTGATAGGATTTTTAAATATATTTAAATATTCTGGCAATTATTTTTCTCCATGTAGATTTTCGGATATTTTTTAGCCTGAATTTCCCTTCTTTTCCCTGAATACTAACGGTCGACCAAGTTGAAGCCAGAAAGCCAAATGCAATTTCCAAGTTTTTAATGTGCGAAATTTCTAATTTAAGATTTACGATATTTTTATGTCGAATTACGCAGCACAGCACAAGCAATTCCCCGCCGCCTCTGCCATTGATGTTCGCTCATTTTCATCCTCTGGTGTTTGGCTGTGAATTCCTTTGGTCCCGGGAAGTTGGCCCGGCTTTTAATGGAGCCGACTCTTTAATTGTGGGAACAGTGCGTAGTGCAGGCCTCTCTATATATATACATATATTAATATACATACCGGATGGGTATATTTTTGGGCTCTTAATTATGGGCACGCCCAAAGGTCAATGGTCGCCTTTTGATGCAAATTTTATGGACTGGAACTTAATTGGCCCGGACCATTGAATAACCCAAAACAGCCACGGAAGAGCACAGGAAGAGCTGCAAAAATCTGCCCCCGGGCAAATAAAATGCTCTGTCCAAATTGTTTTGCGACTGACCAATTGACTAAAACCAACAAAAATGTTGTAACTGGTGCAGATTTAATGGGCATTTGTTTTTCCCGCGATTCGGGTTGGAGTTTCCATTCGGAGGAGGGTTTTTTGGAAACGCAGCGAGATTGCAGCTGCAGTTTTGTTAGTTAGGGCAATAAATTGTTGGCTCCATTCGGATGGTTGCGTAGAGCAGGAAAGGGTGCATGAACCAGGGGCCAGAGAGATGTGTCAGATGCAGAGATTGCATAAAATAAATTGGTCAGCGATTGATTTGGGGGATTTGCCGAACAATTTATTACCACCGAGATAAAGGCATTTGAGTGTCAACATCAAAATGGCAACATTCCATTCCAGTCGAATGCCCCATCCAGCCAAATATTTTCCCTTTTAATCCTTTTTGCGTGACCTACACTTGAATAAATATATCCTGAAACATATTCGAATAAAAAAGATACTAAAGAAACTACAAAAAATACATAAGGAAATGTATCTATGAACGATGTAACGTATCCTCAAACATATTTATTTTGTATTTTAAATGTATAGATTAGGTTCTTCTTAAAAAGTACCCTTTTTAAACTTGTATTATTTTCGCTGAGTGAATCTTTAAGGTCACATTTTACATCACATTAGGCAGACACCCAATTCCTCTGCAATTTAAACCGCTTAAGTGAAAAGAGAAGCGTTAACACGTGCTCCATGGCCAGACTGGGACCGAGGCGGTCCTCAATCCCCAGCGGTGCCCGAAAAAAGAGAAAAACCGCAAAAACCGTATCTCAATTGCAATCACTCAAAACAACGGAAATGACGCTTAGCACAACTTCCTGTCGCTCCAACGGACAGACAAATGAAAGTATCCACAGCTCCGGGACGACGCGCAGGCACACCTCCTCCTCCTCCTCGGCATTCCCTGCTCTTCGCTCCAGAGTTGTAATTCATGTCGCTGGGGGAGTTTTCTTTTTTGGCATATTTGTCAACTCTGTTTCCACTGCACACATGATGAGGTGAGGACGGGGGAGGGCAGTGCACTATGTGGAATTTGACCCGTTTTCGTGGCCAAAATTAAAATTTTTGAAATTATTAACATTTTTCACTGCAGGTTTCTTATAAAATTATAGTTATGACTATAGGAAGCTATTTTAGAAAAGTGGGCGTGTCAACGCCCCCCTCCGCCCACAGAAATCGAAAAAAAATCAAATATTTAAAGCAATTTTCAAGTTAGAGACCCCAATTTTGGAACACAGGATGAATTTCTTATTTTAAATGTGTCCTGTAAATTTGGTTCAGATCGGATAATAAATGTAGAAGTTATTTAAGAATATCATTATTTTTGGTTTTATTACTCTACATATTAATTGTTAACTTCATCATTGTCATCAATTTCATTATTATTATAAAAAAATATGTATTGTCGTCTTCCCTAACGTCGATATCAGTTTTAACGGTTAAGAAAACCTTATATTCTGCGGAGTTTGATTGTTCCACAATATATTTCCGGAGAAATTGAACCTCCCTTGCTTACGCCACACTACTAGCAATTCTGCATTTCTGACCAAGATGTTGCTTCCTAATAATTCAAATTACGCAAAAGACCGCAAAAAACGCACAATGAGCCTATATATTTTGAATTCAGAATTGACAAACCTACAACATGTATATGGACACTCGCTGATACAATTTGAACCTTTTTTTAAAACCCTTTGGAAAGTTCAACTTTATTTCCAAAAGTGACAAATGGACACCACTTGCTAAATGTACAAATTTTTTGAAAAATACGAACGCAACACGCAACATATTAGTATCAACACATAGTAATAACCTGAAGAATTAATATTCAGTTTGAATTAGGTAATTTAATGATTTTTTGTCAGAGATATGCCAATTTGAAACTGCACCGCAAAGTCAACTTATAAGACAGCCCGTGGTGTTCGCTTGCAACAGCTGACTTTAACAGCTGTTATTTTAACATTGAACTGTTAAGTTAACATTTTGGGTATGTAACATAGCAGTTTGATCAATTCATAACATGGTATCATTGAAAATACGCAAATTTGGATACTTGCGAAAAATGAGTTTTGGCCACGAAAACGGGTCAAATTCCACATAGTGCAGTGGCAGTGGAAATTTAGGGCCAGCCACGCCCCCCAGCCCATGCACACATCTCTGACTGGCACATTCAAGTGCAATTTCTGTGTAATGCGAAACTATGTCATTTTGGCAGGCACGCGAGTGGAAAAGCAGCCCCCAAGTCACACAGGATACAGTCAAGCTGCCATAAATCAAACTATCGTTGTAATTAGGCATTAAAAAATATAAAATAAATACCTCCAAAATGTGATTGTAAAGAAAAAATCAACTATAATTCTTTTAAAATTAAAGATAACTTAATGTTTTCATATTTACCCTTTTTATATATTATCTGTACAGTCTTTATCTTTATAATTTCATTACAACTGAATACATCATTAATATTTGTAATATTATTCCCATGATATAGTATTATTTAAGCCTTAATAGATAACTGACTGTATTTGGCCGCAGCCTCTGCATGCAAACATGACACGTTGCCGCACTTGTGATGGCACTCGTGTCCACCTGGCAGCTGGCTCCTGGCTCCCGGCTCCCAGCTCCTGGCAGCTGGCAACGGGCGATTGCAGCTGCAACCGGATCCGGAACCAGAAGTTCTGCCGCTGAGCTGGAGCTGGAGTGCCGAAAATAGCCGGCAACAAACCGGTAAGCAAAGTGGCAACAAGAGTGACAGGCTCAGGGTCTGAGCGGAGGGAAGTGAGGATGAGTTTCAAGTGGGGGGAATCCCAGGCAGCCAAGCTGACAGGCGGCATTTGATAATGTCAAGCCCCAAATCAGCAACAGACACCGACCAACTGTGGGGTGGGTGGGTTTTGGAAGACGAGGTGTCCGGGTTGGACAATTGCACGTTGCGATTTCAGCCAGTTGCCACTTGGTCGAGCACACATGGGCATCTCAAGTATCTGTCTGGGACCATCGTCGAGTGTGGCGATGGCAATGGCGATGGCAAAACTAAGTAACTATGGTTTAACTCTTGCTCGTCTAGTAATTGGCGCTAAATTTGTCTACCGCTTCTTGTCTTTACAGAACAGTTTCACATTTTTGTGGGCGATCTGAGTGCTGAAATTGAGACGCAACAGTTGAAAGATGCATTCACACCATTTGGAGAAATATCGTAAGTATAGTACAAAATGTATATACAATATCATGGTTGAAAATGACAAGTATCTACTCACAATATATTTGGAAAACTATATGTATAAGAATTTAAAAATCTATAATTTTTTTAAGAAAAAGTTAAAAAAAAAAAATTACTCTTTGGGTTTCTTATAATACAACCTATACCAAAACTATTTTTGTGGGGTTTCTTGTGTACCCCAGAACCTAGCTTGCTTTACGTCCTTCAAATCCCCATTTCGGCCAGCACATTAACTCCAATCAAAGAACATTTTGCCGCACTTGTGCCGTCCGAGAAAATTGTTAAATAAACAAGCAAACAGCAAATGAAGGCTCCCCCTCTTCTCTAACCCCCAGCGGCCTATCTGCGCTTAATTTATGAATAATTAGCGAGCCGAGGGTGCATGTCGAAGGAAACCGCGAAATGTTGTGCCACAGCAACAGAAATCTCTCTCCTTTTTCTGGCTTTGCTTTTGTTTCTCCTGCTTGGTTTTTCTTTTTTCAAAAGCACGAGTGAATGGACCATAGAAACGGTGAGGGAAACGGTGGCTTCCAGGCAACGGGCAATAAATTAATAATTTAATTTTCGACTTTTTTGTTTGAGCAGCCAGAGGGGGAGGGGCCCACAACAAACTGCAATGGGGACCAGTTGAAAGCCACAAGCAGCTGTCGACGCCGGGCAAACAAATGCCGGGCGAGTGGCCCAAAAAAATATTAGAGCAGAACAAGTGAAAGCAAATAAAACTGATTTATATACATACATACATATATACACCCCTGTTCAGGTGGGGCTATATATAAGAAATATATACATATTTATGCTGCGCCTGCTCATCAGGTCAGTAACCAAAAAAAGGAAGAAAAAAAAACGTCCTGGGAGCGTGTTTCGCAGGCTTTTCATTTGCCACTTCCTTAATTAATGAGCATCAGCCTTCATCTCCATCTTCCAGGTGGCTCCCCGCTATTTGCTCTCTTTTCTTTTGAGAAACGTTGAACTCATTTTGCCAGAAACTATTTATTCGAGTGCACACAGAGAAAAAAAAAACCAAATACCTGGACATGATTAGAAAAATAATTTTAAATATATTTGGATTATGTAGTTTAAATAATAAAATTTTAAAAACATATTAGAGCATGTTAAATTAATCACTTCAAGCCAAAAGAATTGATTTCCTTAAGCCTACTCACAGCATGTATTATATAAAGAACATTATTAATTAAGGCGTGAAATATTTGATCTTAAATATCCAAACAAATGTATATATTCTACACAATCTTGTGCTGAATTTTTCAAAGTTTTAAAGTTATCTTAATAGCATTTAGTTATGTTGTGTTATTTTTTGTTTCTGTGTGTAAAACCAAATGTACATTTAGATGGTTTTTGGTCTTTTGAAGTGCTCGACGGATTTTTTGGTCGCGGCTTCGCCTGCGGCCCTACATCTGCAAATACTGTTATTCCGCATGTTTATTTTATGGCGAGCGCAAATCTAGGAAATAATTACATTTTTCATCTACACCTGAAGTGTTTCTTTTCTGCCTTTAGGGCTCCCGAGAAACCTAGAGCTGGCGCAGCATCAAAGACATCCTCGCTGGCAGCTCCTTTTTTGCCAGGAGATCCTTCGTCGCTGGCTCTTAATTTATTGCTCTTTATGCCTTGAGTGCCCGCGTGGGAAATAATCGCAAATATGTTGTCGTCCCCGGCTTTACCTACTTTTCATCATCAGGTTAACAGCCCTCATGGGTGGATTTTTCATTTAGGAAGCTAAATTTATACAACAATTTCCGCCCCCGAACCAAGACCGCCCACTTGGTTTTAATTAACTGACTCAACTTTGCCATTGCGGCGAACAGCAGAAAGTTTGCCAAGTGTAATATGTGTGGAAAATTCCCTATAACTCAAAGTTTTTGTGGTTTTCCCTTTTAAGGGATCGGCAGGGAGGCAGCCATTCAGACGGACCGACAGACAGAACTCATTATGAAAGTCGATGGATGGAAATTATTGAAAGGCCGGCAACGAATGGGCAACAAAAGAAATTTAATCCTGCAATTAATTGCACGCCTTTGGCATCCATCTGCCCACGGAAATCACTAACACAATCACAATCAACAACCATAATCATACTCATAATCCCTTCAAAATAATTAAGTCCCTTTGAGTTTCCAAATCAATCAACACCTTGTGCTTAATCAAAAACACCAAGCACATTTGTCCACTTTCCCAGTAGCCGGGATACCCTCCGGACTCTAAACGATATATACATTTATATATGTATACTTATATACAGCTTCCTTATCGCGGCAGTTTAATGGACTGGCACACACCAAAAATCCGATTAGATGATATCATGAGACCTCTGCGACTGGCATTCTAAGAAAGGCCATAAAACACAACGCCCCGTGGCTAGTGTGCTTATTTTAATGCAGCTAATTAATTATTCGGCTGGTCAAAAGGATCAACATAAAATCCACTCCATACACACAGAGAAATCGATGATAATTGGTAAATAATTGGAAGGTTCTGGTTGTGGTAGATTGAGGATAGGAGAGTCCATGTCTTATAAATTAAACAAATAGAAATCAACTCGGTATTTTTCCCTGTGCTTTTCTTACTGCCCAATTAGGGCATTTCGCAGAAACCAATCGACTGCAGCAATAGAAGCAGCAGAGTTAAGATAATGACGGGCACTTCAAATGGTTCAAGGAATATAGGATATAGTACTGAAATTCAATTATCCGCCTGCGGTGGGCGGTACGAATTGGGTTCGATTGTCGATGCAGTCGCCGCATCGGAAAACCAAAACCATAACCATAACCAGATAGCATTGCTTCTGATTAATTACATGCAATATGTTCTGGCCCCCAACTCTGGGAACTCGTTTCACGAGGCGTTTTCATAAATAAAACCAGAGGCAACCGAGGTGGAGGTGGTGCTGGAGGAGGGCCAGAGACAAACAAAGGCGGCCGGCACAATGGTCAAATTGATTAGCGAAAGGGACATGGACACGTCCTGCCCATTGGCCATTGCTTCGTGCCCAGTGCCCAGTGCCGAGTGCCCTCTGCCCATTGCCGGGATTGTAGTTTGCCTGATTAGTTTGCCCGATATTGTGGCTGCCTCTCATAATTCAATTACATTTTTGTACTGCATGGCTAACGAGCCCTCGGCCTGTAATTGGCAGTCCTTCGTGCTGCTGCCACAG
The DNA here is from genome assembly GCF_035046125.1 of Drosophila serrata. NCBI lineage: Eukaryota > Metazoa > Arthropoda > Insecta > Diptera > Drosophilidae > Drosophila > Drosophila serrata. Next base: position 10,683,962 of record NW_028257280.1, on the reverse strand, counting down.
CGGCATTTCATTGTTGGCCACAAAAGGCTCTTGGCCTTTGTGCCCAAGTTTGACCGGTTCAAATTTCAAATTTCCAAAGAAAGTGTACACAGCAAGAAAACAGATCAATGAAGTCTATTAAATAACTATAATAAGGTTTCGATTTATTCCCTTTACAAATTCTCAAGAACTTTGTTTAATAATAAGATATTTTTTTGTAATTGTTAACCTTCTAAAGGTTAATTTTTCTCTGTGCACACACACAGAAAAACTTGTGCCTGTCTCACGTGTAAGGGTCCTGAAGAGGTAACTTGGGAAAAAAAAGAAAGCAAATCAACAAGATAATAGTTGATAGTTGCAACTGGGAACGGGAATGGAAATAAACTCGCTCGCTATCTCGTTTGCTTTTTTTCGGTTACTTTTAATGACACTTGGAAAAGTTTTGATTTTGGTTTGCTGTCTACCATCTCCAGACTCCGGCACCTTGGCCCCGCCGACATCATTACGTTGATTTTTCTACAGTTCTTTTTTTGGGAGGGTATATAATTTTGTCGCCGGTCTTAGCGACAGCCCTCGATTGGGGCGATGCTGAAAATGAGCAAAACTTTCAACTTAATCTATTCAGAAAGTTGGCTCAGCCGAAGGAAACTCAGGCTCGGCCCGGCCCCTTTTCATAAACTTCAAAATGCGCTTGTGCACGTCGTCGACTTGCGTTGCGTTCGCTCCCTTCTGCAGTTTTGCAGTTTCTTTGAAGTGCCAGAGGAGGGAGTGAGGGTAAGCGGAAACGGAAACCAATGATCGGCGACAAGTGGGCGGCGGAAATGGCGGAAAAAGTTGAGCGGCCGCGCCATCTAACTCCGGATTTTAAGTAGGCGGCGGCTTTTGTTGCGAGGCGGCGAGTGACAAATCAAAATCGCATTCAAATGCGACGCGGCATGCAGCGGAAGTTAATGCGAAAAACTTTTGCCCCAAAACGCGCACAATCAGTCAAGCATCTCCTTGGCACTCAGGCACCCCCACCCGGACCCTTTTCATCCGATTTTCAACCGATTTTCTCCCGAATTTCTCCACGAATCCTCCCGCCGCCCGATTTTCCGCATTTGCCAATCCTTTGCTCTGTTTGTGCGTAGTGTGAAAAATGAGTCTTGGCAGTTTGTGTTGCAGCCGCAAAAGCCTGACACTTTTTCATGCCCGCCTGCGACGATTTATATTTGTGGCAAGTGTCAAAAGTTATCCGGAGTTTCCTTCGACTTTAAAGCGAAATCCACTCAATGCAAATTAAAGCAAATTGAAACCGGTCCAAGTACACTCTGCTGTGTAAACTTTTTAATATAATTTTAATGGGCGCGGTCCAACTTTTGCACACAATCATTAAATGGCAAAACAATTTTCGTTTTCAATTTGTCCAGATTTTGTATCAATACGGAGCACAGGTTTAATGCTTAGATAATAGACAGAGCAAGGCGACGGAGGCGTCTCTGGAGCATAAATTTATTTCATTTACCCACCGGCTGTGGCAACTTTTCACATAAAAAGCGCATTAATTCATTAAACTTGACAAAGGCGAAACACGAGTGCCAAGCACGGGCGGCTGCCTTTTTGGACAGTGTCAGTGCCAAATGCTCAACGAGTCTGAATGAGTGAATGAGTGAATGAATGAATGAAAGGTTGGCTTGCTAGCTGGCTGAGTGAATGACTGGCTGACTGACAATGTCCTGCGTTTTTGGGGCCAACTAACGGAGCCAAAACAGTTTGCAAAACGGCGCCCCGCAGTGGCTAAATGTGTATAAATAAAAGTGCTTCAGGCGAGAGAAGAGCGGCGCCTTTTTAAAATTAAATCAACGGAAATAAAAAGGGACAACAGGGGATAAGGGAAGCAGCGAACTTTTTCTTTTTTTTATCGCGCCAACAAAGCCGCGCCAGAAATTATGCTGCAATGAAGACGACAACGAGTCCTGGTCTGGCTGGGTACTGGGTGATGGGTCCTTGGTCCTTGGTCCTGAGACGAGGGGCGACAATTTTTGGCTGGCGCTTAAAATGGCACTTTGGCTGCCTGTCATTTGCAGGCAGCGCGGCACAAATTGAATTTAACTGCAGTTTCTGGGCCTCTCGCTTTCGCCCATGTTGAGTCGCTGCCAAAAAAACGAGAAAAATAGAAAATCCCAAAACGCCACAACGTCGACCCTCCGGGGCCCGCACATATGTTGGAAGTTTATCACTTGGCCAAATAAAAATTTGCTACTCGCTACTTGCTGCTCTCGGCCGGCCTTGCTCTAAACTTTTTGGCTACAAACTTATTGGCAATAAATTGACTGCCATTAAAGTAAGCGAATAAAAAATGGCTGCCAACGCATAAATCCCCCAAATAATTTGACAAAATGAGTCACACAGATTGAGTGGCCCATTTTATGGCCCCCAGGCCGAGGACTGGAACGATGCCGCGGCCCTCCTTCTCAAGTCACAGGTGCAATTTCGACACGGAAATGTAATTTTAAAACACTCAACGACCTCTGGGCCATGCCTGCCGCAAGTTTCAGTCAGAAAAAATTAGCGAGCAAAGGCACAATATAATATAATCATGGACCAATAAAGACAGCCTCTGCACAGAGAAAAAAAATGTTTTAAAATTGAAATAAGACATTGAAATAATAGACAGTATTATACTAATATTTGATTAAATTACTATTAAAAAAGATTAAACAAGCTTAGGCGTTCTTTTTAATCACAATAAAGTAAAACTGATAACAAATTTCCTTAAAACCCCTTTGCATTTCCCCAAGTGTGAAGACGCCTGTACAGGTGCCTGTCTCCCGAGTGACACTCTGCGGCAGGATGGGCAAAGGAGCTGCAAACAAGAGAAATCTAATCAAAGCTAATCCAACAAAAGCGAATGGCGGGCAATGTCAAGCTCCTTTTGTTTGCCCAAAGTGGCGTAAGCGCGGAAATTTGCTTGGCCAGACTCAAGGGCCCCAGCAATGGTAGACATTTACTTAAAATACAAGCTATAAAATGAGCTGCTGCTGCTGCTGCTGCCGGATGCGCGATGCGGCGGATACGGATGGCCATGCAGATCTGCCGCAGACTCCGCCTCCGAGGAGTGCCTAGTGTCGAGTGCCCTGTAATTGCCGGACAAAGGTAAACGCCCGAGGGGCCCCAGCTCAAAGTACTACTACATAAAAGATAAAGACGAATAGGAGGGGGTGGATGCGGGAATTAAATGAATTTGATTTACGTTTTTAAAGCCAAATAAACGCCTTTCAATTAAGTCGAAAGCAGGAGCAGCAGCTGGCCATCATCTTCATCCCTGGGCTTTTCATCCTCCTCCTGGTTTGCTACTCCTCCGCCTCCTCGTTGTCGTTGCCGTTGCCGCAGTCGTCTCTTATTGACTTTGGCAGTGGCTGTGTGCCGCTGACAGTGCCCGTCGTTCGTTGGCATTGGTCGTCTCTGGCAAAATACTCGAAAAACCACCGCAAACACCTGACGAGCATTCATTCGATGCCACCTGCCCCAAAGCTAGCCATCTTCCCCCCACTCACCCTGGCTTTCGGTTCCTTTTCGACCGCCCACAACCGCCGTTTGCACAGAGCGCTCATACGCCCTGTTGCCTCGTTTCGTTTTTGTCGCTACCTTTTTTAACTCACTGAAAATAATTTACTTTAGAATATAATCTTAAGATTTTTTGTAATAGTAATTACAATACAATTATTTACAAGCTGACTTGGTCATTAATAACATCATGATGAGTAGTTTCTTGTATTAGTTATTTATTATGCAAATATATGACTTAAGCACTTCGAAACCCATTATAAAATGTTATATGATTTCTCTGGGATATTTTAATAACAAAAATAGGCTATCTTATTTATCAAATTTCATTGCCTATAATTTTTCTCTTAGTGCATGCTTTCAGCTTGTTGTCATTTCGGTAGCACAGCGCCGTGTTCACTGATTTCGCTTGCAAATTAATGAGAAATTAGAGACAATGCCAGAGTCAGGAGCCGCAGAGCCGCAGAGAGGAGCCAATGGAGGGGCCATTGCCATTTCCATTGCTCTGTCTCTGCTTTCGTCGTCGTAAAAAGAACATTTGTGCTAATTTAGAAAAAGGCAAATTTGGACAGGACTTCATTACGGGCACGTAACGGCATTGGCATTGCTTGGCCCTTAGTCCTGGCCCTTGTTTGATTGATTGAATTTGTCTGGGCTCCAAAGAGGGGTTGTTTTTTCCAGGGGAACGGACGGGCATCTAGTTAAATGGCAGTGACGAAGCCCCCCAGCCATACATATTTAATATTTAGATTATTTTCTTGTAGATTGATATCCATTTAATGTGTTTTTCGGGGCCAGAAACAATTTGCATAATGTCTTTTTGATTTGCATTTAGTTTCGGGGTCTATCAATTTGTTTGCAACTCAATGGAGCTGGGTTATTTATCCCTACCCAATGCATTTAAAATTAATCTTTCTCAGTTAGAACAACCCTTAAAGCCACTCCGCAGTTTGCCTGCAATTAAAATTAATTAAAACACATGAATGGGCGGGAAATGGGCTCTTCTGAAAAGTCTCCACCCAGTTGTAGCCACAGTTACAGTTCTCTGTAATTTGAGATTAATTTGCATATTAGACCGCTGACATTTCCAGCTACCGTGAAGGATAGTGACATGTGTGCGTAGTGACGAGTCGATTAATTGCGTTAGATTATCCGCCGAGCACGCACATATTCGCATCAACATGTGACCATAAGCAGGAGGGAGGACCCTTAATTTGTGCCTCGAGCTAATTTCATTTCTTTGTTGTTATTGCAAAACGCACGAAGGACATTACGATTCTGGGGTGCCATCAAACGAAATTATAATTGAGACCCGACCGCAGTGAAATCCTTGAGCGCAGGCGCTTTAATGAATTTAACAAAGGGACTGAGAGAAAAATTGTCTATCCAAAAAGGATTATTAGCTGGATAGCCTTGAAAAATCCATATATGGAATAAAGTAGAATTACTATGATGCCTCAAGGTTTAATGATCAAAATCCTGTATTTCCCATCAAAAGGTCATGGCATAGTATTCTCTCCTAAACACACTCTTCTATATCTTTAATATTTCCAACTACTCTTCAATGTATTCTTTAATTTCATATTTTTTAGAATTTATATACAACTTTCTCTCGGTGTAAAAATGACTCCTTCTGGAGGGAGAGTGAGAGAACGGAGTGAGATATGTTTGTATAGCTAAATAGCTATGCATGCCTAATGTCTGTATTTAACTGGGCATGAACCATGAGCAAAGTCTGGGCCTGGGCACGCTCGTAATTATAGAAACAACCTACTCGTGCCCACATTTATCCCACCCGTAAACCCCACTCTTCGTCACCCACTCACACCAGTTAATAATCAACTTACGCATCTGCAATGAAACACACATAAATACACTCACTCACATACAGATATGGCAGGATAATGCGTGCGAGTGGAACTGGTGCGAGTGGAACTCCCATTCCTGCCCCCTGATAATGTCAATTTGTCTGTGCCACATGGCCACGCGCTTTTTATGATTAAAATAGGTAATAAAATTGTGCATGTGTGGCCCTTTCGGCACTGTCGTCCTGTATATGTGTGCGGGGGCGCGCTTAAATTAATTAAACCAAATAGAAAAACTGAAGCGCAAAGCCACAACAAATTAAATAAAAACGTTGACAATTTATATGAAGTACCCAGTGTCAAGGGAAATGGAAGAAGGTGCAATCCTACAGGTACTAGGATATGACAAATTAAAAATGGTAATTTTGTTTACATTTAATATACTAGCTGGCTTCCGAGAAAAACTTCTTTGAGAAAAGGCTACGAAAGCTGGCACTCATTAAGCTCATCAAATTTTATAAACCAAATGAGTTTCGGGGAGAAATTTAGGCCAACGAAAGCCAAAAGGATTCACTGGAATATTACATTTAATTGCAAATGGAAATCTGATTAAATTTTATTCATAAAGAAGTGGGAATAAATGTCATTCATGGTGATTAAAAGAGTATTTAATTATTACATATATTTATAAATGAATAAACTCGTACCGCAAATATAAATCTGTAAGATTCTGTACTCTTTATCTCCGGTTAGTAAAGTGTTAAAAATCCTGAAAAAGTAACCAAGAAGTCGCAAAGAATTTAAATGTCTTCCTTCTTCACCAAAGTGTCGCCAGATGCTGCCAGTCCTGGGCTGATGAATTTGTTGATTTATCACAGACATCTCACACACACACATATACACCTAAACGCAGCCCAAGGAATCTCAGACATGGCATATGAATATAAGTATACTTATACATATACTACACAGGATCCCCTGGTCGGGTGCAACTTGTGAAGTCTCTGCCAAATGGCGTGAATTTATTTTCAAGATGTAAGCAGATGTAGACGGCCAGAGGAGTTCATTGGCATCGTGTAACAGCTGCTGCTTCTAGTGCCGCTGCTACAGTGTAACAGGATAATGTGGGAGGTCCTCGGACTTTGGATAAGCCGGATGCCGGCCAAGATGCTAAGCTTTGCGACCAACTGATTGCTTCGTCCTTTGAGCCAGCTGTGAAAGCCGAAGCAGGCGAGCAGATGAAGTCATCAGATTAGTTAGTTTCAGCTTCGTTCTCTCCCCCCTTTCGAGACACAGCTCCTTCCCCTGGAACTTCAAGCAGCAGTGATATTAATTCGCCACCACACCTCAACTGAACTGAGCTCCGGACTGAGTAATTATGTGCGCCAATGCTCAAGCTTGAAGGGGGGAAATCATGTTGGGTATTTCCGTTGCAATTGCGAAATTTTAAACTTGTTAACAGCAAATTGAAGTCATTTCCTGTTGCAACAACAATATGTTGCGGCCGTTTTGCTGCACAAAATAAATGAGAAAACCACAATGCAACAGCAACCAACAAAACACGAAAATAAAAGAAACGAAAATGCCAAAAAGGTACAAAAGCGGAAATAAACGTTGCAGGCAGGCAGTCAGGCAGGCAGCCAAGGACTCCGGTCGGTCCCAGGACCTAGGACCAAGGACCAGTCCCCGGACAGGATAACCTGTTGACCACGTGCATACTGCAATCCAAACAACCCACGCAGCACACACAAACCAACTCTCAAGTTTTGCCGAAAAATGCCAAGAAAATTGCATTTTCGCCGAAGCAGGAGCAGCAGCAGGAGCAGGAACAGGAGTAACATGAAAAAGGTAGCAACCACGACTGGCGACAGTGCAATATAAGTAAAAGGCAGCTGGGAAATAAACTCCAGTATTTTGTGTTTGTCGGGAATAGGCAGAGGCACTTCTACACTCAACAGAATACATAGTTTAGTTTAGTAAATTATAATAAAAATAGCCTGAAAATGTTTATAAGAATTTAATCAGAAGTAGTCCGAGTTTTCTGCTATTTTAAATTAAATCTTTTATATTTATTTATATATTTATTAGGTTTCATTTAACTTCTCTTCAACTGCTATCTACTGCTCTCTGTTAGAAATGTTTACATACTTTATGTTTGCTAGATTCTTATTTATTAACGAGTCTCAACTATTATTTTAAAGGATAAATTTTTAGTGTATCGAAAGAAGGTGACGGTAAGTAAAAGGATTCAGAGGAAGGGGCTGGCCAAGCGAAATGCTCGCATCGCGTGCTGCGAATGCAATTTTGGAGCTGCTGCACGACCACGCCTTCCTCCCGCCTGCGTTAACAATTTTCCCAGGATCCGGGGGTGCTCACTCGCCGGAGAGGGGTAGGGGTAGCGACAAATGCAATCTACAAACAATGAAATGAATTGTCAAGTGCAAACATGCCACTGACGTGCAATTGCAACGCATATGCAACAAGCCTCCATTGGCCGCAGCCCCCAGCCCGAATTCCACAAAAATCCACCCACACATCAGCAGCTCGCATTGCGAATTTATTTTGCATTTCGCATGCGGCTGGCAGTTAAAAAACATGCCAGAAATGCGAGCTGCTTAGGCGCTTCCGCTGGGGCGACTTAACAAGAGCCCATCAGCCGTCAAAGCGAGCGATAAAATTTTTTTGGCCAGAGGAAAGGAAAAGGAGCCCCCAGAAATGCTGCCACTTTTATGACACTGCAATTTGGTGAAAGCTGTTTTGGCCCCGTCTGTTGTGTGTTGTGACACGATTAAAGGACTCGGACTTGGACTTGGACTTGGAGTTGGAGGCGGAGACGGAAGCTCTAGAGCGCTGTTCTTTTGCCGCTGCTCCTTAAAGATTTATGGTCCTCGCCATGCACTTGCAACTCCGCCGGATATCCGGCATGACACGACAAGCAGCCCAAAATGCATTGGCCGTAAACGGATACTTGGCAGTGGACGATTGCTTGGGACCACAGTCATGGAATTACGTTCACAAGGCCGTCGCCTTGGGCTTATGTGACTACAGTTCATGCACTGACCAAATGAACAAAACTATTTAATATTATAATCAAGAAATAAAATGCGAATTGGTTGATAAATATTTAAAAGAAATTAAACGAATGACAGGATTTCCCACAGTGCACATCCTTGTTGCATTCAACAAAATCTCACTGGCCGCTTAATCTTGACTCCATTCAGGACAGGACACCCACTCAGGATGTTTTCAGCAGCCATTCGGCTGACTTTGAGCTGGATTTTTGGTGACCAATACAACAGGAAGAAATATCAAACAAAAAGTAGAGGAAAAAAATATATGAAGCGAAGAATTCCTCTGCCCACAATTGTTGCTCCGAGTTGAGACTTGGCTTTTGTTGATTTGAACTTTTGTTCATTTTTTTGTATTTTTTTTTTCTATTCTTTGACAAGGGGCAGCCGATGTGGGCATGGTCATGTTATCTTGTTGACATGCCGGACGTTGACATATCCATTTTTTACAAGCCTAGACAAGCTCACTGGCTGCCCCTCCGGCAGGCCTGGTCCTTCCTTTTTCTATTTTCTGTTTCTATTTGCCAGGACTTATGCTGGCTCTCACCCTGTATAAGTGTGTGTGTGTGTTAGTATTATAGGAATAACAATGGCATTGGCCAAAGGCAACGCAAATAACAACAACGACTACAATCGGAGGCTTCCATGAAGGTAATTTATTATTTTTTCTTGTGACTTGATTTTTCTGTTTTGCGGGTCAATTTCTGTCCTTTTCCCGAAAATAGAAATAAATCAATTTTAAATCACGTCATTATTAAATGCCTATAAATGGAGGCATCTGTTGTGGGCGGCCAAGTGTGTGTGTGTGAGTGTGTGTGTGTGTGTGCGGCACTCACACAACAATTAACACTTGGCCATTACTTCCATTTGCGGCATGTTAATTTGTTGCCACATCAATTGCTGCTGCCAATATGCGAGGCACATGCACAAACATACGAGGGGCGCACAGTCTGTACACTGAGAGAAATTGTTGAACATTAATTCAAGCTTACAAAAATATTGTTAAGTGCAAGTTCTGGATGAAATTCTTTGAGCATACAAATTTGGGAGAAGTTCTTATTTCCGGTTCAAGTCTTGACTAACCGGATGTGTAGTTTTTCTTAGTGCATCTACACTCACACATGGACATCCCGTACAGGACTCGGGATGCTTGTGTAACAATCTCACCGACAGCTGGCGCTGTTGCGGTTCGCAGCTACAACTATCACAACAGCAGCAGCAGCAGCAACAACAACAACAACAACATGGCGGCTGCTGCTGCTGCAAGGCAACTTTGAGGACCGGAAATGGATGGGGGGGGAGGCAAGCGCTCTGCTGACAATTGCCTGACACTGGGCAGCTGCTTTATTTGGCCGGCACACGTGGACAAACTACCGAACCCCCCACGGTTGCCGGTCAAGTCAGACAAACAGCACTCGGAATGGTAAGGGGGTGAGGGGGTGAGGGAATGTGGACTGGGCGCCCAAGGGGGCGTGGCAGGAGCGATGGCAAACATGAGAGCAGGCCAAGAGCAAGGGCCCGACTTTAGCCCGGCGGACGAACAATAACGCTTGAGTGATTATGCAATTGACAGCTAAATCAATCAATGATGTCAACTACATGCCGGCAATACACACACACACACAGGAGCTTGCAGCTAGAATACACACACAATCCCAAACAAACACACTCTCATATATACACACGTGTGGCATGTGGTAGCAAACTGGCGAAGCGTCCACGTTGTTTTTGACATTTTCAATTTTTTATGACAAAACTCCAAATTGGTACAAGTTGTTTTTTGCCAGCCTTTTAGTATTGATTGCCATAAAAAAGTTGATGCCGTTTCAACATAAAATTTGTTTGTTGTGCATTAAACTTTTCAATTTTTTAAATATGTTCTGCTTCCCGTTTTTTTATTGTACACTGGAGATAAAGGTTTATAGGTTAAGGATTAAATAAATGGGTGAAATAAGAATTTTAAAATATGTATTTGTTTAAATTTGTATGACAGGTCGAAGGGTTATTTGGATTGACTTTATAAATTGTATATAAATTTTGAATTTTATAAACCTATGTGAAAAGGTGTTAGCTCAATAATTAATATCTTTGTTGTATAAATAAATAACATATCCAAATAACTAGCCATTTTAGGGCTTCCTTTTCTGTGTTAACTCATCCACTTAAAAAGGGAAATCAAGCAGGACCAGTTAGTGAAAACCAACGACCAAAATGATGACAAATTTGAAAGGCAGCACGTGAACTACTGATATTCCTGTATCTGTATCCTGCCACAGACTCACATTTGTCAGTTATCGTTCTTTGGCGCTGATTGCCGGCAATCGACAGATGCCAACGCACGTTCGCATTCGCATTCGCATTCGAACATTGTTATTGGGACGTCGGGCAATACTGCCTTAGATGATAAATATTTCATTTTCGTGTCTCGGTCGCACCGCACTCTCTTCAGCACAATGTATCGATGACGTTTAATTTATAAATATGATGAAGCTGATGTTTGTCTAGCACGCTTTGGGAAGAGAAAAAAAAAAGAAATAGCTCCCCTGTCCACCGCACAAGAGGTCTTCAATCAGTCCCGAAATTGTGGGGGGAAAAGTTTATCCCCAAGTTTACATCTCGTAAGCGGAAGTGTTCTCCTTTGTGTGTGTTATTAGCTATGGAATATTTATGTCCGTGGAGTGGCTGCTGCTTCCTGTTTGTTGCCGTAACAGTGGGCCCCGTATTACATTTCTTGGGCGCACACACACAGAGACTTGCCGGGGACCCGCCCACTGTGCTTATCTGAGGCAGCACATCATCAATTATGGCCACCGGAAGTTACATTTTTGTCTACGTTGTATCCTTATTTTGTTCCCATTACAACGAAAGCAACATGAGTCGCCCACCTCATGATTTGGCAGGACCTCCCCAAACTCCGGGAGCCAGTGAATAATTAATGACAAGGACAATGGCAACTTCCGCTGCGACGGGATATGCAAAACACACTCGGGGGAACTCATAAACACAGAGAGCTCTGGAAGGCGGCAAGGACTCGGTGTGGCGGGGCTCGAATCGATTGCGTTCTCAATAACGCGTGAAAAGCTCAGCTTTCTCCAACGAGCACGGGCACGAGCATTATGCAAATCATGGCAAGAGACAGATTCTAAAAATCTGTTTACGAACGAGAACATCTGTTGGAAATCTAAAATATTTCTCAACAAAGTCCGCCTCTCGTACTCCTTTTGCAATGGAATTTGATTTTAGGTTTCGTTTTGCTTTTTCCCCTGGGATTGCGGATTGGTCTACGTCTGCGATTCATATATCGTGCTTCAATAAAAAAATTTTTCAATATTTCTAACTCAGCCACACTCAGGACGCACACACTAAGCCTGGTGGGGGAAAAGCGTAGCTCCATCATGGCCATTGTTGTTGCAGGATTAACCAGGCTCTTTTTGTGGTATTATTGTTGTTTGCTGCTGCAGCTGTGTTGTGTGTGCTTGGCAGAGTTCAGTGTTCGGGACTAAGAATCTGGGATCCACCAGGATGCGTGTATTTTCCAACATATGCTCGCAACTGCACTGAAATTCCTTTAAATTCGAAAATACCGTAGATTTATGCCCCATCGCAATTGTACGAAACTCCCAGTAGTCGCTAAGGAATGCTATTAGAAATGCCGCCGACTTTACTGACCAGCAAAGGTAATTGAACATTTGTAAAACAGCCTTTGACATTGAAAAGAAAGACCCAAATATATTTCAAAGACACAATCCTGAGATGAGTATTCTAAACTTTTAATGAATTTAAACAGCCCATTTTAGGCCCTAATTCAACTTTTCTAATATCGAAAGCTACAAATTCTCCTAAATTACAAAAATCCTTTTCCGAGTGTGATGCCAAAAGAAAATCCACATATTAGCCACGTGAAGATAATCAGCACCAAAGGGGCACTCTCACCATCAAGCTCGTAAAAACGAAACGAAAAACAAAGAGCTACAAAAAACCAACAACTGTGCGGCAAGGAAAATCTGCTGCAAGGCACACAGCTTAAGCGCCGATGGACTGGCCAAGACAGACACAGTCGGACAGCCGGGGAAAATGCAACTCTCGGGCCGGGTCAGTTGAGAGGGCTAAGAACGCTGCACTCGACTCCTCCGCTGGCCGTTGCAAAAGTCAAAAGCATAAAATCCGATAGCTTCCGCTAAGCTGGCTTATTCAAGCGTACGTACGGCTAATAAAACATTTCCAAGGATTTCGCTAGGATTTCACGGCCCAGGTCAGCTTGGAGATCTCGAGTTTTATTTACGGACTTTTGGCCAACCAGCCACATGCGAGGTGCCAAGGGAGGCGCCATGAGGGGCAGGTCGCAGGTGGCACTGAAAGGTCACACTTGTTAACTTGTTGGCGCTCTAAATTATTTCTTAATTGGCTGGACGTTGGATGGGTGGCTGGGAGTATTCGTAATGAACCCATCGCGACTGGTGTTGAATTGAAGATTAAAGTATATCTATATCGGTGTCTAAGGTGACTGCTTTTGTGTGTGTTTCCCTCGATGACCGAGTCCCGACTTCTCTAAAAACTTATCTCAAGGAAGTGAATCGCACAAAAGGCACAGAATGGCAACCAACAAATTCAAAGCCAGGCCGATGCTTATCCTTAATGATGCTGTAAAATGTTCTTTTGCTTTTTTGTACCCAGTAGTTTTTTGTACTTTGGGGTATGATAAAAAGTACGTATACTTAATATTCTCAACTTAACAATTGATTTAATAAGGAGAAGGTGCAATGAAAGTCTGTGAATCTTTTATGATTTTGTTCAAGTCTTTTGTTATGTAGTTACCCCTACAAGAGGTACATCCTCTTCGATTTTAAAAGCACTTTTCCATGTCTTTATTCTTATCCCAGTTGTAGCTTTATCTCACCCACTGCTGGGTAAAACAGTTTACTTGGCAAAAGTTTCCCTCAGCCGCTTTTTAGCATTCTCAGCCCCGAAGCAATCAAAGTTTCGCTCGGCTCAAGTAAATGTCTGGGGCATTTGTCTTGGCTTCGAACTCACTTTTAATTGCTGGCAGCACTCGGCTATCAATATAACTATGGCCAGCGATGTGACATGCAAACGAATTTCGGATGAAATTATGCTTACCAAAAAATGGATAACGAGCCAACTTGTTACAAGTTTTTAATAGAGCGAAACAAAGAACTTTTCGGCAGGCAGACTACAGACTTCAGCCTGTAGACTGCAGACAGTAAACTCCAGACTCCAGTTTCCAGACTCTAGAAGTAGGCAGCAAAGTGCCGCATAAGCTGCTGAAAAGATGATGAATTTCCAACCGACTCCCAGAAGTTGGCCACAGCAAAAGGCCGGTCGAGTTTTTCCCTTTTCATATATATATATATATATTTTTTTTTTTGGGTGGTGAAAGCCACTTGGATTTCTGGTCTTTTTTTACGCGTTGCCGGTGTAATAAACAAACTTTTGAGCAAAGTTTAGTTCACTACTTTCGCATCTTATTTTTTTTTCGCCCCACTCGGATGCTGAGTGGTGCATGTACGACAAGTTTAACACCAGAGGAGATGCCAAACACGGCACGCTTAGTTAGCCATGTAGATGACGGAGATGATGTGGCCAGTGTCCGGGGGTCGCTGGTCGCATCCAGTCCATTGACACGCCGGGGTCGCTCATCTTTGGCATCATTAAGCGCCATTTTGCGGACAGGAGTTACCGCTTTTGGGTGGGTGACTTACAGCAGGTGCAGACCCATGGAGTTGGCCAAGTGTAGTCGGGCAGAAAGTGAGTCTGAACGGGGGACAGAGATGTAAAGGAGATATTTCAGCTTTTATGACTTCCAGACTTTCACTCAGAGCCAAGTGAAACGGGAGTTTAAAATGGATCCTCCTCTTTCTTTAAAGCTCTGAAAACACTTTCAATATTTTATAAACTCCATTTAATTTGAATCAAAGATATCAACCTAATTTCAATGTGACCTACTCTCTAGAAATATATGTATATATTTTGTTGCTAAAGTTTAAGTATTGCCAGAGGAGCTTGGCATTTGCCTTGCTTCGCTTAAAAACTAATTAATCTAAATGGATTTTTGTTGTTGCATTTTGCACTCGTGCATATAAAGCAACGCATACACATACACACACACATGCTGGCACACTCGCACACCCCGTAGACACACACATGATAAAGTCGAGTTAACTGTAAGCGGAGCACTCAATGAAAGCGAAAAACGCCAATGAAAAAGGAGGCAGGGGCAGTGGAAAAACGATGGCGGGGAAAACCGAAGCGAACCGCAAGCAATTTGCATGTTTGAAACCGCCATTCCACCCAGCCACCATCACCATCACCATCACCACCTCCCCACGCCCATTCACTGGCCATCAACCACTATTGGGGCCAAACACGAAAGGGGCCGACCGTGTGTGGCATCATGCAGAAATCGGGGACAGCGTTAAAGTAGCCTTATCGCCCCGGCATCAGCTTCAGTTGCAGCGGCAAAAGCAACACCAACAGCTGCAGCAATGCACTGCAAGGAAATATGTGTGTCCTGAAAAGAATGCATTTCACTTAACAATATGTCCTTTGAAGGAACAAAACGAAGAAGTTTTTAAAAGGAAGTATAGTAAGACTCCCTTTTGGAATTCAATGTTTATTTATTTTTTCCTTGATTTAAATAAATATTAATTAATTAAATATTCAAGAATTTCTCTTAGTGTAATACCAACTTCAATGTGGACAGTTTGAAGCAGTTTTATTGACGTGTGTCCGGGCGTGGTCACGAGAGCGGGGTAGGATCCATAGATTCAAGGAGATATATCCAATGGGGGGATGGGCAAAAAAGGGGGTTTGGTGCAGAAGGGGATTTATCCAAAGGCAGGGGGAGGCGGGATGGTGTTTCAAAAAGGGGTTCTCCAGAGGTGGGGCCATCGCTGTTGCGTTATAAATAACGCCTGCTTCATTGGTCGGTCGGTGGAAAATGCACTTGAACGTTTAGCCTGCGGCTGGCATCGGTTAATGGAATTTATCCATTTTCAGAGCCTTAAAGTTTACGAAAAGGATTTTCAGCAATTGCTTTTGTCCACTCTCGCCGGGCAATAATTCATGTCAAATCAATGCCCGTAAGGAAGAGACTAAAGCTATATCTTATATAATTTATTGGAACACACAAAACACACACACATATGGATGGAAAAGTTGGTGGACTTGTGTGTATGTGAACAACGGCGCCAATTTAATTTGAATTTGCCATTTTCTGTTATATTTTTTCTGCTTTCCTGGTTCTGGCGTCGTTTTGGCAATATGTGACAGGACTGAACATTTAAGGATTTTAGCTGATGAGAAACCAGCAAAGCGGACGCAAATTGAATAAAAAACAATTGCCAACTGTCCGCCGAGCCCTGAAATGTAGGCAACGTTTTTTTTTTTTGCAAATGGATAATCAGTTTTTCTTTCGTGGGATTATTTTTATGATTGTTTTATGTCATCAACGATTTTGCTGATTATGCTGAACGTAGATTGTTGTTAAATTATTTACTTTTTATTTATTATATATATAACCCTCTGATATATCACAATCTCTTTAAGTGCCAGTTTATCTGCTGTAAAATCTGTGGATGCGATCAGGAATGTTGCTTTTATGAAACAGTTGCCTTGTTTTTGTAGCTGACCCAACCACCATATTGTTTATCCTTCCTTTACAAAGACCCTGCCATTGTGCGGTGCAGCTGTTGGTATTTCTGCGTGGTTTTTGATGATACTCTTTCGGTTTCGGTGCGAGTAAGAGTATTTCATGCTTTCTTTTTTTTTTTTGTTCGCCGGCACATCGTTTATTATGCCAAGCGAGAAATGCAATATTTTCTCCTGCGCCGCTACGTGGCCGACAAAAATATTTACAATTTGGCAGTGGCTGTGGCAGAAGCGGGAGCAGGAGCGGGAGCAGAAGCGGTGGCAGTGTCCCTTCACCAGAGCACTGTGGAGCCACCACAGCGGCAGCTGCTATAGAAACGGAAGCCATAAAAGGAAGCGCACTCCATAAAAAAGGAGGCCACACACCATTCGGCTAAGCTCAAAAGCGGCAACTTCAATCTTTGAATGTTTTATTTACTGCAAAATCGATATGGCTTTTTCCCTCCTTTCCGCTCCCCCCCCCCACCCCACTTGTTTCTACGTGCTCGAAAGGGGTGGCAAAGAGAAGGAAAAAAATCCGTCCGAAGGGATGGCTGGGGTTAAGGGGCCAAGGGGTGAGCGGGCTTAACACACAAGTGCCAAGCGTAACGAGTTGCATGCAAATTTCTCCTTTTTGTTTCTCGTTTTCTGCTCTGAAATATCACCTCCGCCGCTCCCTGCTCTCTCTCTCTCTCTCTCTCTAAAGGGAAATTTCAATAGCAAAGCGGGGAAAAGCGATGGAGGGATGGGAGATAGCGATTTGGGGGGAAACGTTCAGTGTCCATGGCAAATCACACACCACATAATTTTCCCGCTGCACCGGAGACACACACACTCGCACACCAACAGACAGCAGACAGCAGACGCGTAATGGCTGTCCTGGAATTAGTGAGACTGTCGCTGCTGCGTCGCCGCTGTCAGGATCCCCAGGCGCATTACGTATGCATGACGTTGGCAGGAGCCAAAGGAGGACGAGATGCTGGGCCGCATCTATAGCTGGAATAGCGGCGCCGACTGGTGAATGGTGTAAATGCCTGGACAGAAGCTGAAGCGGGTCCCGAAAATAGAGAAGGAAAAACTAGGCAACACAAGTCAAGCAGCCGCAAAACCCAGCAATAGATGTACCTCTCTACACTGGACAAAACCATATTCCCATAAACAAAACTAAAATACAAAGTAATAAATAAGTAAATATAAAATTAGATGGGTCTCAGTCTCAGTCTTCAAGTTTCCTCAAGAATTTATACATCATTTCCACATTTTCTTCAAGTGCCGGATAGGAAAATGGCACAGAGACCAGATGGAGTGAGGGTCAGGTCTCAATGCTGATTGCGATCGCTGTCGGTTTTTGGCCATTTTGCCACGACTCCGCCATGGTTGGTGGTACGGTCCCATGTTGATAATTCGAAATTTGTATTCCAATCTTCAAATTGTCTCCAAAATGGAATTGATTTTATGCAGATGAGCATGAAATTGTCTCAATGCGAGCTTTGCATGTTGGTGTAAATAAATGTAACGACGATGGCGGGGACACGGACACGGACACGGACACGGACAAGGACGAGGACGTGATGAGTCCGGTTTCGGATTTTCTTCTTTTTTTTTTTGTCCTCGGCCATTTTGGCCCATTTTGCAGAGTGCATGCAGCATCAAAGATGCGGCATTTACGAATTTGTAATTCACAGCAATTCAGCAACGGTCTGTCGTTTCGATTCGGCAACCGCAAACATATTTCCTCGAACGAAATTTATTACTTAATTCCGTTGGACGTTGGGACAGTGGCAGATGCCACTGGCCGGAAAATCAAATCAAATAAAAGCAATGGAAGGAAGACAGGCAGACAGCAGCAGCCGCAGTGAAAAGCTCATAAAATGCTCCAAGAAATCCACTTTAAATATTTGGCTAACCAGAAAGCCAGAATTTGAGAGGCTCTCCTCCCTTCTCCCGAAACTCAAACAATGCGCTCGCTTGCATTTCATTTGAATTTACAACTGTATTTGGTATTTGAACGGGCCGCGGGAGGACGTAAGACCGTGCCACGCCCCCTTTTACTCGTCCAACAAGGAAATGGAAATCATCATCAACCATCAGAGCAGCATCAGCCATCAGCCATCAGCCATCAGGGTTATCGGCATGGAGCAAGCCAATAAAATGCAAGCACGAGACAAACACAAATCGAATAAAAAATGCTTGGCGAAAATTCGTAGCGGAAATTCAAACTGGAAACTGAGGAAGAAACGGAATAACTGTGCGCAGTCAATAGCCCCGATGTGTAAACATGGCCAACAAAAATATTTCAATATTTCAAACACGCAACTCAATGACGATGATGGTGAATGCTGGATGAGAGAGCTCCTTCTTCTCGCTTACCAAACTTGGCCGAAAGGAAATTGAAGGACAACCGCAATTCATTGATTTAGTGCCAGGGATTTTGGCTTGGCTTCAGCTTGTACACATATATAATATATATATATATATCTATATGTTCTCCATTCTGTATTCTCCCTCGTGGCGTATACGCGATGTTATCGCTTTTCATTTGTTTGCACTGCTGAGTAATTTGTGTTTGCCATTGCCGTTGATGTGTTTAGCATGTCCTACTCACAGTACCTTCAAGGCCCCCGATCCTCAACTTGGATTTGTAAATTATATGTCTGCCGAGTGCGGCGATGGGGTGCAGATAACGCTCTTAAAGTGGCCAGGAAATTGCAAAATTGCTGGTTAAGTTGCGTACAAGAGTTACGCCCTGATAAATATGTTACCAGTCGATTTTCTT
Organism: Drosophila serrata; assembly: GCF_035046125.1. NCBI lineage: Eukaryota > Metazoa > Arthropoda > Insecta > Diptera > Drosophilidae > Drosophila > Drosophila serrata. The sequence continues at coordinate 10,665,141 of NW_028257280.1, read as the reverse complement.
GGCAGGTCTAAATGATAGTCTATGTCTATATTTGAGTTTGCCGATAGCCATAATTTAGGCTGCAACTCAATAAGCCATTGTGCAATGATCCAATTATATTTGCTTACTTGAAGTTAACCTTAATTTACATATTAAATTCAGAGATATTGTATCTGAAAAGCGTGCTTGAAATCGAGTGCTATATCTCTCGTTGCTATCAATGACTTGACTTGCATATTTTCCCCATTTCACTTTTTGGGGGCCCGTAAAAATCCCATGCATAAGTTTAGCTCAGCCCAGCCAGCCAACTTCGAAGCGTCTATAAATCATCTATGCAATTTTAATTCAAATACAAAAGAATTTCCAACACTTGGCCTGGGTCTATGGGAACGGGAGCTCTAGCTGCATTGTTGGCATAAACCAATTGCAGAGGCCAAAATAGCGACGACTCCACAACTAATGCGCTCAGCGCGCACCGCAAACATTCCTCTGTCTCGCTCTCTCTCCCTCTCTCTCTCACTCACAGCCGGAAAATCCGAAAGGAAAAAAAAGGAAAAACAGATCGGGCCAAAAGCTAGTCGTGTCCCGGGCCAAAGGCTTTGGGAATAAAGCCAAACTATATGCAATGTCTGTAGTATAAATAACCGCATTTGTATGCGTGCATGTGAGAGTGAGCGTGTATGCGAAATATTTTGTTTAACGTTTATAGTTTTATGCACTTAAGATAGCAAAATATTTTCCTTCTCCACTGCTCGTTAAATTTATATTCGAGTATCAGGCACAGAGCTTAAGCCAAAGCAAAACTTTTGGCAATATTTGTAAAAAATATATGTATATTGATTGGCCAGGGCCAAGGGAGTGGGCGGGGAAGGCGATACAGGGTAAAAAGGAGACCAGTCTATAGCTGTCTCTTGACTTATGAGCACACATGTACACACAGATCCTGCTTATGCACATGCACTTATGTATATTCCTACCCCAAAAGAGTTTTTCAAAATTTCTTCCTTCTGACTTTTGGCTGCACTTTTATGGGGTATTTATTTATACTGAAAACAGAGGCTATGAATGAAAAAAGAATTAAATAAAAGAAGGAATTAAGACTGAATATATTTAACTTTAACAAACTTTACTAAAATTTTTTAAGGAAACCAAAGTCTTAGCCAAAGATAAAAGAAACTGTATGTGTAATGTATACAATATCCCATTAAATATAAAGCTCGTAACTTTGTTAAATAGATTAAAGATTAAAGTAATTCAAACTAGTTATATCTTTTAAAATATTTTAAAAACCATTTTATTCCAACCAAGAGTATTCCAAATGATGTTCCGAGTTCTAAAACTTTGGTTCTGCATGTATTTTGCATCTCCTGGGTGAGGCACACTTTCCTCACCAACGACGTCGCTCAATTCTTTGGACAAACATTGGGCACATCTGCCACGCCTCCAGTCCCCCTTACTCCCCTCTTCTGAAATTTTCCGAGCTTTTCGTGCATGATAACAACTGTGTGGCAACGCAAGTTCGAGGACCATCGATGCTCCTCCACGGATATCTTTCGGCTGGAGGCAAAGGTTGTTTGTTTTCTGTTAAATGTTCAAATATATTATTGCAGCTCGAAGAAGAAGGAGATGTTCGAGAGAGCGCACTTGCAGACATTTTCGAATTCGTATTTACATGCAAGCAGGAAATTGTACACCCCCAAACACTCGCACACACACTCTTTGCCTTGTTGTTGTGTCTGCATGTTAAAATATTCAAACAAAAACGTTATGAAAATATGAACTGTGATGTTTATCGATTGTGAAATATGATATACTCCGGGGACGAGGCGACTGGTGTCGGAAGTGCACATATATACATATACACACAGGCACACTGGTTTGGCCTTTAATTTGTTAGCACAATCCCATCGGCAGGCAGCGCTGCTGACAGACATCCACAGTGCGTGTGTGTGTATGTGTGTGTATATCTGCACAGTGAAAAATAAGGCAGATGATGCAGTCAATAGGGAATTAAGGAAATCCCTATAGTCCTTATTTCTTACATAAAGAAACGTGATTTAGTTATTAAGTAAGCTAAAGAAACAAGGGCGTTTTCTACTCTATAAATAAAGGAAAAGTATATCTTTGCATCTAAATGGAACATACAAAGAAGGTAAATAAACGACACACTTATTTTCTCTCCGTGTGGAGCAGAGTTTACTCTCCTGTTTGTGTTGCATTCCGTGATTTTGTGTTTGTTTGCGTGCCTGGCCAAAAACGAGAGCCGGATCTCAGACCTTTCGGCCTGGCCAATCCAAACGTGAGCCGACCCCAGCGGAGTCAGTCAGTCACTGGCCCTTCGGCACCCGAGCATTTGGTTGCCGAATTCCTCCGGTAGCTAATAAATATTAAACTTTAATTAAATATGTTTTTTACTCGATATTTATGTGGGCATCGACTGCAACTCACTGGCGGCAATTGCAGTGCAATTTCGCTTCTGGCCAGCCCAGCCATAAATTTGCAACCTTGAAGCGCCACCAAAGCCAACGAGCCAAAGGCCATTAAAATACGTTTCTTTTTTTTTCGTCGGCCACTTAACATGATGGTGGTGATGGAGGATGGGGGGCAGGGGGGGCAAAAGGGCCAGAAGGGGAGTGGGAACCATGGGCTAAACTAAAACTCATATTAAAAATTGACTTTTATCGTGATTTACAATCAAGTTGGCCTTTTTTAAATGCCGTGGTCGACATGCGGGTTTTGCCTTTCTGGCTTCTATTGCACTCTGGGAAAAAAATTAAATAAAAAATGGGAAAGCTGGAGAATTAGCAGATAAAGCGAAATCGATGGCTTAAATATGTACTTTTATGGAAATTTAAATATTTCAAAAATCTGCATTATTATTGTTTGCTTTTATATTTGCCAGAAAATTCAATTGAATTTTATGTCATTTTCATATAAGAATATAAAGATGTCTTCTTTAAATTTAATATATTATATGTTTTAACCCTTGTTTTAACATTTTTTCCAGTGCTCGGGGTTTAGTTTAGGTTGCCGCCACACCAGCTCTGGCAGCTTGTTGTTGCTGCTGCGGTTGCCCCACTCTCTCACACACTCTCACACATGGGCGTAGAAAGAAAAGGGGGGCTCTGCATGGAGGGGGCTAAATATTTCTTCGTGGCTTAGCTTAGACGGGCCAACACATTTAAGCCGAATGCTGACGCCCGATTCTCGAGCAGCGTCCACGACATGGCACGACACGTGGTTTGGTGGCAACGGTCTCGGGCTTGGGAATGGGTATGGGAATGGGATTGGGATTGAGATTGGAAATGGGAATGGGAATGGAGGCCGTGGCAAATCCCCTTAGCCACGCCTTCGGTGCCGCCCACTGGCACATCCTTGAAGGCGACGTTGGCCTGCACACTATATCTGCACTTCCATTACGAAATCCCTTTCTTTGGTTTGGCTTTTCCTGCGCAACGCTTCATATTTCCTCACACGTAATTCCATTGGATTTCCAATGTCGACGACAACGAGACTTTTGCCTCTTGACTTTTACTTTAACCAAAGCTGGCTTTTTAATTCGCCAAAGGGTGCTGTGTTGGGTCAGCAGAAAGTCTATAAACATTAGGGAGAGATAGCTCTTAATGGGGTAAATAAATTATTTTAAGATGTATTTTAATTGTTTTGTTCCCCTCTTGAAAACGAGACTAAATTGTTTTTACTTTCTCTCTATATATTTTTTACAGAGACTGCAGAGTTGTGCGTGATCCGCAGACGTTGAAATCAAAGGGCTATGGCTTTGTCAGCTTTGTCAAGAAATCGGTAAGCTATGCCAACATCAAAGACGGGGCCTTTCGGCATCAATTAGAAATGTTTCAATCAAGCTCGCATTAGTCGCCACAAAAGTTTAATTTTCTAAGTAAACATACGCACACACACACACAACACACAAGGCAGCTGCTGCTCATATCTTTTGGGTTTCGGTTACAGGAGTTTGCCAAACTGAAATCTTAATTAAAACAAGTAGAAACTTTAGCTGGATTCTCCGCTTGACAACCGAGCAACTTAACATATCAAAAGACACCTGTGGCTTACCCTACCTTTCCCATCCACCTTTACATCCCTCTACACTCCCTGGCCACATTTCCACATTTTCCCCATACTTTCCCTAAGATACACATAAGCCAGAGACAAGCCAAGCGAAGCGCACACACATTTTTAAGATTTAATGCATTCCTCCCTTTTCCTTATTTTCGGTTAACTGCCAAGGGGCGAGTATTTGATTTTATTTTCTTCCTCATGGACACACTCGTATTTCAAAAGCAGGCTGCTCACGAATCTGTAATGTTTTTTTATGGCCGCAGATGCAGGCAGTCTCACGGGCTCCCCAGGGCAAAAGAAAAATCCCAAGAAACCACCCTTGGATCTGCTTGGGGCACTGTAAACATTTACACATCATATTCAATATGTTTAAACCGCAACTGATAAGGGTCCAAAATAACTGCTGGCAAGGCAGTGTGTATGTGTGTGTGTGTGTGTGTGTGTGTGTAGTGTGTGTGCTAGTGTGTGTTGTGATTGAATTTCATGTGCCTAATAGGTAGAAAATTCGACAAAGAGCCACAGAAACCGACAGGCTGAGGAGACTATAACTAAGTTTATGCGAGGTTGGTCCTTGGTAAATAATTTCATGAAGAGCTTGGTTGCTTAAAGTTGCAATATATGAATATTTAAATGAAGCTTTTAAAGATCGTAGAAAAATATCACTTTCACAATAGTAAAATAGAATATTACATTGTTAAGTTTTGGAGACAATATAAAATAATAGTTTCCCTGTGATCCTGCATTATCTTCAACTTGTTCAAGCCAGAAATTCCTATTATATCATAAATTTAAACACAATTATTTCCTTAAATTATTATTCGTTTTTTTTTTCCTTTTAACAAAATCCTTCCCTATTAGATAAACCTCCTCTAACCCATGAATTCCGATGCATAAACAAGGCCATATAGCTTCAAAGACGTCAGAATCGAGCCAAGCGAATGGCATGTCAGTCAGTCGAGCAGAAAAAATGCGCAAGCTTAGGGCTTATAGCCACAAATCACACCCAGACTCCAAGATATAGATACATATATATACACGCTGGATGAAGCCAAAAGCCAAGAGCCAAGCCAAAATCAGGGCAGCAGTCAGTTTGCTCCAGAGAAGGCGTAAAAGCCAAAGGTGCTGCTGCTAGTCAATTAGGCGACAAATGTTCAAAATTATTAATTAAATTTTAATGCTAATGCCATGAAATGTGTGCGAGGCACATGCCCAATGCTGGATGATTTTGCTTGACATTGAGGAGATGAGCGCGGATTTGCGTGGGAATGTGTCGTGTGCAAATACAACATAATCTGTGACACTTGGCTCCTGCCACGCCTCCCCCCTGAAGACCCCGCTGACTGTCACTCTACATCTACATCTACACCTATATGTATCAATAAATATATGTTATATCGATGTATGTATGTACATGCATTAAAGCCAAAGTTAAACTTTCGGCTGGAGGAAGCTGTTTGGCAACTGACTTGTTTTAGTTGGAATTATGGCCAACGTGGCGTATACTTAATGCCTCTACCCAGCTAACTAGTTAACTTTTTGCACTGCAAGTGGGGAATGACATGGAATGAGTTGCCAATTTTCGAACTTTCTCGATTAGTTTCGATGCAAAAGCAAAGGCACACACAGCACACTGGGTAGAAGAGAAGAAAGAAGTGCAAATAGCAAACTCAAATATTTCAAATTAAGTTTCTCGACATGCGTTTTGTACACAGTCACAGTCACACTCGCCGCCCTAAGCCGCCCGCTGCCACGCCCCTTGTCCTTGGGCGTCGGCGTCGCTTGCAGCTGATTTAATGCAAATTTTATTTATGCGAAAAGTTTTATTAAATTTTTGTGCAAAGTTGATATTTTCTGTGGTTTTGCGGAAATTGAAAAGTTATTTTTCGTTTCGAGTGTGGTGTGTTAGTGCCAGTGCCAGTGCATGTGAATGTGCAACTGCCAGCCGGAAAAGGAAGAAACAGTTTTCTTTCATTCAGCACTTCCGTTTGCCGGCGCCTGAAATTTTCCCAATCGCTAGAGCACTCCGTTTTTGCATAGAGCCAATGCCAAAGCCGTAATGCCAAAGCATCTCCAAAAATATTTAACGCAAATTGTTTGGCAACATGTTTTAAATAAACACCATAAGGGCATGGCTCCTCCTCCTCTAGATATTCATTTTTTTGTTGTTGTCTGCCTGTGCGACGCATACAAATTGCCATAATTTAATAACCATCAAGGCAAGCTGAGCACTTGCATGTGGGAGGAGGCGGCGAAGACGATGCCTGTCTGCGTGTCATTAGCATCATAAATCACAACAACAACAGGAACAACACCAGCAGCAAGTACGAAAAAATTTACGCAAACATTAAACGCAATAAACATGTCGATGCCGGGCTGAAGAAGAGCTGTGTGCTTAACAATAACAGTGAAATATTTCTTAAGTTTATTATTAATATATATATATATATATTTATCTATTAACAAAATATAAAAAATGATTAAAAATATGTGCTAAACCAAATTAACACTTCTTTAAAGTTTAAACTAATAAAGTCACAGACAAGTATAAAAGAACGATACCTAATTATCAGTTTAAAGAAATTTGTATAACCTAGAATTAAAAATCCTAAAATTTTCATAATTTTGCACTATGTTTTAATGCACATTGTCACATTTTTTCTTAGTGTACAATCACTTCCGTATCTCCTTGAGCTCCGACCGAAATGCTAATGTCTGCCTCTGTCGACGGCTTCTGTTATTGTCACACACAACCGAGGCATATTAACATATTATTGCACACTCACATGGCAAAAAAAAAAAAAAGAACAGAAAATGACAAAAAAACAAGATCAGGAAAGGCAATGAAAAACCCCCGCATGCTGCATCTTGAGTGGCTTTTCTTTTTCGACACAAAACTGATTTGCAAGCATTATGGGAGGGGGAAGGACACAAAAGGCTGGCTCAGGGGCCTGGGCTGCATTTAATCGCATTACTCCTTTCGCTCACGACACAGATTTTTCGTAGCATAATGCACTTAAATTTATTTAAAAGTTGCCACACGAGCGGGTGGTCGAGAACACGCCAACGAATTGACAATGTGTGCAACGAACAAGATATAATGTCGACTTCCCGGTTACGCCCCCTTCATTCTTTTCATCATCTTCTTGTGCAGTTCATTGTTGCATTATTATCATTTGTTCTTATTGTTGTGTCGCCGCTGTTGCTGCGACTGCTGCCTCTGTGTCGAATGCCTGTGGTTAACCCACCCATCACCCACCACCCACTCAGAAACCACCCACCACCCACTCAGACACCCAACCACCGAGTTGGTGATGTTTCTCTTATGATTTCGCTGCGTGTTGCTGCTCTTCCCCACTGTCAGCCTTGTCATGTGCATGTGCACTTAAATTAAAAAGCATTCCGCATACATTGGCCTTAATTCTTCGCTGTGTTGCATTTTGACAGTCCCAAAAATATGGCTTCAAGATTGATTCAACCATGCTTCATGGTGGAGAAAACTAATTAGGAAAGCCTAAGAATAGAAAACTTATTATGTTTCTAGAAATATATTCCCTTTCACAGATGTATTTTAATTTAAGGTTCTTAAATAATGTCATCCGCTCGCTCTCACTTTATTTTTATATTAAACACAAAGAATAACGAACTCACATGAATAATAAACCTAATCAATTGATTTTAAAAGATTCCTTTCATAAATTCCAATATCCCTTATTTATTCTCTTTAAAAGATATCTCTCTTTAAAGTTCTGTCCCCTCCTTGTCCTGAACTGGTTTTCAATTTATTTAATTTCAAGCCTGGCAATAAATTTGCTGAAGCGTACAAAACTCGGTTATAAATATAAATGGCCTGGACATTCATTTTATGCTTTCCATAATAATTCAGGAACTAGTGATTTGAGGGCGATGTAGGGACACCATGGACGACTACAAACTGCCTACACACGCGTAAGCTCGTAGTAGCCCGGAGGCAGTGACTATAAAAAAAAGTAGTAGTAGTATTCGAGATGAGGGGAGTGATGTCCAGAATGGGAAACAACGACCGAAACTGGCATACATAAATAAATCCCATGGAATTATGCCTTGACAAAAATGCGTTCTAGCGTGAAATACTGATTTTTTGGTCAACAACTTGCCCTTCCCCCTCTGAACGTTTTGTTGATGTGTGTGTGGTCAAAAATCGAAAAGCGTTTTGGGCCGGCCTAAGCGAAATGAAAACAGTTTTTACCGTTGACTGGGCCAGACAGATTCAAAGATGACTGAGGGATTCTGGCCGCCTTATCTCTGCACCATTCGATGGCCAACATCGTCATCATCATCATCACCATCCATAATCATCATCGAACAGAGTCGACAAATGGTAGAGAGCATTTCCATTGAGCAAACGATTTGCCACTTGAGTTATTTTATAAATATCAAAAAATCATCATCAGCAGGACTCCCGGTTCCCGGTTCCTGGTTTCCATCTCCAACTTTGAGTTGAGAATGAATGACTTGGGGGTTGAGTTTTATCTGGAAAGCTTTAATATTCAACTTGGGGTCTGGTTGGTTTCCTTCACGCTTATCTAAATAGCCACGTTAATGAATCTGACCGAAGAACAAAGCTAAACCGGCTTACGAGCTGCCCAGGGAAAACCTTTTAGCCCGAAAAGAAAGGGGCCTGGCCAGCACTAAATACTCGTCGTCTGCTACCTTTTTATAAGACAAAACGGTCGCCAAAAGAAAAGCGAAAGCCAGAACCTTCTTATTTTCCCCTGCCTGAATGCGATGTGTATAGTATGCGAGGGTGTCTATGTGTATGCCAGGATTATCCCCTTTTTGTATTTGAGTTCGAGCTTGCCTTTTTATTTTTTTGCACCTTCTTTTCGCTACAGTTTTTCGTTTTCCTTTTTCCGTCTTGCCCTTTTCCGCCTTGGCACAAGCCATTTCCTTATTGTTTTAATAATCATTTAAAATGTCTTGCTCTCGGCTTAAGGAGCTGGAGATGGGGATGGGGCTGTGTCTATATGTGGCACACGAAACGTCAGCCGCAACCAGCAGCAACCATTTTGCGGCCAGTGGAAATGGGGATAAGATAAAGGGGTCGATCCCGGCGAGATCCACATGAAAAGTATGACAAAACCCTTTTAAACCACTTAAAAATTTCTTCAACTTACTTTTGCCTTTCTTCATTCGCTTAATGAAGGTATTTCGCCTTTTTGGTTTTGTTTCCCTGTTGGTACCCTGTTAACCCGTTTTCCCTGGCCAAAAGTTTGTGCCCCTTCCACTTCCACACCCACACTAAAATCTTCAAAAACTCCTCACTCCCCTCATTTCCGTTTTTTGGCCATGGTCCATGGCAGCATTAAAGGATTCTGAGCCTTATCAAGTAATCAATATTTACAAAGGCCTGCTGGCCTGACTTTGCGTAACTTTCGCTGCAAATTGAATCCGTACGCCGTACGGAAAATGTTCTTAAATTTCTGTGTCGCGCCAAGAAAACTTTTCCAGAGCAGCCATGTCCATGAAAATTAATTAACTTATCCCGAAAGCGGAAGTTGTCATTTAGGAAATTTTCAGCGCGAAATGTTCGACGCGTGTCGCAGTACCAGTGCTGTGTCTAAACTTTTAATCAAAGGCGAATTCGTTTGCGAACTGAAAGACTGAAGCCTAGACTAGTTAGTCGGTGGTTGTCGCAGCGACAGACCGGAAAATGATTCAAGTTTTCCTCCTATTAGCTGCAAATTTGCCATTCACCATTAATTAATTTCGCCCAACCGAACAATAACAACAAGCAAAGTCGACCACACACAACAGAAAGTGTGTCGTTCCAACTGCCAATGATGCGATCCAAGGCTCAGGGCAAAAACCATTGTCCTCTGTCTCCGGCTTGACCCAATGCCGTAGAGATGCAATTAGCCCAGGACGACGACAACAACAGTTATGGTTTCGATTCGGTAAGGATTTGGGTTTATGCCCAGTGCCTCGACTTTGCCTACTTCGACTTCAGGATTCATAAATAGTTTGGCAAGTCGTAGTGGGTGCTATATTGCGGTCGTTTCCGAGCCTCCACTTGAGCAAGATGAATTGGCAAATTGCTGGAGAGACTCTTGAGCCTCCCGAAATTGTGTTATAATCAACTCATTAGGGGCACCCCAACATTTCGGAAATTGAATGGATTAACTTCGGAGTAGAAATTTGGGGCCATTTTCACCTTTTCAAATGATGGCATTGACATGAATCTAATTAGGATTAAGGGAATGAATATTTAAATACACTTGATCTCTTGATTTTCTATGATAGTTACTAGTTGTTGATAATTAAATTACTTATTTATTCAGATTAAAATAGTTATCCATCATATTAAACTTTATTAATCCTACATCCTTAATAGTTTTATATATTTCCTCTTCGTTTGATATTATTTTGAAAGCTTTCTTTTGCCATTTTATAAGCTTTTTACCTCCTGTTTTCTGAGCAATTTACCGCCAAAATGATTGATAAAGTTTGTTGGCTTCAAAGACATGTCAAAGCTGGGAAACAGCGCTTGACCAAAAATGTCCGTTGCACTTGGGAAAAGTTTTTCCGAGCGTGTGTCCGTGTGTAGTCTGTAGTATGGAGTTGGCCATTGCATTAGTCCTGGTCAAAGTTGTATCCTCCCCTACGATGTCCTCAGACAATCAGGACAAAGGCAATCATTTTGTTAAGACAATTTCCATTGACACATAAGATTGCAATTGGAATTGCCAAAGAAATAATACAAAAAAGTAAAGGAAAGGAAGTGCACTTGAAGTGACTGTCCCGTCTTTCCTGCTGATAAGTCCTGAATGATGTTTCCCGCAGCGAAAAGCTAACAACAGGACCAACTCCGATGGCGATGCCTTAAAGCCCAAGTAGAGTAAATGGTGAAATATTTAAATAACATTTCATGCCCGGCGGGAAATCAGGGGATGAAAGATTCCAAAAGGGGGGATTGGTGGCATTGTTTGCTGGACTTGTTCTTGTTGTGGTTCAACGTGAGTTTATATATAACACAATATATATACATGAGTGTGTGTGCCGCAATCAACGATGCGTATCGCTTAAAAAATGTAAAATTTATAGTTTATGCAAATATGAAAAATGCAACTGGCAATGCATAAAAATGCGCACGCACGCAAACTGAGCGACGTTGCCCGGGAAATAAACGCATACTTACACACAGGCCAGGCAAACACACACTCATATACCCTGATGCACACTCCACACACACACACACACACCGCACACATGCAGACATTAAATTACGGCCAAAGTTGGGCGACAGTTGCGTGGTTTATCGCTGACGGGGCAGGCACTCAATTGTTGACTTTTGCCTCAAGTGGTTAAATTAAAGGCCCAAAGAAAACCAATACACGGCAATTTATGTTCAAGGAATTCGCGGCATTTATATAAATGACATTTTCTTTACGAGAAAACCCATTCGATGATGGCAAAAATGCGAATTATGCAAATATAGCACTTATCGCATTCGTAGAAATTTAAGAGAAGTGGAAATTATGTGTTTCTACCAGAAAATCAATTAAAATATGTAAATATATATACAAAAAATTGTTAGAAAAACTATAAATACTTTCTGTGGAAATTTCAATTTACAATTTTACCTTTATTCATTATTGGATAACGATTTAAATATTTAAGAAAAAGATGAAGGACCTCTTGAAATTCTCAGCAATTAGAGACATTCTTCATTAGGACCCACTCTTAAAAACTTTTTCAAGTTCTCCCCTTAAAAGTTCAAGTCCAGCTTGGGTTAAAAAAAACTCCTTTTTCAGCCGGAGCACGTCAATGACGTTTTCCGAGCATTGCACGTCCCAGTCCCGCCACAAAGACTGAGAAAATTAATGGGGGAAAAAAAAGAAAAGGTTTTCCTCGGGTGCTGCTGCCTAGTTACAGTTTCAGTTACATTGGCTGCCAACCGCAGTTGGATAAGGATTTAGGTTTCGGCTTCAGATTCGGATTCGGATTCGGATACGAGCTTCCTGGGCCGCCATTTAAAGAACGTGCAATGAGCAGCTGCAACGTCTGAAGCGCCGCAAATGCCATTATTGCGTTGCATTGCTTTCGGTCTTCGGTCTTTCGGTTTGCCGCAAGTAAATTGCTATGAAACGCCCACCAAAGCAAGCACACACAGACATACAACACACACACTAACACAACATATACAACACTCACACACATACCCGACACACACACATTGAAGGCTGGACTGCATGCAAGACCTTCTGGCAGTTGCAATCATTTCGGCATGAATCACGTTTGATACGCACGAATTACCTTTTATGCGAAATTGAAATTATAATTTGTGCACGGCCTTGTAAATGCAACGTCGAGGACCTTCCTTCCATCACTTTCCATGCCCCTCTCGTCCTCTCTTTCATCCTCATGTACACACACACAGTCAAGGAAATCAAAGAGCGGCTAGAACGTCGCCGGCTTACCACAAGGAGCAACTTTTAAGCCAACACAATTGTTTTTTCTTTTCGTTATTTAATTTTTTTCTGTTGCTTCAGCTGCACTTTAAAAAAGTGTAGTATTTAATGTCTTTATTATATTATTATATATATATGTATATATGAAGTATATGTACTTGGGTAGACAACTATGTCCTTTAACCATTTTGCTGATTTGATTTTTGTTTGAATCTTCTTTAGTAATACCATAATATTTCTCTGAGTGCCCTTCTGTTGTATTAATGCCTTTTCCTTAACACTTTCCAAGCTGTTTGTTTATAAATTTTGGGTTGCCTTGGCAGCAACAACAGAAGCTGTCTTTTGGGCCGGACGACTTAGCTGCCCGGCTGTAAGCGGCTTAAGCGGCTAGACAAACCCGCGTAAATGACGCTGGGCTTTTAGCTAATTGCTCTCTCCATTTAATTTGGCTTTTTGCAGGAGGCTGAAACCGCCATTACCGCCATGAACGGCCAATGGTTGGGCTCCCGCTCGATACGCACAAATTGGGCCACCCGAAAGCCGCCGGCAACCAAGGCAGACAGTGAGTATCCTTAAACCCCAGTCTCTGAGAACGACGTCATTGTCACCGCCATTTCACTCTCTCCCCTCATTGCAGTGAATGCCAAGCCGCTGACCTTTGACGAGGTGTACAACCAGAGCAGCCCCACCAATTGCACTGTCTACTGTGGCGGCATCAACGGAGCCCTGTCCGGCTTCCTTAACGAGGAAATACTGCAGAAGACCTTTTCGCCCTATGGCACAATACAGGAGATACGGGTCTTCAAGGACAAAGGATATGCATTTGTGCGGTAAGTGGAGAGTGATAAGAAAAACGTTAGGGATAACGTTGTTTACTTGGGGAAGTAGAAACAAAAGCAGGCATATAGAATACGGTTAAGCTTATTTTTTAATTAATTTGTTAAGTAAATAACATTGGCCCGATATACATTTAATGTAAACTTTTCCCCAACTGCATTTTGTTAAATAACTTAAAAAACGATCTAGCAATCGATCACATAATAGAGCAATCAAAGACTAGTAGTTCCACCTCTGCTTCATTTTTCGTTGAATGCCCTCAAAGGTATGCTACATTAACCCTTTGTTGCCCGCCATTTTGATTTGACGTCTCTCTGTGTGCGTGAACTGCGGTCTGCGGTGTCGCTTCATTCCCATTGTCGTTGTCGTTGTCGCTGAGTGCACACACACACACACACACACACACCGCCACATCAGAGTGTCATTGTGTGCGTTAGCCCCCCCCCCCTATCCAAGCCACCCGCCGTTAATAAATCAACAACACTTTTACACTCAACAACAACAACAAAAGCAACAATAAGAACAACAACAGGCAGCAAAAACGAGAGGCAAATTTGAAGTTACAAACAGAACAATGAACCGCAATAACAGCGACAACAACGATGGCAGGGCAGGACAAAAAAGGGAGTACAACAAAAAAATAGTCCCACATTGCATCGAGTGAGCAACAAAAAAAAAAAAAAAAACAACGGAGAGAGAAGAGAAGACCAAGGACCAAGGAGTCGGTGGTGCCGTAGGAGCATTGGTTGCGGCGCCGGTGGTGCAATGGTGTTGGTGGTGGAGATCGCAGCTGCCGTCACGAATGCTGATAGGGTTTTAATGGCAGCCGTTGGCCCACAACGAACCGAGCTCACCCCACCGCAACCAAACGGCGGGATATGGATACGATTTATGCACTTGAAAAAAATTATTAAAAAATTAAAGTACATAAATAATATATACAACTTAAGATGATGATAAATAAGAACTATAACTCAAGATTCATTTAAACCTATTTGGTACAGGATATCTCCAAATAACTTGGTGGTTTGGCTATGAAGGCAATAGATACGGATTATATTTAAAGTTACTAAGGAAAGCAGAACAACCTATTCTTTATTTAAAATTAATGAAAGAATTTTTATAGTGGAGTTACATATTTTTAATCAGTTCTCATAGACCTTGGTATCTAATTTACTATCATTATTCTTTATATTTTAGTCAAGTGTAAAAAAGAGGTGTGATGAGGGTGAAGAGGGCGGGTAACCAACGCTTTGCAGTTGCCGGCCATGTCCATGGGCGCCTTTTGTGCACTGCTCCAAAACTCATTTGTGTGTTGCAAACGTGATGCAAAAAAGCGAGGAGAGAAGGACGCGGGCACGAAAAAGTGGGGGATAGAAGCTCCATGAGGGGCAGGAGATGAAGAGGAGCAGGAGCGAAGCGGAGGCATTGTTTGGCATTTTGTAACATAATGAGCTCGGGGACTACAAGTGCAGCAGCAGCTGTGGCAGAGTTGCTGCATCATTATAGCCAATCCGGCAACAACGAAACAATTCCACAGACGCTTGTACCACTTTTGCGCTTTGTTGCCGCAGCGGGTTAAGCGGAAATTAAACCAGGCCAATCTGCTAAATGTATAAAAAAATGCAACAGAAACTTAAGCAAAAGAGATAATACCTTAGCAGAAATAAATTAGCTTATTTAATAGTTGTATAAGCAGTTATATTAAAAATAAATATTCCAAAGTCTGATTTAAAAACTTATGAATAAGATACAAACATAGAATAGAAATCTCAACTGATGACCATGTTCTTCCCTTTATCCTTCCACAGATTCTCCACCAAGGAGGCGGCCACCCATGCCATAGTGGCCGTAAACAATACTGAGATCAACCAGCAACCGGTGAAGTGTGCGTGGGGCAAGGAGAGTGGCGACCCCAACCACATGTCGGCCATTGCCGGTCAGGCTCTGGCCCAGGGATTCCCCTTTGGCTCAGCGGCTGCTGCGGCGGCAGCAGCGGCTGCCTACGGACAGCAGGTGGCCGGATACTGGTACCCGCCGGCACCGACATATCCGGCGGCGGCTCCCGCCAGTGCATTGCAGCCGGGTCAGTTCCTGCAAGGGATGCAGGGTTTCACCTACAGTCAATTCGCCGGTTACCAGCAGGCTGGCTATATGGGGTAAGTTGAGTCATCAATCAAATAAAATTTATATTTTAAAATTTATAAAAAATGTTATATACCTTTTATTTACAATCTGACCTAAACTGAGGGATTTTTTTAAATTTAAAGAAGCTCAAATCACAGCTTAATATAAGTCTATGATTTTTATTTAATTATTACAGAATGGGCGTCCAGCTACCCGGAACCTGGCAGAGTGTGCCGCCACAACCGCAGCTGGCCAGTGCAGCGGCTGCCACCGCACCGCAGATCACACAGAGCGTGGGCAGCGCCCTGCCCCCCGCGGCCGGAGTGGTGGCCTATCCGATGCAGCAATTCCAGGTCAGTCCGCAGGTGAGTTGGCTTGGCTATGAGGATTTCGCTAGTGCCTAACGCTTGTGAATCGCTTAGCTGGCGGAGGATGAGTGGCTGGCGCCCAGTTTGCTCGTGTAGCTGCCATGAGGGATGGCCATGTATCCCACACAGCAGCACCAGCAGCATCAGCAACATCAGCAGCAGCAGCAGCAACAGCAGCAGCAGCAGCCGCAGCAACATGAGCAGCAGACGTCCGGAGAGTATGTAAAGGAGCCGCCGTACCAGCAGCAGCACCATCCCCTGCAGCAGCCCCACAGTCACTCCCATCACCACCCCCATCATCACCACCAGCAGCAGCAGCACTACATCCCCCAGCTGTATTATCCATCGCATTGGGTGCAGCAGCAGCAGCAGCAACACAACTTCCGCAGGTAGCAAACAACGAGCAACAGCCGCTGCAGCAGGCGGCGGTGTCGCAGGTTTACGGCCTGCCCGAAGTGTAAAAGGATTCAGGATTATGTGGCCATGGACGCACATATTTCCGCATATGCCTCGGAGCCCAGATCTAACCCTAGACTAAGTACTCAACCCCCGAAAGGATGCAAGTGCAACAGCAACAACCACACTGGCCAGACAGTGCAATAGACATAATTCCAGTTGATCTAATCAAACACGAAGCCGACAAAGTGGGAGAATACCCCGAAAACCCAACCCAAAGTTATGAATGTGTGTTATTTGTGTCTATTTTTGGTGGGGGTGGGCAAAACCCCCAATCAATGAAGTAAAACAAACAAAAAGTTAAAAGAAAAACAGAAAGCTCTAAATTTATTTTAGTAGGTATAAAACATATACACGAGTATGTAGGTATGTATATACCAGAGTAAGAATAGAGTGGGTGCTATATAAAGAGGGTAGTTATGATTTACCAAGGCTTGCCGTTTCACATTGCAAAAGAGAACGAAAAAGGATACCAAAGGATGTAGGCAGAAGATAAAACAAACGCTAATTATTAAGCCTAGTTCTAAGCCGAAATAAATAGTCTAAGCCCAAATGAAATAGAAAATATTAAGTGGGAAAAGTGTTTCGTTGACTGACAAATTCGTTTTGACAATTTTTAAAACCCCTGCATCTTCGATTCCGTTCATAAGTCCGATTGTTGCCATGAGTTTGACTTTGCAATAGATTCCATTCCGACGATCATTTCACCCCCGATATATATCGATTATCGATGTGCATAGGCATAAGCGTTTAGCAAGTAGTCCAGGGCAAGTCAAATGTTCCACCATTAGCTTCGATCAGTTGATTCACAATGATTATGAGTGTTTATCCAGCATTATCTAGAGAAATATCAATGTAAGCGTAACTGAGTTGAGCACCGACAACCACACACCATAAATCGAGTAGATAATTGCACTGAATACGATAACGAACGATACCCGATCGATCGAGCCAGAGATTATAGCAGTAGATGGACCCATGACTAGATAAAACTATATATATCCTAAAACGATATTCAAAACCAGAGGCTACACACCCACAACTGAGCACAACCCAAACACACTCTCACACACACACACAAAACGTATTCATGTATCGGTGTTTGTGTAACGTGTAAATGTACTAATGGGGAATACCTACATTTAAGAAACAAGGATAACAAATGGGCAGCAGCATAAATCTAGCGAAATATTTAGACAAGGATATGGATGAGAAAACGTGTAGCAAAAGCAAAATACAAAATGTAGTCAATGTTTAGCTAAGAAACTTAAGTGTAACTGTAAAACTATACACTAAATGTAAACCTAAAACACAATTATTTATGGTATTTACAGAGGCGAAACTGCAAATGAGAAATGAGAAATTTAGAAATGAGAAAACGGAAGAAAACCCAAAAATGAAAACGAATACAAATTGTAAACTATTTTATACATACCGAGAGAAAAACAAAAATCAACAAAGAGGCAGTATAATGCAAAAATGTATGAATCAAAATTAGAAAACTTTCAATTGGATGAGGAAAGGGGGAGGCAGTGGTAAAGAGAGATAGAGCCAAGGAAAAGCGAGTCTAATTTCTATTAGTTGTGATGCGAGCAAATCGATGTTACGGACAAAGGAAACTGATTTATTTTTTCAAACTTGGCATAACGTGTTTTTTGAGAGCCATCGACAAAACTGTGCATCGGCGAATGCATCACTTTACATATATATACAAATCTATATATATACATATATATATATATATATATATACACCTATATACTAAATGTTATTTGAGCAGACAAGAAAACTGTGTGCGAGAGCAAACAAGCTATGCATATAAATATAAATATATATATAAATAATTAAAAGTATATGGCGAAAACCAAATGGAAATTAAATAAAATTGTAGCTGAACATATGTTGGAAATGTTGGAAAATTATGGTAAATTACGAAATAAATATAATGAAGCAAAAAAAAGGGAAAAAATCAGAAATATTCTACGACATATACATAATAGCATAATTATATTTAATTATGTAAACTTAGTTACGATGTAAGCAAAAGGAATATAAATAAATGATTCAATGTTGTGTATGTACATATAAAATATATATTAAAACAAAAAAAAAAAACAAAGGAAACAAGATCTATATTAAAAACCCCCCTTATAATTACAAACAACAGCAATATGTGCGCATAACAAAGGCAGACTAACTAAAAGAAAATTGTATTAATATTTGCATATACATAAATGTAAAACAAAGCTGCCGGAGAGCATCTGTTTTGCATAGCCCCGGCGCAGACATATGATAGATCATAAAATAGCCCTATCAGATCCAACCAAACCCAACAACACAGAGTCAAGCACACTGCGGCTATATAATTGCATTTGTGACAGCAGCAGATATATATATAAAGATATATATATACGAGCAGCATATAAAAAGAGAATTATGAAAGGTGTGCAAGCAAAATGCCATAATTATGTTAAGCGCCTATCAAAAGCCTATCCAATTCAATCAAAACCGAATGAAGCCCCCAAAACAAACTCACACACACCACACTCACACTCAGCTATGGACAAACACACACATATATACACACACATACACACACTACACACACACAAGCACCCTTGAGTGTGTGGCTGAAAACACGTTAATATATGCATAGAAAAAGGCGCTGCCAGCGATTGCAGCCGATTGCAAGAGAGAAATAATCAAATAAAATGGAAAAATGTTAATCAAAAAACAGAAAAACAAAATTAAAAAAAAAAAAAAACAAATTCAATGATGTCTTTTTATTTTTTTAAGAGAGGGATACAATAAAGTGGAGTAAGGCTTAAGAGAGTTTAAAGAAACTATTAACAAGTTGATAAAGGTAAGTTATTTAGAGAGTGGAGAGACAGAAAATGGAAACAGTTTAAGAGTGCTGGAAGCTATGGAATAATAATTATTAATTAATTAATTATTAATAATTAATTAATTATTAATAATTATTATTATATATATATTATTAATAATTATTTCAGAAATTTCCTAAAGATTTCTTAAGACTAAAAAATAGTATTTAAATTCTATTAACTCCCAACTAATTTTAAATCAGCTTAAGAAATAAAAGTACACTTTTTATAATCAAAGGAAACATGTTTAACTATCTTTAAATATTGGATATGTATAAAGTCGTTCACTGACATTCTATTTAAATCATTTATAGTTTATTTTGTGCTTTCTTTATTACTTAATAAAGGAAAAATATCAACTAGTTAATAAACAATTAAAAATCATTAATGAATACCCAAACTTTAGAGCTCAAAAAATCATCTGAAATACTAGAACAGCCTGTTTGAAATATTTATTATCCAAAAAACTCCCTACAATATAGGTTTTAACAGATTCCCCACCATACTCGTTATATTTTTCAGGACCTTAAATTATTGTTAATTTTGATCCCAGTCCCCGCATGGATCGCATGGAATTATTTCAGACCGATAAACTGCAAATGAATTTGCAATGCTAATTGGAAATAAGAGAAAAGCTGCTCCGAAGTCACCCGCCCACAATCGAACCCGATGCATTCATGGCCCCGCAATGCTGCCATTGTGCACTGTTTTTTTTTTTTTTTTTTTTTTTTTGTTGATGCCCCACCCTTGGGGCAATCGTTGCACGCCAGTCACGTAAAATCAAAATTTTACCCCCACATGCGAGTGCACCTTTCAACTGCGGGGTACGTACATATATGTACATGCATATCAAACAAAAAAAAAAGTAGCGTCGCTGGCAATGCGGCTCATTGCACAACGGAACTGTACAATTTCAATATTTTACTGCATTTTCCACTTTGGCCGTGTCTCTGGGCCGCGTTGCTCTGTTATCCTGTCCGCCGGCCTGCCTTTCCTGCCGGAGGACAACCAGTCGTCGTTTCAGTGGCAATGCCATTGCCTGTTTAATATGCGCGCACAAAACGGCACGGTGGCGAAATATAAATAAAACAAATAGGCCCCACATCTCCCCCTCTCCATCTCCCCCTCCCTCCTCGAGTGCACACAATGCATAAAGTGCACATGTTACTCATACGCCCCGTTGGCCGCACAAAACGCAACTCGCATCGAGCTCAAAATTGGGCGCCCCTCTTGGATTCATGAATCACACACACACACACACACACACACGCACAGATGATGGTCGGGGAAAAGCTTTTTATTCGGCTTTGGGGCCGGGGCTTCTTAACAAACACTTGACTCACTTTACAGCAGTTTTAGTGGATAATTCTTTATACCGTCCCTGCCATGCAAAATATTTGGCAATAAAAACTAAGCGCATAAAATTTCACTGCATCATGTAGTTCGCTCTTGCCTTTTGTTTCACTCTCTGTTTTGTTTTCCCTTATTTTCTGTTTGTTTATATATATATAAATATGTATATTTTTTGTGCAGTGCAAAAGGACAACTGCAAAAGTGCACCTAAGCTGCCAAATATAAAAAACTCTGCTGCCGCTTAGAGTTTTGTATGAAAATTTTCTGGGGCTTATTACGAGGGATATTCTCCAGCCCGGCCCGGGACCTTAACGATGCCCGAAGGCTGAATGCCTTTGTCTCTCGTCTTTGGTCCCGTCCCCCAAATCGCAATTCACCTTCCACCTTTTTATGCTCTTTTAATAGCACTTGTTTAGCAAGCAAACAACGCTGGCAACTTAAAAAACTCCATCTCTCCGCCATGCTAAAAATTTTTATAGCAAAACTTTGAGTGTTTGTCTGTTTTATTAACCGTACCTGGCTGCCTTATTCGACTCCGTGGCGTTGCCAAAGTCAAAACTCTCAAGTCTTCGTCCTGTCTTATTCATAACACACACACACACACACCCATATATGTGGAGACTGCACTCGTGCTGCTGCAACACCACCAGGACAGGGCCAGGACTCTCAGCCAACATTTTATGTGTGTGAGCCATCTTGGCAAGGGCTGCTGCATTAATTGATGGAATTCTGTACTCCTTCAGATGTGGGATAAAAGCTACCAGTCATGATTGTTTTTGATGAGGTACATAAATAAAATTGTAAGCAATTTTGTTGTTTATCTTAAAATTTTCATTTTCAGTAAGTCTTAACCAGAAACAGAATTATTTCATCACCTTTAAGGAAGTTTAAATGAATTTGTAAGCATTTAAAGCAACACTTTTTTTTGATCCGTGTGATTTTCATCCGCCATTAAGCTGCAATATCTCGGCACCACCATCAACCCAGCATCGCCGGCACCGCAACGACAAACAACAATCTCGTTTTCAGAAAGCAAACGCTAATGACAAAATGCTAAAATTTGCCCAGCACTTGCCGGCGGTAAAGTGTAAGGGGATGGGGTTTGCTAGCGCTAGAAGGGGGTCCGCCGTTGTCTGGGAGTGCGTCCAAAAACCGCACAAGAGCGAGGCATCCATTAATTTTCGCACAACCGCAAAATTCAAAATTATTTATAAAGCTACGCAGGATGCGGCAATGGCGGCGGCGGCGGCGGCGGCAATGGCGGCTACGGTGACACGTGCAGAGATAGAGAGCAGTCCTGCTGTCTCACCACCTTAACCCGTTCGTGGCCAAGGACGAAAAAAAAAACAAAGTGAAACGCAACGGACCCAAATTGATATGAATTTTAACGAGTCAAAGCGAAAAGTGTCAGCAAGTAAGGGGCGTTAGCAGTGACAACATCTATCTGAAGCTTCTTATTCCAAAAGCACAGAAAGAAATTTTGATAATCAGTATGTAATACTGTCAGGTCACCAAGGATATTAAGATCCTTTAGAAAGTCATATTACTATTATTTCTTTTACAACTATTAACCACCTCTCTAAATTGACTTTAATCATATTTCCCAGCTACCTTTGTTCCCAGTGCACTTTCTATTTATCTTTGCAATCTCCACTCTCTGTCGGTTCGCTGCGGGGCCACTAAATTATACGCAGCATGGAAAAGAGGATGCTTCAACTCACACTCTCTCACTGCTCTCCACTTTATTCGAAATCCTGTACCCATAGTCCTGGCCCTCGGTACCCGGGTCCAATGCGTGGGCCAAGTTTTTAGCGCGATATCCGACGGTGCTTCCTCTAAAATTGCGAACAAATTACGCAGAAAACTATTATCGTTAGGAGCATATGTGACGCCGTTAGACAGAAAGCCAAAAGGCCCGAACCGGAGCAGGGCTAACACACCTAACACACCCATGATTCCTGCGCTTCCACCCCGTCCCCCGCTGCTGGCGGCCATGGCAAATGACTATGACAACGGCGCTTGAGTACCTAAATGCAGCTTCAGGACTCCGCTTCCCCATTCTCCGCGCTCTTTTTGGCACACTCTTCATGCTGGGGGTCCGCCTATTTAGCTCTGTGCGGTGTGAGTGTGTGTGTGTGTATGTGTGTGTGCATATGCAATAACCGCCAGTGCCACCACCGGCTTATCCCGCCTCCTCTTCCGAGTTCAAAATCAACGGCACCATCAGCATCACCAAAGCTGGAGCGCCGTTGGAGCCCATCACAAATGGTCGAGCTCGCTTATTGTCTGCTTTTGTGTGAGCGGACAGCTAAACCTCCTGGATGCTGCTCCTCCTTCTCCTCCTCCCATCCATGCTCCTCGATCGCTGGCTGCGTGGAAATTGCTTTGCCATGTTAATGTTGTTAGTTGATTTCAGTTTTGGCTTTCAAAGCCGCCCTTAACCCGGGGAGTGGACAATAGGGTCACAGCTTCGGGGATAGGGGGGATCGGAAGCAAGTAGCCAGGAGCCAGGAGCCAGGAGCGGGAAGCGAGAATGAGTACGAGTGCTGTAGGGCTGAATTTCAGGTGATTCCCGCAAAGAGCATTGCCAAAATTGTTAAATACATGCTCTCCAAAAACACCCAGCATGAGGTCATACATGACAACACTGAGAAAATAGATCTCAAAATAAAAAGAGCCTTCTTTTTAATTAAGAAATTTATGATATATATTAAAAATAATCAAATGTATAATTTCCCTTCCTTTACTTCTTTTAACATGACCAATAAACCCACTAATATTTTCCCTCTGTGTGAGTTTATGCCTTTGAGTTATGATCTGCCATCTACTATTTTTTGGGGGGTGTGGGTGGCATCATAGCTATATGCCCACTTTTAATGGTAATAAAATCTAAAGCTGCTTTTGAGCGCTCATGAATTCGTTGAACCGCTGCAGCTGCTGGCTCTAACGGAAGGCGGAAAGGCGGCTGATGTCCATCCGGCGGTGCGACAAAATGGCCGCTGTGCGCAAACGGAAGTGCACTAAACTAAACTAAGCCAAATTAATTGCCAGCTGTGGTTTAATGTGCCAAACAAAACTTTGATTGCGCCCCCAGATACGACGAGATGCTAGCCATCCGAGCTGCATCATTTGCATATTGAATGCTGCAGTCCTCAGGGAAAAGGCTTGCTCTTACCCCATCCCAAAAAAACATGAAGTATTCGACATGAAAAGCTATTAATTCCTACAGGAGACTTTATTAAAGACAAACACATACACACACAGACCGAGAGCCTGTTTGAAACTGCCATAAAACCGGCCAAAACTTAACCCAGCCCGCAAAACATCTAAGCCCCCCCAAAAAAAGAGGTAAGAAAAACCGAAAAAAACCTGGTAGCATAAAAACAGGAAGAGAGAGAGCACAGTGCACAGTGCGGGAAAATTAATGGTTCTGACATGGAATTTTAATAAAAATGCTTGCGTCTAGATAGCGAGAGGTGAAAAACTGGCCAGATGCAGACTGCTAATGCTCCTCCAGCCACCGAACCGAACTGAGCCGAGCTGCACTGCACTGCACTGCCACGGAAGCTGGTGCTAGTGCTGCTGGTGCTGTCATAATGCTGCAATTGTTCATTATCCACTAATGAACAAAAAGTGTGTGAAAATCGCACAGACAAAAACCTAAATGAAGAAAATGCCGCACAGCTCGCTGAGAGAGATGAAAAAGGAACAGCGGCGAGTGACACACGTGGGGCAAGTTGGGGGGCTTAGAGAAAAGGAAGGCCTGGAAACACGTTGCTCTGTCAGCAAGCAAAGAGTCAGAGTGCACTAAGGGAAAACTACATGTATTTATTAAAACGTTAATTATTAAGTTCTTAGTTGAAAAAATACATGGCTCATTAATTGAGTTTTGAGCAGAGCTGTTTACACTGTGCATCCTAGTTCTCCGCCTTTTTAGAGACTCAGTAAACTCTTCTACAATGCATAATCTTAAATTGTAACCCAGATTTTAATGTTTCCTTTAAGTAATGTAATGAAATTGGTTTGTATTTTAATAACTAATTCAAATAAATCCCATTTTCGAGAAGTGCAGGTGCCTTCCAAGCAGCATTGGCTTTAATTTGCGCTGCTTCTCGCACGTTTTCTTATTTGCCATCTGTATTGAGGCCAGGAGGCAGGAGACCAAGGAGACCAAGGAGACTGGGACTAGGACTGAGATGTGGTAGTGAGACGGCTGGGGGCCGGACTCTCTGAGGGTCGGCAGACGTTGCTTTGAGTGCATTACGTGGAATTTTTGAAGCACTTAAGCTGCTCCATAAAATGCTGCCGTTGCTCCTGCTGCCGTTTGCTTTGCAGCTACCAGCTTTCACATGTGACAGTTGCAGTTGCCGCCGCCGCCCAAGTTCTGGGCCTTTGGTCCTCGGCATTGGGTCCTCTGTACTCTGCTTGGTCCTTGCTTCACAGCGGATCCATCCTTGGTGGGTCGCTGGTGCTTTTGTCTGCAGCGTTTTTGTTCGTGCGGCATTTTCTAATGACAATTGTTTTGCAATATAAATTGCACAAGTGCGCAATATTTGCCTTTGTTTATGCGAAAACTTCAGCATTGCCTAGACTCATGCGCCTGACACCTGCCACCTGCCCACCGAAACAAACAAAACAAGAAAAAAAAGAAATGGCACACACACACACACACATAAACACAGAGATATAGAAGAAAGCCAACCATTTGTCTCGCTCTGCACGTCTACCTCCCCCTTCCCAACCCTAATCTCTGCTCACAATTTCCCATTTTCCCGGCTCGGAGAGAGAGAGAGAAGCTGCTGTTTCTTGTTTCATTACGCCAACAGAAATTCCCGAAAGCAGCAAGGCAGGCAGCAGCGAAGCAGCAGTTGCATTCAATGGCTTTTGTTGGGGTCGTGATATTTGCTAAATTAAATGACGTGAGTTATGAGATACGATTGTTTGACCGGGTTCTCCGGCCTCAGTAGACGAGACATGTTGCAGGTTATGGCACACAAAAAAATATGAGAATTTCATTTGGTAATGGCTCAACTCAACTACAAAGTGAACTTAATATCTATATGTTACTGATTAAAGCCACAGGAGAGGTTGTGAAAATTACGTATACGTATATAGATTGGGAAATGGCTGGAATATAATTATTATACATTTTCGTATCTACTAAAAGCTTTGTGAATGTTTCTCAGAGTTATAGTGTAATAAAAGATGCTTGATTATGCTGCTGCTATACCGTCAATAGCCTGAGCAGCAAAATACTTGACATCCGCATCCGTGTCCACCTTCAGTTTGTCAAGAGTGGGCTTCACTTGATCTTCAATGACACTGGCCTCCAGGAAGGGAGTCATCTTCTGCAGGGTTTTGGCCACATTGAAGCGAACATTGGCTATAGGATCAGCAGCGAGTTGGAGAACTGTAGGAAGCAGCAGTCTTACAGTTATATCTGTACCACAAACCTCGGCCAAAACGCTCAGACAGAGCAAACAAGTCATTCTATACAAATAGTTCGTGTTGCGTGACATAATCAGGATCATGGGAATGATGGTCTGCTCAGCCCAAGGAGCTCCAAAATGATTCACCAGTTTCTTCAAGTTAAGGGCAGCAGCCTCTCGAATGGCAAAAACATGATCATTGAGCCAGAACTGGCAAAGACCGTGCAACTTTTTGTTGAAGAACTCCTGTCCCAACTGACCGGCCAGAGAAGGCATATATTCTACGATGGCCAATCGCACCCTCCACTTGGAATCCTCAGCCAGCTCAAATACGGCGGGTAGGATTGACTCTGACACCTGCTGAATGTTCATGATGTCATTGATACAATCCATTTTGGAGATGATATTCAGACGGACTTCCGGGCACTCGTCCCTGAGTTGTATATAGAACAGAGGCAGCAAGTCCTCCACAGTTTTATAGGCACCCAATATGGGACTTAGACCCATAATGACAGAGGCCACAGCCGATCTGACATGTGAATTCGAATCTGAGATCAGATCTTGAACACTGGGCAAAATGCAGTTGAGTATAATCTGCGCCTGGTTGGCCTTGGCTAGATTGGCACAAAAATCTGTTACTTTGCTAGCCACCGCAGCGCGAACCTCAGCCTCAGTGTCCTTGAGCAAACTCTGGAAGTCTGGCAACAGTCCGATTAGGGTAATATCAGGACCCACAGCCATTTGCAAGTCCACAAACTTCTCGGCAACCTTACAGCGCACGCGCCACGACGGATCCTTGGCACACTGACGCAGTGAGGGTAAAATCAACTACAAAAACGAATTTGATACAATTAAATGAATTTTATACAATTAAAATATATATAACCTGCTCAATGTCCTCTTGGGGCAACAACTGGGCAATGGTGGGGCAAGCCTCAACGACCAGCAGACGAACAGAGTCCTAATCAGAGAAAGGTATCAAATATTCCCCCTATAGAGTAAAAGTTAGAGGCTCACCTGCTCATCTTTAGCCAGTTGCACAAAGCTGGGGATCAAGTCCGACTTGAGGTGCTCGATTTCCATAACTTTACTAAACTCACTCAGCTTACTAGTTGCTGCACGTCGCACCATGGCCGTCTCGTCCTGACACAGCTTACAGAAACTGGCGCGCAGGCTTTCCTTCACAGGTTGAGGGAGACGAGGATAACAGACCGAAAAAAGGCTGCAAGCCGAGAGACGGCCGGGAAACCAGTCATCTGAGGCAAGGCGTTGCAGCGTTGGCACCACATGGATCTCTAGGTCCAGAGGACTGTGCTCATTGGCCACATTGCGCAGGGATTCAACGGCCATGTCCCGGACCACACTCTCCTCAATGGTGGCCAAACTCTCGAGTGGTGGTATCAAGTACATGGCAAATTCAGGACCTCCAACGAAACTTGTAAACTTTCCCAGCTGATCAGCCAGAACCAGCAACACCTCAACATCGTATATGGCCTCGATGAGAAAAGGTATCAACTCGGATCTAGTGCGCTCCTCGCCTAAAGCCAGAGCAATGGTGGATAGCTTTCTAATGGAGTTTAGACGCACCTGGACATCCTCGTTTTTCAACTCTTCGATAAGCACGGCAATGGGATATAAAGGGTCACCCAGAGATGCCATCTTCTCAGCTACTTTTAATACAATTACAATCACAATTATCGTAAAATCAGATCAGTTTGAAAGGTTTTCCCTTTTCGACTGTAAAAAGTACCTATTTTGATTAGTTTTCCAATAAAAACTAGATGATTTTGATAATGTAATAAGTAATCTTTTATAGAAGAAAGGACTGAAACAAATAACAATATTTTGCCATAACAAGGACACTTTTAAAAGGGTCATAAAATAAAAAGCAGACACATTACTTGCAATGCTTGGTTGACGAAATTATCCCTATTTGCATATCATTTCCCCAAGTGAACTTACCGCAAACACATACATTCATAAAAAGGACTCAATTCCTTTAACGGTGCGTGCATGTTTCTGCGGTCCTGGCAGTTGCAAGTTGTAAGTTGGCAGGCTGTCCGAGGCTGGTTTTTAAAACCCGCTTCCAGCACTGCAAATATGTAACGTTCCGCTAATGTAAATTTATTGTTAAGCAAAAAGTGGGTGGTTAAAAAGGAGGGGCAGGGAAGGCCGTGAACCACGTACTCCGCGCAGGTCAACGAGGCAACCACAGTGGGCCCACGGTACCACCACCAGCGCCACCCCTAGGAGCAACAATCACCCACAATTACACTGCCAAAATATATAGATTTTTTTATGAAAGATAATGTTTTAGACATTATTTCAAATATTCTTCAATCTTTATTTCTATTTTTTTAAGGATATAAAGTTGAATATTTTTTATGAAGTAAATTCCTATAGTTTACGCTTGGGTTTCTTTGTAAAAACTATTTTTAAAGTTATTCAAAACTATAAATATTTTAAAACCATTTCTTGTATTTTTTCTATGCATTTTTTCCAGGTGCACCTCGACAGTCACCTGGCAAGTGCAACGGCGTACAATAAATCTAATTTGCGTCGCATTTAATGACTTTGTCCAGGCCCCTGCTTCGGCCTTCGTTGCCAACATCAGCGTGAAAATAGTGGGGGGTTCCCCTAACGAGGCACTAGGTGGGGATACCTGAGCTCCTCCTGGCCAGGTGGACATGAGATGGAGATGGAGATGGAGACTGAGAGCTGGGGGCAGCAAAAGAGATGACATTTAAGCCGTTGTTGCCGGGACAATTTGAGCCAGCCATATTTTTAGGGAGCGTTGCAAAGTGCCTCCATAAAGTAATTAAAAGCGTTAATTAGAATTATGTGACAAAGTTAATGCGCAAATTGTAAATTAAACAATGCGCGAAAAAAGTTGTTGTGGCTTTTGAGGGTTGTGCCTTTTTAAGCATTAAGCCAATCCAACTATCTACTAACAAGAACGAATCTTAGGTCTGTCTCTCTTGCTTTCATAAAGGGAAATTCTACTGACTGGGCTAAAAATGAAAATATAAATATATTCTTTCAATAAATTGTTGCTCATCTGACAAATGAATGCTGAAATTGGGGGCCTGACAAGAGTGTCCCCAGAAAAAAATATAACATACACACACATGACGGGTATTTATCAAGTTTTACAAACGGAAAAAGTAAAGTGAACATCAGACACCATGAGTCTGTGAAACATTTGTTGCGTCGTGATTTGGCTGATTTATACCCTTTGATATGTACTCCTTGTGCTCCGGCAAAAGGGGCCCGATAATCGAGAGTGTAGCAGCTTCATTGGCCTAATAAAATGCATGAAACGGCCTTTTTATCTTCAAGTTAAATTTATGACTAACACAGGATACTGCGATTATGCAACGAATTTCAGGAACTGTATTTGGAAAAATAAAGCAGAAAAGTAAAGGATATTCAGCTTTACAAAAAATGGTTTTATAACTTGCTATGATTTATGCATTTAAATGAAATCTATAGAATAACATTTTGTAAAAAATTTACCATTTTATTTTTCAATTATTTCACAAACAGTACTTCTCCATAAACCCATAACAAAATATATTCCTGTTAGTCTAAACAGTAATTTGCATATTTGATGCCATCGAGCTGGCCGTGCTTTAATATTTTCCCAATGCCTTGGCATTTTTGATTTACAGCCCGCCGAGTAGATATGCCTGGGAAATTTTTAAATATTTCCACTGAAATAAATCCCCTCTTTCTCTCTCACTCTCTCCCTCTCTCTCTTTCTGGGGGGAGGCCCAACTAAGCGATCCTAATTTGCTTTGTATTCCGACTGAAGGCATCTCAACCCCGCCCGGTCCCGTGCAGACATTCTGTGAGGAGAGGCATTCATTCATTTCATTTGATTTTCGTTTCGTTCCGTTCCGTTTTTGGGTACGCATTTCACGAGAAATGATTTATTAAAATTCCACAACGCAGCAGATGAGATGAGATCCTTTTGGGGGGAGAGCTTGAACCTCAATGACATTAATAATGGAAATGCCTTTCAGCTGGCCCCCCATCCTTCGGACTCCCCCAAAGTATGCAACAGTTTGGCAACTGGCTTTAAAATATTTACGTCTCCTCGCTTCGGCATGCATGCTAAACTTTGCCAGCAATTGACCTCGGTCAAACATAAACAAAAAGAGGCAAACCAAAAAACCAGAAAGGAAAATTCATTCGCTCTTGCCAAATTATTCAAGTCAAACAAGACCAACAACTCACCGGTTGTGTTGTATAAAATATGCAACAGCCTCTCCTGTGAAAGCTTCAAAGCTGGCCAAATTCTACAAGTTTGATTCTTCACTTACTCCCACCGCTCTTCTCTACTTGAGCTAAAAGCATTTAAGTTCCAATAAAATTATGTTGTTGCGGTCGAAAGGAGGGGCGTTGCCTTGATTTACGTCTCCACAGAAACCAGGCTGAATCTTTAATGAGAAGCCAACTAAACTGGTCAATACTCAGTGGTCACATCCTTGAATCACTAAGAGATATGAAAGCAGCTTAAAATTGAGGAAAAAGGATGTTAAGACTGCAAGTCTTAAATCACATATTCCTGGACTTTTCCTATGGCTTGATTTTAGTATAGTTAAAATATCCTTAATCTCAATTTATAACATGAAATTAAGAGTCAATTCCAAGTATATATTTTTCTCTGTGTAAGATGTTGTCATTTTTGTGGCTTAATCGTTGTTGTTTTCTGCTTAGAAGCTGGCCCATGAACCCAAAAAGTACTCAGACTTTCTACTCAGTTGGAAAGGGATATCCGGCAAAGACACTTTATTTGGTTTTGCGGGAATTGCCTTTTATTTTCTTGGTAAAAGTTTCGTTTGATTGTATTAATTGTTTTGTTATTCTTGGCAGCCAGTTAACCGAAAATTGTAAATTAATTGCTTGGAAACCAAAGCCACTCTTTGTCACTGCGTATGTGTGTGTGTATGTGTATGGGATGTATTGTAATTATTATCTTTTCATTTGCATAAAACTGATTACGAGTTTGGGAATATTTAAATTTCACTTCCAATGGTCTCTGTGAAGGAAACAACTAACTGCCAGATGGATAATTGCCATTATCTGATTACGCTTTATGCCGAATCGAATTTATTGCTGCAATTTACATACTTTTTTGTATTTAATTTTCAATTTTCTATATGCAAACAAACGAAGTTTAACTTTGGTTACATACCCAGCCCATTTCATGGCACACAAATAACAAGAAAATATAAGTATATCACAAAGAGTGCGCCGGGCAACAAATTGCTCTGGTAATTATATCAATAAATTTGATCAAATATAATGCAAGGCAAGTAAGGGCAGATCCTTTGTACATTTTCAATTCACATTTGGCATTTACAAATTTTTGCATTTGCATAAACTAAATGCACTTAAATAAAGAGTAATGTAGTTTATTTAATTTTCGTTATTTGCTTTTAAAATGACTGAAAATGAATATTTAAATTTGATTTCTCTAGTTCTAAGTAAATTGGCCTTTAGACAAAGGAGAAATTGGTTACTTTATAATTTTATTAAGAGGTAATTATTCCACTTGATTTTTCGATTATTAAATTACTATTTAAGAACAACACTAATCTCATTTTCCGAAATATAAAGTCTTACGAAATGGAAACTGGTTACAACAATCAAAAATTGAATCGCATTTTTGGCTTTGCACTCGCACTCGTAAAATATAGAAATATAATGCTGAATGATGCCAGCTGACGCTTCAGTTTTTAGCGAGCCCGAGAGTGTGAGTCCCTGTACTTTATTACACAACCAGGTGCAGGAGGGGCAGGGGCAGGGACAACTGGTGGCAACAACAAATGCCACTAATAACACCAATGCAGCAGCACAGACAAAAACAATAAATAAATAAAAAGATGGCATGGCTTTGTCATTGCCATTCCCCCTTTCTATTTCAACATATTTCTGATGCTGATGCTCGCAAAACCGCAACGGTTGCTGCCTCGCACAAATACTCACAAAAGCCCACCACCACTACAGACACACCACACCCATTGAAGTTATAAAACACATACATGCACAGACACAAAGGAGTACATTTTTCGCTTTTATTTGTTTTCACAATATTTGTACGTGTTGGTTTCACCGAGTGTGTGTTCCTGTGTATGTGTGTATGTGT
The DNA here is from genome assembly GCF_035046125.1 of Drosophila serrata. Lineage (NCBI taxonomy): Eukaryota > Metazoa > Arthropoda > Insecta > Diptera > Drosophilidae > Drosophila > Drosophila serrata. The sequence goes on along the minus strand of NW_028257280.1, from coordinate 10,633,026 downwards.
GTGAAGAAGGACGAGTGTTATATTTTCATTTTTCGTTGCTTTGAATTCGTCGCCCCAGCGAAAATTCCCAGAAATTTGTCTTCACACGCCTGTCAAACCGTTGCACCGCTGTCATCTATTTGCTAGGCTTAACCGTGGTCCGAAATCCAAACACAGCGAGAAAAATCCTTTTAGTATCAGTTGCAGAAATTTATTTTAAAAAAATATATAAAATTATCCATTAGCATTAGGTAAATTTGGGTAATGATTAAATACAAATAAGCTTGTAACCCATCGATTTTTCTGTTGACATTGAATTTAATTAGAGACTTCAATGAAATTATATAAAGTACTATTTACTTTTTATCCCCTAGCAGGGTAATAAAATTTAAGTCAGAAGCATTCAATTCAGTGAAGGAGTCATTTCCGACCCTATAAATTATATATATTCTTGATCAGCATCAACAGGCGAATCATTCTAGACATCAAGGAAAGAAATTTAATTTTTGGAAATTTTTTTCATAATTTTACAACAGGATTTTACATTGTTGACATGTTGGAAAATTGACAAAATTTTTAATATCTTAAAAATTAAGTACAGGAATGCAGATTTATTAACCGATAAAAACCTAGCACAGAACAGCTTTCCGAATGGGAATTTATACATTTTTGGCTAAGTTATGAGTTTTTCAAGGTGTGGGATATAGAAAAATCGGCATATAAATATATAAGTATAAATATCGCCTTGCAGGGTATTATAATTTTAGTTAGAAGCATGAAACTAAGTGAAGGAGTCATTTCCGACCCTATAAATCATATATATTCTTGATCAGCATCAAAAGGCGAATCTTTCTAGACGTCAAGGAAAGAAATTAATTTTTTGAAATTTTTTTCATAGATTTATAACCTGTTTTTGCATTGTTAACATTTTGAAAAATTGACAAAATTTTTAATATCTTAAAAATAAAATACAGAAATGCAGATTTATTAACCTATTAAAAACTAACAGAGAACAGCTTTCCGATTGGGACTTAATGCATTTTTGGATTAGTTGTGAGCGATTTCCTCTGCAAGGGTATCTACATTTGAGGTACCCGAATTTAACTTCCCTTCTTGTTTATAATAATTTCGTCCTATTCATATTTTTTTTCTTTCAGTGCAACGATCCCTGGTCCACTTAGTTGGCATGCGCGACCACAGACCAAAAAGCTCGTGTGTACGTGGACACAACAAATTTCTGGTTCTGAATTTTTACAAAGTTTGCACTTTTTCCTGGGGTTTGGGGGCGGGGAGCAACGAAAGGGTTAAGGGCTAAGGGCCAAGGAGAAGCGGGTTAAGTGGGGGGGGTTAGGGGGGGAGCATATTTGCTCTGCCCGCTGGACATTTGGGGTGCTCCTTTGTTTGCCGTTACCGCTGCACGATTAAAATGTGCTCGACAAAGGAATTATTTAATACACGTTTCACCTTTTTGCCCAAGATTTTTATTTGCACTGTGTCGCATCTGGCATTCATACATACATACATATATGCTATGCTATGGTGTGTGTGTGTTGGTATCTGTGAGTTTGCCTCAAGTAAATAGCGTGTTGGTTACACATTTGTGTGCCCGTTTTTGGCTCTGCACAAATATTTGAGAGCAGGGAGTCGCGCTTACATTACGGCAGGAGCATTCAGCAGCAGCTGAAAATATAACGTATACGCAGCATTAGCATGCATACCTGTCTATTTCTGCTCGCGAGTATTTGCCTTGGAACAGGTAGGTGTGGCTGCTGCAGGTGTAAGTGTACCAGTATTCGTAAGGACACCCCTCCTGTGTGTGTGTGTGTATATTTGTGCTAAACGCTTAATGCTTGACAGCGTGCATGACTTTGATATAGGCAAACTTTTGGCCCATTACAATAAATGCAAATGTTAAGCTAACAGGCAACACTTTCTGCAAGAGTTGCCCAGAAGGCCATAAAAATACACACACACACACACGCACACATAGAACATGTGGAAGCGCAGATATAAAATTTATTTATTCAGCTTGCCAAAAATCCCACAGATAATAATTTCATTTACGCATTCCCACAACCTGAAACCGAGACGTCATAAAAATCAACAGAGTTCACAAGACCGATGATAAGTCTGCCATTATAGCATTGCTCCGATAAGCAGGCGACAGCGGCAGGTGAATAAACAGGTGAACAAATCCCGGCAAGAAGAGGCCATAAAATTAAGCAAGGCAAGTAGAAATCACAACACACACACACACAGACATCCATTCAACTTTAACTACATAAAAAGTAATGCCTGCACGGAGAGAAAGTAAAGATATAATTAATCTTTATAAGAGTGTGATTTTAAGTGTCATCTTTGCTGAAATGCACTTAAATTCCATGATATGTACAGATATATATATATATATTCTTGATCAGCATCAGCCGGATGGAACGACTATATTATATAGTCCATAGGAACAATCTCTGTTACTCTATCCCGCCTTTTATTCCTGCCTCTATCGAGGTCTCTCCCTCTCTCTCTCTCTCTCCATCTCTAGGGATGTTTGTTTCTCTGTATTTCTCTGTGCCTTTCTCTATAAATATTCTTTCTCTCTCGCTCTCACTTTCTCTGTTCTCTCTACTCTGGGACTATAAATAGAGGAACTGCTAGCGCACCCACCTCATACTGTTGGCGGCCTCCCTACTGGATACATCTATAGTGATGGTGCCTCTCGACCCCAAAAATATTATCTGACTAATGGAATACATCTGGATTACTAGAAGAAGCTGAAGTCAACAAGAATATAACTCCAGACTGGAATTAATTAAGCAATGACTGTGCGTCCTCTACTGTGGTAAGTCTTAACAATGGCAATTATATCATGTATGTAAATGCTGTAGATGGGATCATACGTAAGTCTAGAACCAGCTATCTTAGCTATGAATTTAATTTATATCTCAAAAATGTAAACAAAATTCAACGACTTCTTGGAATTCTGCTCTCTGTATTCACTTTCCTATCTATATTCACCTGTAAGCACTTCAGCTCAACCATTTTCAGATTTTCCACTCACAATTATGCATAATACGACGCTTATCGCCCCTCCAATTGCCCGGAGAAAATGCGGTCATGAAGTGGAAGGAGAAGGAGATGAGGGAGGGACTATCCTTATATGCATACACGATATCATAATCATCTATTAGCAAGGCAAATATCAGTGAATGGCCAACTGGATGTGCTCCTGACTGGGAGGGGTCGGGTCATAAGTGCAGCATCATTTCCGTTACATATAAATACACTTTTCTGGTTCAATTGCGGCTGTTGGCCATGACTTGGCCGGCATTTGGAATCGGCCAAAGCATCGACATCGATATCGGCATCTTCTGCACGGCAGTCAACAGTCAACGAGCGCAATTTAAACTTGTTACGTGCTTCCAGCATCGTCATGTTCAGCGTAATGAAATGTGGAGCACAGATACAGGAACAGACTGAGAGAAAAATCATTGATTAATATTTATAGATTCTTGGGAAAGTTATAAAGAAAATCTTTTCCTTTCTTGGAAATATGTTGTTTTCATTTTTGTTATATTCAAGATCCGAAAACAAACCATTTTCTCCCTGTGCACTCATCTACCCAGTCACTTGGTGAGTATCTTGTGCTAGTCAGACACGGCAGCATTTTTCTGCCTGATTTGAAGATGCCGTCTCTGGCCATCGAAGCGTGCCCTTTTATTACTATCCCATATCCTAGAATACTGGCAAGTCATGCCAGCTCCTTTTTTGTCCTTATGTGTTTATCTCAAGTTGAAAATTATGAATCTTTACCAGTTTGCCTTTGGCATTGTCGGGGATTTTAAGCCTTGTTTCAGTATTATTACATTTAAAACAGCAGAAACAAGCCCTACCCTTTTTTAGATAAATAAAATGCTTACAATCTTAATTATATTTACTATTTTACAGTAAAGGTGTTAAACCTGTCTCGAAATTAATATTATTTTGCACTTTTCATAAACCCCAATTATTTAGTATTTCATTCTGATAATAAAAACCTGAATATATATGCTTTATTTTTAATATACTTTTCATTCCGAATAAAATTTCATAGCTTAACAAAATATATTACAGATTAAATAATATTTACTAAACAAATGTTATCAAGCTCAAGTTCACTTCAAAAATCATCAGCATGTGTTTTCCGTAAATGTAATTCATCCATTAGATACAGAACAATACTTGTTTTTTTGCTTTACCAATTTGGCTGCCAATAAATAACCAATCGAGAGCAAATAGTGCTGCAAAACACAGAAAGCCATATAATGGAATTTTTAAACTCTATGGCAGCACAATGGGGGGAAGTCAGTCAGCCCAGCAAAAACCGGCTCATGAGCATTCCATTCATCAGCCCAATCAATCTGGTGCTCCTGGCGGAGTGGAGTCAGCAGAGGGAACCAATTTGAAATAAACTATGAGCAGACACCTTGCTGGCAGGAAAAAGCCACGAAGCCATCAACTCGGCGCTCGGTTGCCGTCCATAAGTTAGCCCAATAAATTCCTTTCGCATTTCGCCTTTTCGCCTAGGCGTTTGATGATAAATTAAACCGTATGTCTGCCACACGAATTTATTATGCGCCAAAACGCCAAATGGCTGTCAGAGCGGCGGTCTGTGGATCTTTTTTCGCGGCCGCGAAACCTTTTAAACTTTAAATCCGCATCAATGCATCATCGGTGAAAGCCGTGCCAAAGTAACAAACTTTGCTTTGCTTTTGCCTGGGAGTCCTTTATTTTTTTTGCACTCCTCCTATCCTCCGATGCCATAAATTGTAAAAGTGGCTTTGCCGGCAAACTAGGATCTGGCCTTTCTTCGCTGCAATCCTTTGCGGCTTGTTTATGCGCTTCACACGCCTGTCTTTCCATACCTTTTACCTTTTAACTTCTTCCTGGCTGCCTGCCTGCCTGCCTGCCTTCCCGGCATATTGGTTATTAATGTTTATGGCCTTCGCGCTGTCGTCATTTGATCTGATCTGTGTCAGTATCCTTGGCCAATGCAATTTATAATTTAATTTAGTGGCCATTATAATAATTCATAAGGAGAGGATCCCTGAGGATTCTTCGTAAGGATTCCCCTGGAGAATTCTTTATATCCTAACCCTATATATTTTCCCCGTATATTCTGCACCCCTTTCTATACTCAAAAGGCATACTTCCGCTTTTGGGGAGATTTGATTTTACTCTATTTGCATGTCCGGTGTGTGCACCTTTATTGCTTTTATATTGGCTCATATTTCGTGTTTCGCCAAACAAGGTAAGCTTTGGGGGGGAGCACGGACTATGGATGGCTGATCCGGCTCGGGAAGGACACTGGTTGTAAATTGCGACAAGTTGCCAACAGGGCTTTAAATTTCAATATGGGGCTGGTGTGCAGGGCTTTATGTCATCGTATGACCGACAGAACAAACGCCTATATACCATTTCCCGAATGCCACGCCCCCGCAATCACCATGTGCGGGCGTGTAGAGCCGAAAATTTATGGCGTAATTGAAACCGGAAACTGCAACGTTTTGTGGTGAATTTTAATAAAGTTTCGCCTTTGTCCAGAGTTATTTATTGACAAATAGCAGATAATTTGATTTTGTGCCAATATTTAAAAACAATGCAACGACACAGTGGAGTCCCTGAATGGCGCGTTCAGGTTTAGGGCCTTCAAACAAATTTATATCCACACTCGGGTTTTATTTTGCTCCTATTTCATAACGATATTCAGTTTTTTTTTTTTTGCCTTTTTCGCAAACGTCAAAGGTGATGCTGTAATTGGATAAAATGTCAGCAAAATGCTGGGATGCGAGAGTGTTTTCGAGTAATAGAGAAATCATTTTTGGCACTGAACATGCCAACGAATGGATTTCGAACTGCAAATGCTGCCGGCGAGTGTGATAAAATTACAAATTGAGTTTTCAGCGGCACAATTTTCACACCTTCCACAATCGCCTCTGTGGTCAACGATGAAATGGAAATTTAATCAACTATGATTAAAATCTATCGATTTGTAATCAAATTAAATAATGGTATTTACGTTAAAAAATTGTTGAATTGGGTTACATGAAACTTTGGTTTCAATTAATTATTTCTAGGAAATAGATAATGGTTTGGCAGTTTCAGTATTACAAACAAAACAAGAGAAAAAATAGTTACAGTAAGAAAATACATACTTTAGCTTTAAGAATACATTAAATAAACGACAACTAATCAAAGCGCAACTGATAAGACATAAGCTTTAGTAACATTCGCAATCCCAGCAACCATTCCCTGGGGAATGCAAAACTGTCAACGGCCAGTGATGAGTATGATGTTGTTTTTATAACCCAAAATTGTCAACTACACACACACAGCACACACTCATGGTACACACTCATGGCACATTTGAAGTTCACGCACAAGTTCAATTCCAAGGCAGCCAATAAAGACAGGGACTTTGGCCAGATGTGCCAGGCTTAGGCTCACACAAGGATGTGCCGTGTGTCCTGTCTGGGGGCCAGATTAGCCATCCCCCACTGCCCGCCGGGCAGGGGCCATAAAAGCCCATTAAACAGCTGCAAGTGGGGGCAGAAAGATACCGGAAAACAGCAACAGGAAAAACTCTGATCTTACACAGAAAAGAAAAAATATATTAAGCTCGGAATATTCAAGGGAAAGTGTTAAATTCAATTAGTTTCTCCAAGTAAGCTTCAATAAACTAACAATTGCATTGGCAACCAATCATAAATATTGCATAATTCTAATAAATTTATACTAAATATTAAACATTAATTTATATTTTCTTTCTCTGCGCCTTCCCTATTGCAGAATCACAAAACTGGACGACTGGCAGCTTTAAGCCGACGTCTTCTGCCACGACTCTGACAAGCAATGAATTATGACTTTAATTTCAATTTCAGTCTGGGGCCAGCATATGTGCCGTCCTTACTCTCTGAATCTGACTCTGACTTTGGCTCTGTCCCTATCGCTCTGGTGGACCACCTGACAGTCAGAGCATTGGCCATAATTCTAAAGTCAGTGACGGATCATAAATTCGAAACTTTTCTGCCAAACAGCACCAGCAGCAGAAGCAGCAGCATCAGGAACAACGCCAATGGCACAAGATGAGCGACATGAGATGAATCCATGGGAACCATTGACGGTCAATGACGAAAGCATCAAAGAGGAAAAACCGATTGCCATCATATTGAAAATATTGAGTTCAACACTCGAAAAGGTAAGAAATTAATGCAGACAGCAAGGGGTATATGGAATACATTGGTTTTACCTAAACTAGGGTTCCGAAATCAAAGAATTTTTGAAATATTCATGACAAAAAACAATAATTTCATGACCAGTTGTTACTAGAAACAAAAGACTTTAAAGTCAATTATACATAAATGTTACCTTAAGCTTGGAAATCTTGCAATTCATAAAGGTATTTGAATAAGAAAATATAGTTTTGCTATCATATCTGGAAATCTTCTTGTTAATCTTCAATAACAAAATTATTATTATTAATATTAATTGGCTTTAGAAATATATAACATTTGTGAAGAATATTCTTCACATTATTTTGTTTTGGTAATATCTGTAAGTATCTGTATCTTCTTGACCAGAGACCCTGTAGTTTAAAGTTTCTGCAAAAGCTAAATCTTGAAATACGAAAGGGTATGATCGAATAAGGACGTTTGTCAGCAAAGGAATAACAACGACAGGCAAAGCAACTGCAAATTACACTTGAATGGAACACACTGGAGTGTGGGAAAATCGGAAAAGCAATGGGCAACCCGGTGGAGAGCAAAAGGTAAACGGCAAGAATACGATTGGAAAACGATTTTCATTTCTGCAGCTAATATGAGCGACAAATCTAAGTGAAGTCGGGCTGAAGTGGGCGTGGCGGGGACACACACACACAGCAATACACATAGAGGATGAGGACACACACACACACCGGCACACACAAGGGACAATTTCGAAATCAATATTTATGACTGCCCTAGCAGATTTATTGCAGCTGGAGGAGAGAGGGTCGAATTTTTGCCTTTGATTTGCACGTTAGCTCGTTCTAGTTGAATTCATTGCTCTATGTTTTTTTCCCCCTTTTCTATATCTATATTTTTTAGAATTTTTTGCTGCTTCTGCTTTTGCCGAGCTCACAAAATAATAATATCCCGTGTTTGATTTTCGTATGCAATCGCATATCTATTTATTGTCTTCGAGTATATGTTTATGCATGTGCAGTGCTTCGTTTATGACACTGCAGCAAGGGGATGATTTATGCATTTTAAGCAAAAATATCAGCAAATGGACATTCACATAAAGGAGAGCCGGCATTTTTACCATTTGTTCATTTTTCGTTTCGTCTCTGTCCAAAATCATCAAAGCCATTCCAGATGCCAATGCTTTTGGATACTTTTGGCCCGGCTGCAACTGCATTCAATTAAACCACACATACACTCAAAAACGCAGCCTTTGGCGACCCAACGCTCTCATTTGTGGCACAAGGTGCACTGGAAAAAATTGGGTTTCCTAAAATGAATACTCTCTAACCTAACAAGTTTAGCGATTTATTTGTTTAAAGTGTTTCTTGTGACATCTTGGGGAAGTATATTAAAGAAAACTGTTTGATAAAATGAAACAAACTCAAATCTCTCTTAAAACCTTTGTTCAAATTAAGAATTATGATTATAATTCTCAAGAACATGGCGGAATGCACAAGACGATATTGCCAGGCAAATGTTGCAAGAAAAATGTTGCAGGAGAAATGTTGCCAGAAATAACAGAAGCCTCATATTTATGCCATTTCCATACAGTTTCAGTTGATATAGAACCTGGAAACCTAATTATTTCCATAAAATAATAATCTATATAATTTATAAGAAATTCTGCAAAGGCTGGTTGTTATTATTATTTTAAAATACAACAGAATTCCGGAATTTATTTTGTTTTGTATTCATTGTTGTAATTCGTTTCTGTGGAAGCTATGCTGCCAGCCAAGGAAACACAGAACAGCTCCAATTCAATTATGAATTTGAAATTTCAATTCTACTTCTTCAGCTGTAGCGGCAACAATAACAAATACATAAACAAACAGTAATTGCTACCTAGCCAAAGTGAGTGAAAGGCCTCAAAGCGCTTTTGTTTACGCTCCCCATCGTCCGTTTGGTTCTGGATGAGGTTCTGGTTGGATTTGGTTTGGTTTGGTTTGGTTTTGGTTTTGCCTCAACAGACGTTGAAATGTAAAACTGGCCACATACCGATCCTTCCTCCTGCCTAATGTCCATCAAGGTTTTAAGCTGTTTGTCAGCCACAAACACACAGAGGCGGCCAGACAAACACACGGACACGGGGATTTGGCTCATAAAAAGGCCTAAGCATTGCATCAATTCATCAAATGGGAAGAATGGACGTAGGATACTGTGCTCCGACATCTGTCAACGGCAGAAGGCAACATTTCGAGGGATTGGGGGTATGTGTAGGTGGGCCCCATGATCAACATAGTCGATTTCAATTAGTCCCTGCATTTGGATTTCAGCCTGATATGGAGTGAGTTTTGTCTGCAATAAACTGCCGGACCATAGGGTGGACCTAATATTAATATATATATATATATTTATGTATCAATAAATCGAAGTTAAAAATTAGAATTGAAGAAATTAAGACTTAATAAAATCACCTCATTTTTCTTTACTTACTAATATTACTTTGTAATATTAAGTATACGCTTTCCCCTTGATTTATAACACAAGTAAAGTTCACCCCTGTAAATTCTCAATATGCTTCATGAATTGCAAGGATTTTGATTACGCTTCTGTTTTTGTTTAACTTCGAGTATAATATTTGATATGATTGCTACTTTCGGATTTCGATATGTCCTGTACAAACACACAAGGATATCGAAATATGTATTAATTCATTGCCTCTGAGTATATATATTGTATGCAGGAGGATCGTAAAATCGTTGGAAATTCCCTTAGCGCTGCAGCTCAGAGTTGCGGGGAGTAGGTGAGCTCTGACCTGGCCTAATGAGCCGCATTTAATGAGCCGCAAACACGATAAACATGCAACAGAAACGGCAGCCGTGGCAGTTTGATGTACAGCATCCGGGACCTGGCCGCATCCCCGACCATCTCTGCCTCGTATCCCCCCATGCCCCTCGATGGTAAGGTAGCACAGGTACGGCCCAAAACCCACGTCAGATTTTGTCTCGCGGCGCTTTTTGCAACTTTCGCGAACAAGCCGCACACACACACCCACCACACACACACACACACATGAAACGGGAGCCAGGATACGAGGGCCTCGCTCATGATTCGACATTTCATTAACAGGACACAGCCTGGAACAGAAAACGCCAGGGGCCCTTTCTGGTAGTTAGCGCTAACAATGTGGCTTGATGCTGCCAACTTTGAATGTTAGTCGTCGGCGAAGCAGGCTGAGGAGCATGAAACGAGCACTAAGTGCCCAGAGTTTGGGTTTAAAGTGGAATGAAGAGCATTTACCATAAGTTTTGAATGAAAATCATAAAGTTTTTGGGTGAAACGAAATGCCGCCAAGTTAAGCAAAGGTTAAAACTCTCAAAAGGATTAAATTTCGGAAGAAGAAAGGCGAATGTGTTATTAATAAGCAAAGGTGAATATTATGAAGGCTCATAAGGCGGGTTAACTTTATGACCAAGTTCCTAAAATGTTATACCACAAAGGAAATTGTAATTATGTAATTAAAAACATTTATTTAACAGTTTAATCATTAGCTTTCTGTTGATAAATAGTACAGGTCATTGATTAAATATGTGTAGATAGCCAAGTGTAGCCAAGACCCAGCTAATTGCTAATATATAAATCATTAAAAATTTAAAGAAACCTTTATCTACTATCAGATAAAAGTTTAGTAATATTTTCTTACAGTCAAATCATATTATCTTTAGTTAAGTATGGGATTTTATCTTAAAATAATTGTAGCTTGTGTTAGTTAATACCTCTTTTATACCGAATAATTGTAAACAATTTATAAACTCAGACTTTCTTAACTAATGTTCTCAATATTTCTTAAACTAGTAAACAAATTTTAAATTTTAAATCCAAATAGTAAACAAAACGAAGAATAAATATTAGTTGTAACCCAACTATTAAGCCAAGCAGCCAAAAGTTAGGATTCCAACGAAACTCCCTTGCCACTCGGAACCCCAATCAGCTTATGCATTTAACTATGCTCAATTAGGGAACCTAATCAGCACCGCAGAACCCCGTCGAGAAGGTCAAAGGCAGCTCTCCGTCCGAAGAAGAGTGAAGAGTGAAAAGCGCAGCTCGGCGAAGAAGTATGGCACGAATAATTGTTTTATTGCCCACACAGGCAAATATTTATGCCTAATTGGGTGCCAATTAGGCAGTGCCGGCCAACACTTTGTCCAGATCCCCTTTTTACGACCGACCACCAAACGAAACTCCCCATCGACCCACACCCCCCCTGTATATATATATATTTTTTTTTTGTTTAAACTTTTTATTTTGCGGAAAAGTTTGGCATTGGGCAAAGGCGAAGACAAACGAGGGACGAAAAGCGAAAACTTAATTAAACTGTCAATTGGTTTCTAATGAATGAATGCAAAGATGAATGAGTAATGAAGCTAATTATGCCCGGCAAATACGTCAAAGTAGCCATAACCCACATATACAAACGAATACATACATATAACAGCCATCTAGGGGGGGAGAAGAGGAGAAGAGAGGGTGAGGTGCAAATTTTGTATTTTATGTGCTCTGGCATTTAATTAATTCATGCCGAGATTGTTGGCACATGGCAGGTTCGTAATAGACATAATGGACGGGGTTGATGATGGTCTCCCACCTACAAAACCCTTTTGCCAGATCAAAGTGCTGGCCAGACTAATTGATAGCACGAGTCCTTAATATCACAGGATATTTCTTGATGGCTATTTAAAGTTTTATTTAATTTTTGAAATTATTTTCCGAGTTAAATAGAGACTGCGATGGACAGCAAAGTGAGCAGGGAAACTTTTCAGTTGATTGCATCATATGTTTTCCTATTATTATTCGTATAAAACAAATCACAAAATTTCATAGGCCGACACAATAATTTCCATTATAAGTCAGGGGGAATCGAAATGCATTTAATATCAAAATAAAATTCAAGTCTCACTTACCAATTCTCTCATTATCAGTTCTTTCATCGCCTTTGCATTCTTTTTTCTTGATTTCAAAGTTCATTCACACACGAAACACTCGCGATATTTTGTCTCTTTCCATCCTCTCTCTTTGATTTTATTACACTCACAGAATTTTTAGTATATTCATTTTTAAAAACACCAAAAAAAAAAAAAAAAAAAACTGAAACATAACACACACAAAACCACACGCAAAATTAAGCCTCTTTTTAACTTACTGAATTAAAAAAATTTAAAGCAATAATTTAACACTTAAAAAAAAAACAAAAAATATATAACAATTGACAACAAGAAATATGAATAAATATTCATCTCTGGCTTTCTTCATTACCACTGCACTTTTATATTCACCTGTTTCACACACATATTTTTAATCGCCTTACTTCACTCACTTTATAATTTGATACACTCAAAAAAAAAAAAAAAAAAAACAGAAAGGAATGGAAAGAGGTACAAAATTATAATTACGAACAACACTATCGGTACTTACAAGCTAATATTCGCTTTAAGTTTACGCGCACTTTATATACTTTACTTTTTCATTACTGTTCATTTAATTGACTTGCACTGCAAGAAAAGATTACCTTGAAATTGTCTATTTTGGGACAGGTAACTTTTCATGCACATACACACAATATGCATACACTTACACGAACACATATGTATGTATGTATGTTTATCACGGCGGGTGCTCCTGCCTTTCATTGTCCACAGGTGTCTCAGGTAGTTTTACTCTAGTTTTAGTGGCTTTAATTGTATTTTAATTTGGCAACTGCTTTAAAAATGTCTTATTTTTGTTGAGAAATAGTTAGTTATTACAGCATTTCCTCAATTTATGGTTTCTTCCAGTGTATTTCTTCCGCCGTCACAGTTCCATTTAATAAGAGAATCAGCGCCAACTTTTCACTTGAATTCTTCACAAATTCACTTGCACAATCTTAATTAAGTGTTCTGCAGTTAGTTGTATTGATTTAGGTATTTGATAAGTTTTTTTCTGGACCTCAAATTCTTTAGCAGCAGCACGTACGCCTCAATTTTAGTCAATGGCAATTTATTCTTCGTTTTCTTATCTTGTCTTCGACTTCGCTCTCTGCCGCTAGAGATCGTTATTACTGATAAGCCGATCGATTTACCTAGGTAAGCAACGATTTAGAGTGCCGAAGTGAGCGATGGGAAAGAGATGATAAGAAAAGAGATCAAAATTAGAAGAGTTATCTTGTCTTTGACTTCGCTCTCTGCCGCTAGAGATCGTTATTACTGATAAGCCGATCGATTTGCCTAGGTAAGCAACGATTTAAAGTGCCGAAGTGAGCGATGGGTAAGAGATGATAAGAGAATAGATCAAATGAGAAGAGTTAGCAGGTGGATATAAAAACACCTGCGGTCAATTGAAGGGCAGCAGCAGCCGACGATAAGGAAGTGTGTGACAGAGTCCATGCGTTTTTAAGTAAATGTGTGCATGCGAAATAAATATAGGGTATTAAATATTATTACTGATAGCTTTCATGGAAATAATATGGCAAAATAATTGTTTTCTTGCGGAATGTTTTGACTTAACAGTCAAAGAAAAAATACTTAATATGAAGACTTTAAATTAAAGGAAATAACAAAAATGCAGTGTTGATTAAATATGCCAGAGGTTATTATGTATTTAGTAAAGATGCTAGCTAAGCTCTTGATAATTTGCACTATATGAATTTTTCATTTGTTCCATTATTTCCTTTAAGATTTAATACAATTATATTTGTAAGTTCCTTTAAATTCTAAATATATTTATATATATATATTATATATTTATTTGTTAGTTTTAAATATGGTATTAAAATTTTTAACCCGCAACATTGTAGTAGCATAACTATATGACTTCAGATACTTTCTTTACATAGTTATTAGCTTGTATTAAATATCATAAAAATGGAAATATATTGCTTTTTATATCTCAAAGTTCATTTAGTAAAATTGTAGACAATTATTTTCCAGGAAAATTGCAATACTTGAAATAGTTTCCTTAGCATTGCTTCGCTATTTTACTGGCAACAATTGACATTTTGACATCTTAATCGCAACATGTGTAAAATTAAAAAACTTTTTTCATTTCGAGTGTGACGTGACTCGGCGCTAGGAATGCAAATGTGCAGCAAGCGAACGAAAAGCTGCCAATGCCAACTGGAAATTAAATGAAAAGCCAGCGGCAAGAGCTGGAGGAGGCCAAGGTGAGACGACAGGTGGCAGCAGCAGCAGCAGCAGCAGGCAGGTAAATCAGTTTGCGCAGCATGCAAATTGATTAGCCCGGGCTCGAGAGCACGAACTGCAATCTAGACACCTGGCAACGGCAACAGCAACGGCAACGCCACACTACGAACAATGCCCGAGAGTCCTGCGAGAAGAATCCTTACAATGGGGAGCCCAAATCAGAAGCGACTGGCCGTCGCCAGCTTGTTGTTATCCCAATGCAATTTGCAAACAAGTCTAAGGCATTAGGCCTAAGTACAATGGCAAAGGCAGGAGCAGCAGCAGGAGGAGCAGCAGAAAGATCTACAGCAGAAGGAGCATCAGGACCAGAAGCATCAGCCAGGTGAGGATATTCGACAGCAGTGATGGCCAAAAGGGTATTTTTGGGAAAATTCATTGGTATCGAATGGGAATTATGAAGACGTGTTCTTTTATATAAATTAATCAATTAACATTTAATCAACTGAAAACTTTAGTATTTATTTAAGCTTATAATTAAAGAGTAATCTTATGTTAAACAATATTTAATGAATTTACATTTCGAAAATTTTTTTAAATCCATAATTTATGGCATGAATCCTTATGTGAAGTATATTGTTCTTCTAAAAAACAATTAAAATTATAAAATAAAATAAGGACATCTTGACTGCACTGTTCAACAGGACTTTGAGTGCTTTTCCTCAATGGAAAACCATATCAATCGTTCTGCAGGCTAGACTTCAACAACTTAAATCTTCTTTTGGGAATTACACCAAGGAAAAACTAAGGATTTTACAGAAATATTTAACAAGATTTTATTTTTAGAAATTTAAATATATTTGAATATTCTTTATTGGACTCTTTGACCCAGATTAAACCTTATATAAATTATTATTTAATACTCAAAATATATGTATTCTATTTGAGATAATATTTGTATATATTCTTTAGTGGACTCTTTGACCCAGTTTAAACCTCATATAAATTATTATTTAATACTCCAAATATATGTATTCTATTTAAGGTAATACCTATAAAATTTTAACTAATATTTTAATAATATTTTCAATTTTTTCCTGTGCAACTTAAAAAATGCCAGTGCCGGCCAATGCTATTATTTAGTGTGTAGGCATTTTGGCAGTGCGAGCGCTTAATTACTTACAAGCCCATAGCCACGCCCGATGCACACCACCACTTGGCCAAGATTAAAATGCCAGCTTAGTGAAGACTTTTGCATGTGAAATTAGTAGCTTAAATTCTACTGCTGCTGCTGCTGCTGCAGCTTGTTGTGGCAAGCACTTTACATGCCGGCACACACACACACACTCATTTACCCACAGGATCGAGTAAGGGGCATGCCTTAGTGTGTTGCTGCTGCATGCGTTTGATAAAATAATTCACTCGACTGCAACTCATAAATTCTCCAAGGTAGCGCATAAATTCTCAACAAATCTCGACAAAATGCCGCAAAGCAGCCCCAAACCTCAGTCTGGGCTTTGGGACTGGGCCTAAACTTGAACGGCGAGCCTGGTTTAGACACTTGGCTGTGCCGCATGCTTAGCTGTTTTCGGTTTGGGCAGCAAAGTTTCCCGGTGTTGTTGTCCAAAACACTCGAAAGACTCCACAAACATGGGCCACATATTAGTTTTAGCCAATTAGATGAATGCGGCCCACTGGCCTTGGCTTTTAGAACAAATTAGTAATCGGAAAGGTATTGTATAAAATGGGAATTTCCTGTAAACCAAACAGAAATGGATTTGTAAATAATATATATTAAATTTAGACTATAAGTAGTATTTTTAGAGTAAAGAAAATATTAAATTTACTATGCCTAAATTGAGACAATCTTTTTCTAATAAAGAACTGTTGTTAACACAAGAAACCTTTTTTCTTAATAAAATCGTAGAGTTCCCTGCATTTTATGGTTGCATTTCTTTAAATCCTCAGAAATCCCTTTTATTAAAATTACAAATTAAAGCAAATACCTTAATTTAGATGTTCATATTTAACTAGGAACATCGGTACCATTATTTAAAAAACATAATAAAGTAAGCTAGCCCGCATTTTGCTGCCAAAAAATATCCGCATTACCGAATTTGTTTAAAAAGTCTGCAGCAAACCGATTTAACTATATATTTGCCTGCGCATAAATTGCCCTCAAAACTAATGTAAATCGGCGGAGATATCAAGTCTCCCTGATCCTGCGCCCCAGGATATGACCACCCACCGATGCACTTACCATATTTTATTGCCCCATGTGGCGGCCATGTCAACATTTTTGATTTTTTCACTTGATAAAATCAATGCATTTTTATGCGGACAATGGCAAAACAACAAACACACAAAGAGCAAGCGGCCACAATAACGAATAATGGAAAAGCGCTTTCCATGTAATGTGCTCTCTATGTGGCATGGAAAATCGGATAGGGGAAAGCGGGAAAATAAAAGTAAAATAAGGTGGTGAGGCGGAGAGGGGATGAAATCGAAAAGAGATGGCGAAAAAATTACCATTTAAAAAAAATGCCGAAAAATTGTTGCTGTTGCATTTTGTACGCATCATTGGGGCTCAATGGAGTGTGCACACACTGATACAAAATGCTTCTGTGAGTGCATGTGTATGTGTTCCCTGTATGTGTTGGCCATAAAACAAAAAGTTTGCATGAGCTCAATTCGTATCGTCTTCGATTTGTATTTTGTTTGCGAATTGGCAATTGTTCGTTTCTTTGGAGGAAACGTGCCGCGGCCTCTAAGTAAATCAAAAGGTTGCCTTTTCTTTTCACACACTCGTACGCACACACACACACACACACACACACTCACGGTCTAATAAACGGAAACGGAAGTGCACACATGCAACTTTTGCTGGCTGCCAAAAGTGCCGAAGAAAAACTCGATGCAACTTTTCTGCGCCGCCAAACAAGTCACATAAATTGCCAGCCTTTGGCAGGCGGAGCTTTTAAAATGCAGCCTCTTGCAGAAAAGCATGGAAAACAAATTGTATTAACGGCTGGAATCTAAATTAATACTTACAAAAATGGTCGTATCTTTGTGGGAAATTGTTTTATAAATATTTGAAATAGTTGTAATCATGCCTTTGAATTTTGAACACCATAAATACCAAATTGAATTTCTTGAACTGCTCTATTTTGTGTGAAAAGAACTTAACAGACGCTTCATAACTATTAATTGTAACGGCTTTGTTAATTATAATACTTTGTGAATAAAACAGTCACCTAATAATTAATTATATATATTAAATCCTCTTTAAAAAACATGATCATTTTGTAATCCTGTAAAGTATTATAATTTTAGTCAGAAGCTTGAAACGATGTGAAGAAGTCATCTCCGACCCTATAAATCATATATATTCTTGATCAGCATCGATAGGCGAATCGATATAGCCGTCTTAGGCACAATAATAAATTTTAAAAATTTTTTCGAAATTTTCATTCAAATTTTTACATGGTTATTACAAGAAAAATTGACAAAAATTTAAATCTTTTTAATTTTTAAATTGAGTGAGCAAATTTATTAACCTAATAAAAACTAAGATAGGAAAGCTTTCCGAATTAAAATTAATGCTTTTTTGGCTAAGTTACGAATTTTTTAAATTTTGATATATCAAAAAAATTTCCATATAATATCAATAAATATAGATTCAAGGAATTTGAATATTTAAGTTTAGTAATGACCGATTTCCGATATGATCTTATAAATCAATTGCAAAGTGCAAGGTTTAGTTTGAGCTTACTGTTAAAATATAATAAGTCACTAAAGTCAACTTGAAATATTTTACTTTTCATCTAACTTTTTCACAGTGAACACTCTGGTCGAGGAACTCCTAAGATAGCATCCAGTATTGATTAAGTCGACAGCGATGGCAATCCCTTAAGATTCTAATTTATATCAGCGGGGAAAACTTATTTCCTATTTCCGCGTGTGCGCGCGCCTCTGAAAATGTCGTACGTGATTCAATTATAAAATGCGGTCTCTCAAATCGTTGCAAAATTTATGTATTTCATTTTATTTCCCCACATCGGACATCCTGGAGGCCTGGCCCTGTCTGCGACTGAGCTTCCCAGTGAGTGTTTAAGTGTGAGTCCCTGTGTGTGGTGTGTGTGGCACATGTGGCCCCATTTTAATGGACCTGCCTCGTAAAATGCCACAAAAAGTGTCACAAATTTATGCGCGCCCATTCATATTTGGCCGCAAAATGTTCAACAAAAGTGCCTCACGCAATAAGACTTTAAGCGAGTGAAAGAGAAGGGGCTACAGTGGAAGAAAGAGATAGTTAGAAATGTACTGGAGGGGCTTTTAAGACACAGTTCATAATTGGGGAGCAATTTGCAAGTGAAAATTATAGTTTGTCAGGGAAATTTATACCCCATTTCTATATTTTTAGATGTTAAGATTCTATTCTAGATTTTAAAAATAAAATATTTATAATATATTTATTAAAATTTGGAAAATAACTCACCCTTTTCATTTTCCTGTGCAACTTTGACCCCACTCGGGCTCAAGTCAAGTGCAGCTGCCCCGAAATTTGGCAAATTAATTATGCAGCATTCGATTGGCTCTCGAAGGAAAGCTGCTTGTGGCCGGGGCATTGTTTTAGGCCAACTGCATTGGCGGCTAATTGAACAATCGCCGCTGCGGTGCCGCAGCTAAGATGCCTATCAATTTGTGCACTAAATTGCTGATTAACCTCAGAATTTCGATGGTAATGCCTTGCGGTTAAGGACGATGGCATCCTAGATATTTCCCTCCCATCTCCCAAGAGAGAAAGAGAGAGAAAGCTGCACAGTCTGAAGGATATTATGTCATTTTTATGAAAATGTTTGCGTGGCACAAAAAGTGACAGGCGGTTTTGCATTTC
Organism: Drosophila serrata; assembly: GCF_035046125.1. Classification (NCBI taxonomy): domain Eukaryota; kingdom Metazoa; phylum Arthropoda; class Insecta; order Diptera; family Drosophilidae; genus Drosophila; species Drosophila serrata. The sequence goes on along the minus strand of NW_028257280.1, from coordinate 10,613,776 downwards.
CCCTGTTCGTTTGCAACATTTCCCTCACATTTGTTTGTCCTGCCATCACTCAAGCTGGCACAAAAGTCATAAATCGCGATGCGTGGATTATGCAATTTTAATGTTGGCATTTTCGCCGGAGAAAAACTAGATACACTCGGTCCAAAAGGATGTGGCACGCGCTGCCGCTGACAACAATGCGTTACAGTTACAGCTGAAGCTGCTCGAAGGAGTCTTCCAACATGAGCAATAAAATTACACACACAACAAAAAAATATATAAGAAAGTATAATATAAACTAAAAGAAAAACGACCGAACGAATGTTAAATGCATTTCTGGATAGTGTGGATCCGCACGGGGTGCCTATCTATCTATGTATGTGCAATGTGACAACAACAGGAGACGCCACAATGGCAAGGAATGGCAAACAGGAAGCGCTTCAAAAAGAAAGGAAGCTTAAGTAGCAAGGATATGCAGCGGAAGCCATCAAACAATGACGCGAAAATGCAATTCCATGTGCGAATATGCCACAAAGATGTCAGGAGATGGTGGAAGACGAAAGCGTAGTAGCATTATGGTTAATAGTAAAAAATACAAACGCCATTTTCACATTACTCAAAAAAAAAAGAGAGGAAAATTACAAAGCAAAAGATTTAAGATGTTGAGTTCATCAAAAATGTCAAGAGTCATCTTTCAATGCAGACACACTAAAAGATCAACTTTCTATAAATTTGTTAAGCACAGTTTTGTAGCAAAAAGTTTATTTCGAAGAGCAGCACTTCCTTGGTTGTAGAAAAGTCTCAAGAGTGCTAATAAAAATGTTCAAATCAAATTTGAATATCTAATTCTGTTAGCTCTATCTGCTTACTTAAACAAACAGGGTTTTTTTGGAGGAGAAAGTTTTTATAATGTAACATGAGCTTCCTGTTCTCGCGCTTATCCAGCCAAAATTAATAAGTAACCGTGGTGCACCTGACAAAATCCACAAAAGCCACTCGCTAACTCTCTCTACCTGGCTCACCTTCGCTCCATCTGCTACCGAATGCAGCGTTAAGCCAACAAAAATTCTTATTAAAACCCCAGGCATTCCCCCGACGCAAAACACACCCCAAACCAGCACCACACACTCGTTCTGAGCTCATCCGTGGAAAATTGCTAATCATAATGAACGCACCGTCAAAAGCTTTTGCCGGGTGAACCTCCTCCCCACCTCCGACAGAGTTGCGTATTCCGGCAAGGGGGGGAGCAAGGGAAAAACCAGCGCATTTTCAACGCAAATCAAGCGCCGAAAAGTGCACGGCCAAAGTTCCAGATGAAAGGAGCCCGGACGGTTTTTCCGCGGCTTCAGCGGGTGGGTGCCGGAAAATCAAATTTCAGTGCAAGCTGTGAGGATGCTTCGCAGGCGACCAACCAGCCAGCCAACTGCCATGTGTGAAAATTTTTAATACATCAACTCAAAGGCGAGTCGCAACGGCAACGGCAACGCAACCCGACAGACAATCCCCATCTCTTCTGCCCAAAAGTTGCCTCCACCCAGCAAGCAGACCCAAATGAAATGCATAAATAAAGCTCACGCGGGGTTCTGGTCAGGACACGGATCCAGTCTGCCGGAAGCACTCGAAGAAAATATATATTAATATCATTTTCAGGTACTAATTAAAGTTCTAGATTATTTAAAGTGCTGCTTATGTTCTTATTTGATTGATAAGTGAATGGGCTTAGGAGTACTGAAGGCACATCTGATCCTAGAAATCTATATGTTCTTTTTCAGCTTAACTAGCCTCTAAGAACAAAATAAAGATCCATATTAATAAGGGGTTTCGTACCTTAATTATTAAATTAAAAACAAATAATACTGCTTCCCCAAATAAGCTACCCTAGTTTCTCATTAATTAGAAGGATAGTTTATATTTAAAGCCCTTTCTTAGTACACAAATTATATCAACATTTTCAAACGAGTGCCACAAGATATCTACAGACGTAATATTACAAAAGATATTTCAATTAGAGTCCTTCTAATTATACAACCTTTATTTCTACATTATATTTCAAAGTCTTCTTTATAAATTCAAACATATTTCCAACCGTGTATGACCATCTCACACCACTTTTTCGACATAGTCAAAGGCTGCCGCTGCCACATAATCATGGCCACGAAAGCAAAGGATTCACTGGGGGAGTTGCTTTCGTTTGTGTGGGGGGATGGTGGATAATAGGGGGTAAATTCAGGATATCCAGGGGCCTCCGTAATGCGGAAGCCGGGGTGCCCAGGGTGTCTCGTATGCACGGCAAATAGACATGCGAAACTCAAAGGCAACAACGAGTGCAGCAGCAACCAAAACAATTTAAATATAAATAATTTGGTTACTCGTGTTCATGCTCATTGTGCGGCCTCTTCCTGTTGCTCCTGCTGCTGCCGTCATTATTGTTGCTGCTGCTTGCTTCTGATTCTGTTGCAGACTCTCATGCATTATAAAGTGTCTGGGGCAATCATTTGATGCCTGGCCATGTCAGTGAGTTTTTGGCCAGTTGCCGACTGGCAGTACCATCGTGGTCGCAGTACCACTTGCATACTTTGCTTCTGGGGTTGCCTCTGTTTTCCGGCCACAGAACTAAATAATTTAGTTGCATAAAGGCCAAAAAAAAAAATACAGATGCTTTTGACCATCTGCGGCTAACCATTTGACCAACCATTTCGCCCACTGCTGCATGTCCCTATAAATGTTGAATTCAAAATGTTAATAAGCGTAGCAGGACCAGGATCTAATTAATATCTGAGCCTTTTAAAATTATCTCGGAAAGTTCTTTTGTTAATGTTTATTCTTCTCTGATATCAGGTAAGTTTATCCTATCTGGTTGGAGTCCTCGATATGCAATTTCCATTCAATAAATACATGGCTAAGATACCAATTGCCCTTATAATAACAACCGCAAGCACTCTGGGAAAGGCGTCAAAAGGTTTTCCAATTGTCTAAATTTTGCATCTATGTCGCTCCATCTTAACACGCCCAATGACAGCTAATTGAAATTTAATTTGATCTCATCAAGGAGAAAGAGCAACGAAGGGTGAGTGTAAATGCCAAACCATTTTTGTTTATTATTAATTTGCATTTTGATTGGAATTCTGACATTGTCAATGAGCTGACAGCTCCGTCCGACATGTGAAATAAACAAAATTACATTCGCCATCGCACTTGAGATGCCAGAAACTGAAACGACGACACTGATGGACACACTTGCGACAGTTGCTCGAGGCGATTTGCTTTACATTAACATTTCGCTAGACATTTTTAATAAATATTTTGGCCCGGGGCTGATGGCTGATTGTCGCTGTTCAGCCGAAAACAAGGCAAGTAAATGGTTTGCAATAATTGATTAATGAAGGCGTAGGTGGCCTCCCTCCACTCCACCGATTTTCCCAACTTCCCCGAGGTTTTCCTCTCTCTTATCATTGGCAGTCGTTGCTTTTGGCTTGACAGGGGGGAAAACTTTTGCCATTTAGTTTAGTTTGGCAGAGCGGCAGCCTTGGCGCATATAATTAACATCGCTGCCGTCGAGTGGAAAACGAGAGCGGGAAAGCTGGAAAACTTGGTTGTGGCCCCGGCTCCGGTCCCATTGCCGCGGGCATTGCGTTTTGTGTTGTGCCGCGCTGAGCTAATTTAAATTAATTGAATATGCTTTGATAGCATTTCAATTAACTTTTGTGCCATCACACGGCCTTGTGCCACATTTTTGCACATTTAGTTTTTTTTTTTTATTCATCTTAGTTTTTTCCATGGATTTCCATGAATTTCAATGCAAAATCAGCCCCGGCCTGGCTGTACTACTATATACTATATACTATCTTTGGTCCTGCCTCAGAGGCATTTCTGGCATTGCAGCCATGCAATATAAATGAGACGCGCTCCGTCATGACATGTCCAAAGCATTTGGTCCTCCTTCGGCCCTCTGGTCATCAACCGACGGTCCATGTGCGGCATTTTGCATAATAAGTGGGAACACTGCTCGAAAATATAACCAAATTATTTTGAAATATGTACAAAAATGTATATATATAGGACATTATATCCTAGAAATATCACTTTAATTCATTAAGAGATTTATTTTACCCAATTTTAATCAAAGTTTCTGGCCTGGCTTTAACACCTTCTCCTTGCCTTTAAAGTCTGTTTTTATCAGATTCATAGACTTATACTTATAATTTAATTAAGCAATATTTAATACATTTTGATTAGTGCACAAAAGCAGCAAACCGTGGACGTCCGCTAGTCGGCTCATTCCATTTGGCGAGCCAACTAAATCACCAGAAATCAGTTATAAATTCGTTGGCCGTTGGGTTTCTGATTCTCTGGGTTCTGGGCTGTCAGACCCGGTTTCTGGGTTTCGTCCTGTTTCTGATTCAACTGCGGTGTGCTGCAGGACATTAGATTTACAAATACATATGCATAATTCCCTTTACCGAAAGCCTTGGCGATGATAACATGGCTGTCAGACGGGCAAGTCCATGTTTCCCTTTCTGTTTGTATTTATAGACGGGTCTTAATTATTCAAAAAATAGAAAGGAAAGAGTGTAATTTCATATACGTATTCTAACCAATATGGGTAGCTTTCAAATTTAAAAATAAATGTACAAACATAGTAGTATTATCTTCAATATATAAGCATTTAAAAACAAGTATATATTGCCAAGTTTAAGATAATTAATCAAACCTCATCAATTAATATTTGATACTAGCTGACCCGGCAGACTTCGTACTGCCTCATCCTGAAATACTGGCTATTTATAAGGTTTAAATTTGATATTCACAGACACACACTGTTAAAATACAGTCTGTTAATTAATTTAATGCTTTCTCATAAACTATATTTTTTGTTTTGTTTTGTGGTGCGTAAATAAACAAAGAAGACGGTTTTCCGACGCGCGAACACGCGACGTATAATTGTCCATGCGCGAAACAGGGAAACTCCAAGTTGATTCCACAAACTTCTAACGACTGTCCTTGCAATTTATTTATGGTCATCGCAAAGGCCAGACGCACTGGAAATTGTAACCGTTTAAAATCGAATGGTAAGTCCGTTGGAATCATCGGTATCCGCGGGATCAAGACATCCTCTCCTTTGTATTTTCCTTTTATGATTGTCGCCTCAATGACGTTATTCATCAGTCTTTTCACAGCCAGTCTTGTTCCATTGCATAGTCGAGGTTGATTAATGTTACGCAGCATGATGACAACTGATCCCATTACATTTAGATTAGTCAATTTTAACACATTCATAATAATAATAATAATATGACACATATTCATCCTTTTTTTTTCAATTATTGAGTTTATTACATTTATTTAGTTAGTGCTTCTCTGTGAACAATATTTGATGTTGTTTTATTTTGTGGCAGCAAAATAAATTGATTTTCAGGGGCTCCGACTCGCGATAGACCAACATACAGTTGACCATTAGTAAAACATTTATTTCGCAGATCGATCCCTACTAATTCGAAAGTTTGGCCTTGGGACTTGTTAATTGTTAATGCGAAAGATGTTTTTACCGGAAATTGAAGCCGTTTAAATGGGATTGGCAGATCAGTTGGGATCATCGGTATCCTCGGTATATGAGCTAGTTGACCAGTGATAATAGTTGCTACAATTAAATTGTCCTTTAACTCCTTAATAAGCAGCCTCCTCCCATTACACATGCTTGGAGGGTTTAAATTTCTTAAAAGCATGATTGGGATTCCGATTTTTAACGTCAATTCATGGGGTGGCAGTCCAGAAGGGTTCAACGAATTTATAAATTCCTGTGGATAATGGACTGCATCTTCAATATTCGTTACAGTGTCGATCGATTTGTATGTTTTTGTTTGGCCGGGGACTTTTTGAACAATCAGATTATTTATTTCATTGACAGTATCATTCTTAGGTGATACTATAGCCCGAGAACACAGCCAATGGACGTCTCTTTCGTGCAAATTCTCGATATCAGGGTATACAGAATCTATTAAATTTTCCAAATTATGGAGTATTTGGCCTAGAGACTCATCCAGAAGAATGTCACAATGACCGCTTAAATTTGCAGTTGGAAAAATTCCTTCCCCAAGTTTTAGCAGTTGCTGTGGGAAATCGCTATCAGTGATTCCATGAAGATGAGCTCTCAGATTTGTCCTTAATCCCAATGTCCCACATAATCAATGATGCCTCTTGTAGTAATTTACCAATAGGTCCATTTTTGCGTATTGAACATGTAGATTGTTGTTCAAGATTGACGAATAGTGGAAGTTTAAAAGTAGAATGAGCAGTTTTGCCATCCTTCAAAAGAGTTGCAGCATTCATCACAGCATCCCGCAAATGGATATATTCCTCGGACCGAAATTTCGTCTGATTCAATCTAAGAGGCAGACCTGATGCATCCGGCCAATAACGACATTCGATTCGAGCTGTAATCAATAGTTGGATTATATCTGATCTTCAGCAAGCTGTAAACGCGCTTCAGCTACCCTTGCCCTGTCGCGTTATTTTGAGAGTGAATCAAATCGATCTTAATCGTTTTCTCTCAAGCCTATCTGCTCGTCTTTCTGCTGATTCTTCCTTGTGCATCTGCATTGCTCTCAGCCGCTCAGTCTCTCGGATGGAGGCCCGTTCTTCGTCAGTTATATTCGTAATCTTACGTCTTTTTGCTTCTGTATTACGCTTACGACGACCCAAACTCTACTTCTTGGGTGGCAGGACTTCGTTTCTTACTGAACCTGAACAAAAAAATAAAATTTTTATCTCCAATTCCTTATTTCAATATGTTTTGAATGTTTGACAGGAAATGCTTTGGCTGCCTGTAGAGGGCGGTAGATGTAAGGTAGTTTTATTTAGAAAACGTTTGTATTGGAAATAGAAAAATACTGTTTTGAGGATTTTCCCGGCAATTAATCGAATTTTTCTCACCTTTTAAACCTTCCCTAGACCTCCACGAATAATTCAAGACCAAGATAAGATAAATCCGTTCAGCCATTCTCGAGTTTTAGCGAGACTAACGAACAGCAATTCATTTTTATATATATAGAAGATGTTGGTCAAAAAGTGCTTAGAATCATTTCCAATCCCAGAAACTAAAGAGCGTAAAGGATCTGGTGGTGGGACCAATTGTGGCAATTTTACTTTGCCTCCGGCACAACATAATCCAGTAGATTCACCAGTGTATTTTAACGCGTTACAATATTTACAAATTGTTTTCATTTCCCCAATTGTTACTGATTTGTCGGCACAATAATCAATTGCCGGATCATAGTGGAATGCAGCTCGTTCAAGAATCACAGGAGCACTGCGTCTGCGGATTCGCTCAATTTCATTATGTCTAGCTTGCTGTTGTTGTGTTTGATGTGCACGAACTCGTTGCATTCTAAGCCTATCTCCTACATTGTCACTCACTAAAGAACGCAATTCTGACATAGCAATACGACTATTTTCTTGATCTCTCTGTCTCTGGTCATCAGTGCGGTTAGCACGTGAGGTAGCTCTTCGCACATTTGATTAACTACGACGACCAAAGTTAGGTCGTCTTCTCCTCGGCATCGTAAATTGTAATTGAGAAAATTTCCCGCTTATGAACCTGAACAAAAAAATAAAATTTTTATCTCCAATTCCTTATTTCAATATGTTTTGAATGTTTGACAGGAAATGCTTTGGCTGCCTGTAGAGGGCGGTAGATGTAAGGTAGTTTTATTTAGAAAACGTTTGTATTGGAAATAGAAAAATAAGGAAGAATATCTATATATATAAAAATGCTCTGTTCGTGTCTACATCCTTCATAGACTCGAAAAGTTCTGAACCGTTTAAGCCCAAATTTTTACACAACATGCGTTGAGGTTCCAGCTCTGTTATTGACTACTTTTGATGTTGATAGCTTATCTGCGGTGGCGAATATATCTATTTTTTTAGCGTTTCCAAGTGCCCCTACTGCTGCGCCATCTACAGGCAGCCAGCTGAATCAAAGCATTTCCTGTCAAACATTCAAAACATATTGAAAGAAGAAACTTGAAAAGTTCTGAACCGTTTATGCCCAAATTTTGAGAGAAAAAACGCGTTGAGGTTCCAGCTCGGTTATTGACTACTTTTGATGTTGATAGCTTATCTGCGGTTGCGAATATATCTATTTTTTTAGCGTTTCCCCGTGCCCCTACTACTGCGCCCTCTACAAGCAAATCAAAGCATTTCCTGTCAAACATTAAAAACATATTGAAAGAAGAAATTGGAGATACAAATTTTATTTTTTGTTCAGGTTCAGTAAGAAACGAAGTCATGCCACCAAAGAAGTCGAGATTGGGTCGTCGTATTCGCAATACAGAAGCAAAAAGACGTAAGATTACGAATATTACTGACGAAGAACGGGCCTCCATCCGAGAGACGCGGCTGCGCGATGAACTTTTACTCATACAGGTTAATGGTTCGGAGGACCGATTGCAATCATATATTGAAATGTCGTCAGTTGTTTCATCAGTACATTGTCGATATGTATGCAAAAATTGAAACAACGTTTGCTGTTCCTCCGATTGAATCAGAAGAAACTTCGGTCCGAGGAATATATCCATTTGCGGGATGCTGTGATGAATGACCGTAATACAACCAACGTTGGAAAGCTCACGATTTTGCCATCCTCATACATAGGTAGTCCGAGCCACATGCATGAATATGCTCAAGATGCCCAGGCATATGTTCGTTGCTACGGCCGTCCAGACTTATTTATCACCTTCACATGCAATCCAGCTTGGGACGAGATAGTTCAGCTGTTATTTCCTGGACAATCATATAGGGATAGGCATAACATCACAGCCCGTGTTTTTAGACAAAAGCTCAAGTCACTGATGGATTTCATTGTGAAACATGGAGTTTTGCGATCTGAGCGGTGCTGGATGTATTCAGTAGAATGGCAGAAGAGAGGATTGCCGCATGCGCACATACTGATTTGGCTGTATGATAAAATTACTCCAGACGAAATTGACAATGTGATATGCGCTGAGATTCCACGGGCAGAGGTTGATACAGATTTGCATGCAGTTGTCATCAAGAACATGATCCATGGCCCATGTGGTACCCTCAACCGAAGTTCACCATGCATGGTAGACGGGAAGTGTTCCAAGCGATATCCTCGAGCATTTACAGCCAACACCGTAACAGGGGACGATGGATATCCTCTGTATAGGAGACGGTCAACTGAAGATGGAGGGACTTCGGCAACTTTAAACATGAGAATTGGTGATATTGAGGTAGACAATCGTTGGGTTTTTAGTGTATTTATATGTAGCTTTTACTTGTTCTAAGTGTAGACTGATTCCTTGGTCAAAAGGATTTAGGTGTTTCTTCTTAATTATACGTAAAGGTACTCAGGACATTGGTAACAGTGTCCTTATTATTTTGATGACAAAGGCTAGCACTCTAGTAAAATTAAAAACCCTTTGTGTCTAAAGTAATTTCAAGTAATTACAATTACAATATACTGTTAATGTGTGAAGGGGCCACAAAACAGGGCTATAGTTCAAAGTGTTCTCTATTCAATTATGGCAACGAGAATGAAATATAATGCCAGTCCCCAAATTATTGATGGCTGAACAACAGTATGGACTCTGTTAATGTAAATGCAAATGAGGGGGAAAATGGATTATGGCAAGACAAAATTGGCCAACACAAATGCAGTTGCCAATGCAAAATTTAAAGGACTGCACTAAGCCTATCTTACTATCCTTCGTAGTAACCTTAACAGAACCCAATTAAATGATCAAATTTAAGATCAATTAAGTAGCATTACTGAATATTAACGAGGGCAAAAGAAATCAACGAACTAGTCATCTCTCCACACGTGCTGATGGATATAGAAAAAGCCAATTTGATTGATAACACCAGAAACCAGGACCAGCAGCTAGCGGCTTTGCTGCCACGCCGCCGATGATGTCGGCCACTCTGTCAAGTGCCAATTAAACTAAAGCAAGGCAACAAGCTACGGCAATGGCAACGGCAACAGGACGCAGGACGCAGGACACCAAGCGTATGGGTCCCCGATAAAAATACCACATATTTTTTCACGACTTGCGGGTGAACACAAGTTCTTTTTTCGCTGCCTTTTTTCCTCACTTTTTTTGCCCCTCGAACTAATGACACACGGCCCGGCCGTGACCGCGTTGACGTTGATAGGCCACAACAATTTTCATTGGACAGCCATTTACAATAAACGTCAGCAAACGCCTAGCTGGGGTAACACAAAAAAAGTGACGAGAAAAGGTGGATAAAACCGAAGGTTAGAATACCCTGAAAGTTGGAATTGAATTGAGTTCAATCAGCTAAATTCGGGTACCCGAAATTTATATACCCTTGCAGAGAAAATCAGCCATTACGAAGCCAAAAATTCATTAATTCCCTGTTCTCTGCTAGGTTTTAATAGGTTAATAAATCTGTATTTATTTATTTAATTTTTATAGTAATTAAATTTTTGTCAATTTTTAAACATTTTCACAATGTAAAAAACCTTTTACAAAATCTAGAAAAAATTTCAAAAAATTTAATTTCTTTTCTAGATGGTTAGAAAGAATCGCCTGTTGATGCTGATAAAGAATATATATGATTTATAGGGTCGGAAATGAATCCTTCACTGAGTTTTAAGCTTATTACTGAAATTATAATACTCAGCAAGGCTTTAACAAATAGATATAAAGTAAATGGTAGATTCTAATCTTTATTTGCTTGCAATTTTCTTTATATACTTTGTAAAGATTCTCAATATTTAACTATGAAAGAAATATAATATTATTATATTATTATCTTTTAACTTTTAGCTTTAAGACAGTATTATAGTAGTTACACATATTAAGCTTACGTTTAACTTTAACTAAATATTTAGGCTCGTTAAAATGATTACTATTTTTCAATTATCTTGAAGCACCATATTTCGGTCGACTATTTAATTATATGACACTCTTTATAGTTTTACAAGATACTTTTAAAAATGTAAACAACCTCCTCCCCTTAGGGTAAAAAAAGTCGACCTAGTTTAGGACGAAAATCAAACAGCCATTGAGTGGTGGGACAGATCTGTCTGTGCCGTTTGATAAGCGCTAATGAATGGTTTTCTTATACGCTCCATTGGTTCGCATCGCCGTGGCCGTGGTGAAGAAAATCCGTAAAGGTTTGGGGAAAAACGATGGGCGCAAAATAGGGGTAGGAGAAGCACTTGGAAAGGAAAACTGGACACGGCCACTTGTCGCGGTTTTGGGCAATTTAAGCGGCGGTTGCCGTTGTCATTGTCACGACGTCGAATGCGGTTGCGACTGACGCAAATGTTTCGCTTTGAGGCAATTAACGAGGCCCGAAAACATCCAAGCGGTGGTTACCAACAATAAAAAAAAACGAAAACGAAATCAAAAAAGAAACGCAGTAAAGACCAAAAGTGAGGCTCTTCGATGTATGCCCTTTTTTCTTGCCTTGTTTTTTTTTGTAGTATTTTTGCAGCTCTATTTTCCGGCTTGTAATAAAATGGCAAACGTATGCCCGGCAATCAATAACCCCCGCTACCAAAAAAGCATGCCACCGGGTTTTCTTTTTTATTTTATTTATTTTTTTTTTGTTAAGAGCTCACCGAAAAAACCACAACGTTGCAAGGACATCCTACCAAAAGGATAGGGGGCAGGGCATTGCGGAAACACAGAAGCCGAAAGGAGGAGCAACCAACAAGCGACTTAATACAGGCCAACTTGATGAAGATACAAGACAGATGGATAACGGCAGGTGAGCTGGGCATACAAATAAGAAAATTTTCCCTCCCCCTTTCCTTTCTGCGCGGCAAAGAGAGCGGCAAACGAACAAAACTTTTAAACAAGATTCGGAACACACACACAGACTCCGACTCAGCCTCTTTTATGCTCGGCCATAGTCCAATACAAATCGTTACCAATTTTCAGCCGGACGGAAGGCGGAAGGCTATCGAGGGGTGGGCGTGGTCGGTTGCAGGCCATAAGCAATGGTCAACTATATGGACAAACAGGCGGCGCACACCTTTCATTTATTGTTCGTGTCTGGGTACTCTTGCCCAGGTCCACGTGGCGTATACGTAACGTGGGGCATGCTCATGCGGCAGAGAATGCACTGAGGGAAATACGGTAAATTTGGGGAAATATTTTATAGATTAGAAATCTTTACTAAGTGACTGTTGTTTTAAAATCATTAAAAAATAGTTAAAACACTTTTTAGGCTCTTTTTGATATGTTTTACTTGATCAGTAATATTAAAAAGACTGAAATTGATCTAAAAATCTGTATTTAAAGTGTAAATAGGTACTATATTTTTTACTACTCAGTTTTGTTGCTAATTTTTACTTTAGTAAAAAACTTATTTATCAAGTTAAGAAAGGAAAATTGTTTAGATACGTAAGTAAATAAAAAATTCCGTATATTATTGCTATTCTTTTCCTTAACTCTTTTTTACTTCACTGTAAAGCATATTTAGTTTCGTTGTTAATTTTTACTTTTATGAAAAACATATAAATGAATGGTAAATAATTAAATTGCTAATAAATTTCATATATGATTGCTTGTCTTTCCCTTGACTCATTTTTACTTTACTAAAATTCATATTTACCAACCAATATCAGGTAAATATTTAATACTGCTAAACGAAATATTGTAATTAGTAATAAAAACATTTTAGACACTTAAAAAAATTCCAAATCTTAAGAAAATAAGTATAATTCCCAGTGTACAGCATCAAATTGCAGGTGGGCCAATGTGGTGGAGCCGGTGGTGAAGTGGTTCTGAATGTGGTGCATCGGTTTTATGTTGTGTATGTGTCTGGCCGGGGTCTTTACGTTGGCTTGATTGGATTTGCCGATGCAAATGAAGAATCCAATTTTTAAAGTTTGTTTTTCGTTATCGTTACGGCTCTTGTTAGTGGTGAGAAAGCTTCCCGGAGTTGTGTCTCCGTTGCCGCTTTTCCTTTTTTTTTTTGGGTTTCCTTTTGCTTTGGCCGCTTTCCCATGCAGCTCACGACAGAGGACGACTTGGACACTCTTCTGACTACTTCTCCAACTGCCCATTTTTTATATGCTCGTCGTTTCACGTTTGTTTTATACGCTTCGAGATGCTTTTTTCTTGTAGTTCCTATTTCCTTTCTTTTTTGTTTCCTTCCTTGGTCACATCAGCATCCAACTGGGCTGACACAAAGCGTCAGGACGGAACAGCCAACAATAACCAGGGACAATTCAAACAAACCGACAAGGGAGGTACCAAAATAAAAAACAAAACAAAACAAAAAATTTGCTGCACAACAAGAAGAAAAAAAAAACAGGGCAAAATTTGAAAAAGAAAAGTTTTGCTTTTTGGTTTGGCACGCCATTTGTTTGTGTCCCGTTGCCTTTTGCCTTACCACAAAATCGAATTTTCACTTTTAAACAATTGACGTTACCACACACACAGAAACACCTGCACTGCACTGTGCACTAGATGGTACTATTTTCTATCCTATTTTTTTATTTTTCCTACTGTGATCAACTTTTTCTGTTCGTTTATTTCTCCTTTTCCATTTCATGCCTTTCAATTTGTTGTTTACCCCTAGTTTTTCTTTATTTTCTCCTATGTTTTTTTTTTTGCCTTGGTCAGCTTAATTCTGCTCTGGCAAGTGCCTCTCATCGTTGCCATTGGCTTTTGTGTTCAGTTTATTTGGCAAATAAATTTACCAACTATTTCGTCTAAAGCTAGCTAGTAGGCCAGGAGGGTGAAGACAACAAAAAATACAAGCGAACCGTAAAAAATTCACTTTTGCGGCAAAATCGAA